>NC_082685.1:139068636-139419057 GCF_949987515.2 Delphinus delphis | reverse complement strand
TTTTGTGACTTTCTGTTTGAATTTAAAAAAAAGTTAAAAAAAAAAGTAACTTACTGGTGTCCTAAGAACTAGTGAGGAGTGACAAAACTGACAGATCAAAGCACCCTTCCCCCACTTCTGACTTTAACTCCTCCACCTTATTTTGTAAGCACCTATTTTTCTGATCAGATATTATCCTGTTTGAAATGCCTAGAAGAGATTATATTTTCCTTACTGAACCCCAAGTATATTATTATAATACTTAGCTAAGAGTGAATTCCCCTCTATTTTAGTTACAGTATACACATTTACTTTAATAAAAAATATTGTATTCAGAATTTCATTAAAGCAACTTTGTAGATGTATGGAATAAAAAAAAAAGTAATATAATGTTCACTGCTACAATTTCAAAACAAATAAAGAAACAAAAGCAAAAAAGTGAAAGCCCTTCCTCCTACCAATCTTACTTCCCTAAAGCAGCCGGGTTAGTATGTGTTCTTAAATATCAAAATAAAATAAATGAGTCTATACACTATTTTTAACATAAAAACAGGATTACATTGTACATACTGTTCTGCAAAATTTTCTTTCACTTATATCACTGATACTATTAGATCTGATAATCAAGTTGCTTTATCACCTGATATCTTTGATTGTGGCTCTCTTCATGGGATCCACCTGCAGCATATGTTTCAAAAGGCTAATCACAGAAGGGTTTAAATACTGAGGGGTATAAAAGATCCCATCACATATCTTCTTAAAAAGAGTTGGCACGTGATCATCATCGAATGGAAGTGTTCCACATAATAAAGCATAGAGAATAACCCCACTGCTCCATATATCTACCTCTGGACCAGCATACAATCTGTAACAGGAAATATCAATTGGATTAAACAATCATTAGTAACTTAAAGAGTAAATCAATTAATCATTTTAAATATAGATACTTCATAAAGAATTATTAGTCAGAATATGGTTTCTATAAGTCACTGCTGTGTACTACACATACAGATTCTATACTAATTCTATCAGTATTATCTTTGAAAACAAAAATTAAGAATTTTTTTAAGTTACAAACTATAGCTAAAATTCTGTCCATACTACCTCACAAGGGTCCTCATGATATCCAATCAATAGGGCCAAACTTTGAACAAACATATCATTACTGAATTTAAAACCATTGTTTTTTGGTTACAGAGGAGAGATTAAGTGATCTTTCATCAAGTGAGAATGTTCTGACTCTAAAGCCACTCTCTGAAATAACCCTCATACCTCATACCAAGGTAAAAGGGGCCTGAGGCTGTAGAATGAAGCCCAGCTAACTAATTCGCAGAAGATTTGAAACTCTTATTTGCAATACACTGTAACCCACTGACTTAACTAGCTACTGACTAATTAGATAACCCATTCAAAGTCTGGCTTCAGGGAAGGATTTCTTTAAATTGGTCAAATAAATTATTGAACTGATCAATATATACTATTTTGAAAGTAAAAGTTTCCATACATCTAGACCTCACAGAAGGACCTTATCCAAACTGGGAAAATTAGACTTCAGTAATGGCCCATTACATATATGCACAATTACATTTCTTTTTGTTTATTTAATTAACACTGCCCCCAGTATCCAGATCCTAAATTGTTTTCTTCCCCAAATAGACAACCCCCATGAAATAATAATTTAAACATTAAGTTAGTATAAAAAGGTAATGATGAACCTTGATAAATCTAAAATTAGATATTTCTGCCTTACTCATAACCATGCCTTAACACAAATATAATTTCTCTGAGCAGTCTAGGCAAGCAAGCTTATGAAAATAGAAAGAAAATACTACTCTATTTCTGCATTCTAAATTAATCAGGATGTAAGACATTCAAACAAAGAAACATGGTTTGAATGAAAAGTTATTAAAAGTTAATTATAAAAACTAGTAAACAAACTTTAGCTTCTTTGTTTTCACTTTCAGTAGTATAGTGAAGAACAGTTACTCTTCAAAAAATTAAATTTTCCTGTCATCTAAACTATCCGAACAGCTGCCCTATACTAAGATCCTCATGTTCTCAATGCTGGTGGTTAGTAAATTGAGAGATTAGAATTCTTAAAATATTTCAGTCTCTAGAAGATTTAAAGAATGAAAATTAAATAAAATCTGAGGACTTTATCAATACTTCAGTCCAATTCCCCAAGGCACGTTATCATAAAAGCTAAAGCTAATTTGAAAAATTAAAGCTACCCATTACACTTTTAATTCTTCATCTAAGCAAATAGTACACTATTTCTTACTACTAGATATTTCTGTATTATTCAAGTTTTTAATGTCTCACCTTTAAAACTTGCTAGTTTTAAACCTTCAGTTTCTTCCACCAGGGGAAAAAACGAGTACTCTCATCTAACTAATATAATTTTGACTTGCAAACCAACATCCTCCTCAATAAATGGAGTCCTTAATCCTTATTCACTTATAATGTTTTATTCTTAAAATAGAATACCTTCTGGATAAGAAAAAAATAAGCTTTAAATTCCTTTCAATAGAATTGAATATTACACTATAGACTAACAAAGTCTAGGAAAAGAAGACAATTACAAATATATTGGGCGGGGAGGAGGTGGCAAACACTACCTTCCTGAAATTACTTCTGGTGCAGCATAGTTGGGTGAGCCACAACTTGTTCTTAAAAATTCACCATCTGACATCATGTTTGAAAGACCTGAAAATGCACAAAATCCACTGCTCAAGATTTCCCAAGAACAAAAATAAAAACAAAATTCCATTAAACAATAAAATTGAGTTTGCATTAAAGTGATAAATCATCATTTTGTTCTTTGCTTCAACAGAATCCTGTAGTCTTTACTGTTCCCAAATATTTTGCCTTTATGCCATAAAATCTGCAATCTGTTTCAACATATAAAGTTAGTGCATTGTTGGAGTTTCATGAGTACATATTAAGTTATTGGTTATTTTGTTTAATAGAATAAACTGGGCATGTTTAAGTTTTATTAATATAGAAATTACTAGAAAAAAATGTAGAACCGAATTAAAAGTTTCTATTAACCTCCATTCTGATTCTTTAAAAAAAAAATTATAGGGCCTCCCTGGTGGCGCAGTGGTTGAGAGTCCGCCTGCCGATGCAGGGGACACGGGTTCGTGCCCCGGTCTGGGAAGATCCCACATGCCGCGGAGTGGCTAGGCCCGTGAGCATGGCCGCTGAGCCTGCGCGTCCGGAGCCTGTGCTCCGCAACGGGAGAGGCCACAACAGTGAGAGGCCCGCGTACCGCAAAAGAATATATATAAATAAAAATAAAATAAATAATAATAATTTTTAATATCAAAGTTCCTTCATAGTTCTACTACAAAAAGAAAACTCGGGAACTCCCCGGTGGTCCAGTTGTTAGGACTCGGTGCTTTCACTGCTGTCGCCCGGGTTCAATCCCTGGCGGGGGAACTAAGATCCCGCAAGCTGCGCAGTGTGGCCAAAAAAAAAGAAAAAAAGAAAACTCTGCCTCCTCAAAAATACAATGTATAAAAAATAATGACAACTATAGAATAAGAAAGTGTAATAATTTAGTCAGTTACAAAAAAACTCAGCAGCTCAGAGCTGTTGGGCACTATTTAGTGAATCTCTATAGATTAAAATATATAAACATATACAAAACTTAAGAAAATATAAGTATCTCCTCTGATTTGAAATGAAACTAAAAAAAGAGACTTGTAGATATTCATTTTTATCTCAGGTTTAATAATGTCAATGGCAATTTATATAAGAAATAAAGGAAAAATAAATTCATTAAATTTTCCTCAAGCTGAAACTATGTTTTTCTATTTAAAATATTTTACTTTCTTTTTTTAAAAATAATTTTGTTCATATGGTTTGCCTTCTGGCTTTCAAAGTCTGAATAACTCCAGCCCAGTCTCTTTCCTCTTGCTCCATACTTGATCAGAAGCACACACTGAAAACAGTGTGTTCTATTGATAACACTATTTAGCAAATAGTTAAAAAATGGTCCTTCACAAATAATGGTCTCTTTTCAAGTGATGTCGCTAATGCTGCCAATTTAAATTGTTTGCCTATGTCATAAAAGTCAATTTTAAAGACATAAAGCTAAGAGAATTCCTTATTTTTACTTCTTTTTGTAGCTCATAGACAAATGGTGAGGATATGCTACTTTGGGATACTCAGTCTATTATATAAAAGCAAAAGTTATCTGAAGAATCCTACTGATGTTTGTTAAACATAATGAATATATGAAACTATAAAAATATCCTTACCAAAATCAGCAATCTTTGCATTCATGTGTGCATCAAGCAGGACATTTTCAGGTTTCAAATCTCTGTGGACCACCATATGCCTGTGACAATAATCCACACCAGAAAGGATTTGTTGGAACAGACGCCGACTTTCTTTTTCATCCAGCTAAGAAAAGTAGAGAGGCAACTTAAACGTGTGTCTTTCAAAAGAAATTATTCTACCTATAATTTTCCAACCTATAAAACTGTGAAGATGCAAGGAACCTTCCAAATGAACCTCACTCATGAGATACTTTTGAAACGGGGAGGAGATATAGGCAGCATAAAACGGAAATGCTAGGAGGGTCTTAGAACCCAAATCAGTAACTCAACTTCCTAATATTATCACTCTCTTGACTATACCCTAATAACTTGTTTCACCTAATCTCATGCACTATTTCAAATAATTTCAATTTCTAACTGAAAGTAGGCATGTTTTCTCCTGTAAATTACAAATATTTAATCCTTGATTCCTTTAACAAATATTTATTGAATACCTTCAATGTGCCATGCACGATTTTAGACACTCAAGATACAGCAATGAATTAAAAAACGGCCCTAATCTAGTTAACGAAAATAGACAATAGACATATAAATATCAATATAAGGAGTAAGAGTGTTTTGAAGAAAAACAAAGGAGGATAAGGGCACAAAGAGTTATGCTGGGGTGGGGAATACTGTTGTGGACTATATGAGAAAGCAACATTTAAGCAGTGTTAATGAATTAGCAAGCAACCATGTTATCATATCTCCTGAAATAAAAGATGTTTTAATTTTAACAAAAGAAAAACCTTAATTCATTTGTTTTATAAAATATAACAGCATTTACCTTTACTATGCTTACTGAAAAATTACATCTTATGCTGTAATTACATTTTAAAAAATATTCTTTAAAAACTTCTCTGTCCATTTATCTATATTTTATTATTTTATGATGTTTTTTCCATAAGTGAAAGCCATTACTTGGGTATGCCTGCTCCCAAGAAGTCATATTTAATAAATAAGCTATTAATTCTCTATGCAAAGGACTCTAATATGCAATTCTCTACCACACGTCACAAATTAGCATTCTAAAACCAGGTTCCTACACCTTTAATGGTATGGATAATCTGGAATATGAACCAGTAATTTCTTTTGAAAGCAAAACTAAAACTATCAAAGCACTCAGATACCCTTCCTCTAGAGAAAGTAATAATGCATTAGCAATCTAATACCTTTATTTCTAGAATATAGGTTCATTTTTTAATACGACTTCATATCAAATACACTAAATGAAAAAAAGAATGTGTTCTAAATGTGAAAGAGAAGAAAATTTAATTGATTAAGCAAAATATAAGAGGTAAAATAACTAGATAGGCTACAAAAATGGAAATTATACTCTATTAATAATAAATAGAGTACAAAGGATCAAGGAGGGGAAGTCTACAAAGAAAGATTAGAAAAATCAAAGCATATTTCCATTTAAGCATGGCAGATGGAACCTTCTGTCTCCACTCCTTGAAACATCACTAAGATGACAGCATATAAAGACAAAAGAGCAAGAGAACAGACAGCAGTAATCAAGGAGTCACTAAGCTAGAGAGTAGATGAACAGTGATGAAGACTTGGCCAACCACAGAAAGCTGAAATCTAATAAGCCTTTAGGGGTGGAAATCAATGATAAACTCATCTGCACGCAGACTCCTGGAAGGGCTTAGATATCGGAAGTGTGGGGAATTTCTGAAGGTAGAAGTGAGAAGTGGACTGAAAACAGGACAACTGATGGAATAAAGAAGTTTTAAGCTCACCCTTACTGGGGAATAAGACCCACGATTTACTCTTTAGTAAGGCTGAACCAGCTCTGTTCTCAAGGACACCAGAGTAGGAATGAGGCACCAGAAGGAAAACATGGGGATAAAATGAAAGTCAACATACTAACCAGTAAGGCTTGCGGGCCTTTCCCCATTTAGCTCGCAGAGCACTGGCAGCTAAGCTAACACGCTCAAGGAAACTGGAAGGTTTCTTCTGGAGCAACTTTCTGATCCAAGGAAAAATATTTGTAATTGTTAACATTTGGTGTTTCCTAGTAAAACAAACAGGTCCGTACCTATTCAACCTATGGGAAGGCCCACCAATTAATAAGTTCCATCCTCATGAGCTTGGCATTTAGAATCTCACTCTCAAATATGAGTGGACAACCCAGAATCACCAGGTATCTGAGCAAGGGTCATGCACAAAAGACAAAGACCAATAAAATGAATAGAAAAAAAACAGGGAGCAGGGAGCAGAGAAGGTACAGAAGCAATCCAGGGAAGAGAAGAAGAAAAAAATTTTAAACTAACTGTCATCCTCAGACAGATACATTTATTATCTCAGTGGAACAACAACAACAAAAATAGGCTATTTAAAGAAAGACAACTGGCTTCCCTGGTGGTGCAGTGGTTGAGAGTCCGCCTGCCAATGCAGGGGACACGGGTTCGTGCCCCGGTCCGGGAAGATCCCACATGCCGCGGAGCGGCTGGGCCCGTGAGCCATGGCCGCTGAGCCTGCGCGTCCGGAGCCAGTGCTCCGCAACGGGAGAGGCCACAACAGTGAGAGGCCCGCGTACCACAAAAAAAAACAGCTGGAATTTTAATATGCAACAGATAAAATTGAGGAAAATCCCCACAATGTAAAGCAAAATGATTAAGACATGAAAAACAAAAGATAAGAAAGCAAGATGCCAATTCAACTTGTGTCTGTTTCCATTTTTCTAGGCAGAATATTTGTGCGGGATTGCGGGGGCAGGGAGTGGGGAGTGAAAAGACAAGTGGAATACCTGAAATTGAAATGAACCATGTTAAGAAATGGTAAAATCAAACTTAATTTGGTTAATGATTTTGATGAAAGTAAGGATATGCTACATAGAACAAATGAGTGAATGATATAAAGAATGTCAGATTGGGAGGGAAAAAAATTGGCTTCTCAGTGCTTGACGTGGCTCTTCCACAAAGAGGTTTTTGTATACCACATACCCTGGGTGTAAGAAAAAGTATGCGCAGGGGGCAATGTTCAGTTTTTGTATCTGTAACTTAAGACACTGTTCAAAATGTCTTCTAAAGTTCCTTCCAACTCTAAATTCTTTCAGTCTAATTCCCACCTCCTTCATGGAGCCTGTTCTTACTATTCCAGATACATCAGATTTCTGAAACCAAAAAATGAATGCAATTTAAATGTGACTAGGGTTGACTAGCAAGGCCTAGATCTTTAAGTATTTAATAATATATTTTTTAAGGATTACATACATAATTTAAGATGTATATTAAAAGTATTTGTATGCCCGAGAAGCAAAGTCTGAAGATCGTGAGTTCTGGAGTCTCAATCCAATTCTGTCATTAGTAAATTATGTGACCTTGAGCATATATATAAACTGTGAGTCTCAGACTTCCCTGGTGGTCCAGTGGTTAAGACTCTGCGCTTCCAATGCAGCAGGCACAGGTTCAATCCCTGGTCAGGGAACTAAGATCCCACGTGCCACAGAGTATGACCAAAATATAAAAAGTAAATAAATAAAAATAAATAAACTATGACGGCCTTCCCTGGTGGAGCAGTGGTTAAGAATCCACCTGCCAATGCAGGGTACACGGGTCCAATCCCTGGTCCAGGAAGATCCCACATGCCACGGGGCAACTAAGCCCATGCACCACAACTACTGAGCCTGTGCTCTAGAGCCCACGAGCCACAACTACTGAGCCCACATGTCACAACTACAGAAGCCCCACGCACCTAGAACCCATGCTCTGCAACAAGAGGAGCCACCGCAATGAGAAGCCCACGCACCACAACGAAGGGTAGCCCCCGTTCGCTGCAACTAGAGAAAGCCCACGCGCAGCAATGAAGACCCAATGCAGCCAAAAGTAAATAAATAAATTAATTTAATTTTTTAAAAAATAAATAAATAAACTGTGACTCTTAGTTTCCATATCTGTGTAAGTAGGCTAAGGAGATAATCTTTAAGATGCTTCTTAGCTCTAAATAGTCTATGATTCTAGGCAAATACATGACTAAGGGAGCTGGTTATTAAACAGACCTCTTAACAGAATTGCTTTCTGATATTCTGATGCTAGTAAGGGATCAGGGGAATTACAAAATATACACAGGATTAAATCAGAACTGCTTACCCTTCCGTTTTTACAGATATAATCAAATAGCTCTCCTCCTGAGACATATTCCATCACCATGAAAATATCAGATGGTGTACTGATGACCTGGTACCTGGTAAGAGAAAATATTATCTACCAGTATTAAAACATGTATATTCATTCATTCAATAAGTGTTTACTAAGCACCTATAATACACCAGGCACTGTGCTAGACGCTGGGAAAACTGTAGGGAACAAAACAAATTCTCTGCTCTCGTGGAGTTTATTTTCCAGAAGCCAAGAAACAGACACTGAATAAAAAACAGTATCTCAGGTGGTGGAACATGCTATGAAGAGAATCAAAGCAAAACTAAGGGAAATCTTTCATACAGGGTATTCAAGGAAGGCCTCTCTGATAAAGTAACATTTAAGCAGAGCCTAATGGAAATCAGGGAACAAACTATGCCATTATCTAGGAAGAAGGTGAACCAGGCAGAGGAACAGCAAGTGCAAAGGCCCCCGGGGGAAACCTGCCTGGCGCATTTGAGCAATGGTAGGAAGGCTAGAGCAGAGTGAGCTGGGAGAGAGAAACAGGATGTGGGGTCAAAGAGGTAACTGGACAGCAGAGGACACAGAACCTTAAAAGTCATGATGAGGCTTTGGCTTTTACTCTATAGGAGAAAGAAAGCTATTGAAGGTTTTAAGCAAAGCAGTCACATGATCTGGCCAAGTAAAAGGGTAACTTTAATTGATGGCAGCAATGTGAAGAACTGACTGGGCAGTAGGGTGGAAGCAGGTGGCTACTGCAGTAGTCCATGAGAAAGGTGAAGGGGGCCCACACTGGGTTGATGATAATGAAGGAACTAGAATGAGATCTTAGTTTTTGAAGGAAGGGATGGAATGGAGGTTGGGAAGTGAGAGAAATAGGAAAGTTAAGGATAGTTCCTAAGTTTCTGCCCTGAGGAACTGATATTAACTGAGATGGTGAAAAGACCAGGAAGACCAGGCACCGGAGGGTAATAAAGGGTTCAGTTTGGGCCAGATCGAGTTTCACATGCCTCATGGTCACCCAAATGGAGATGTAAAATAGGCAGTGTGCATATTCAGGAAACAGGTTTCAAAGCAGGAGATGTATATTAAGGGCTGTCAGCATAAGGATGGTATTTAAAACCATGGCACCTCAACACATGAGAAGAGGTGAGAGTGAAACAAATTTTGAGTCACCAGTTCAATACAAAAGCCTAAATGGTTTTAATTTATAGCCTGCATAATAAAGCTGAGTAGTAAATAACTTAACTGTAGATCCTACAATTGTCAGCTGTAAAACAATGGTAATATTACTGCCTTTTGAAATTCGGATTCCTGAAATTCTATTATTTGGATTTGGATTCCTGAAGATCTATGATTTGTTACTTGTTTTATCAGATATAAGCAGCGTGGGGGAGTGGAGACCCTACTTTATGGTCTCTAGTGAGGCGAGCTGATATCATGTGGAAATTTGGAGGGCAGGAGTTTTTACTAGCAAATCATTGTGGGTTCTACAGCAATATGGGCACTGAAAGTTATCTATCAGAACGGCATCAGTCCCGAAAATGAGAAAGATAACATCTGATCATCACAAGGGCAAAATGTGAACTTAGGCTTAAGGGACCATGAATGGGGTTAGATAAATACATGAACAGGAAGAAATCTGAAAACCCTCAGGAACAGACCAAAGCAATGTCACTCATCTTTCTCACTTGTCAGATTAAGAAGGTTAACAAAAATGATGAAAAAATGATATGACCATATTTAATACAATCAGATCTTACAGTTTAATTATATGAGGATGCCTGAAAAGCTTGAGGTTCTGAATTTCTCTGCGGATTTTTCCTACTACATCAAGGCTTCGAATCTTCTGTCGATTGAGTATCTTCACAGCAACTTTATGCCCAGTCAATTCATGTTTGCCAACTGTAGGAGAAATAATTTTAATAAATTAGCGCCAGGTTTGATTAATAACATATTTAGAACTATTCTAAGAGTAGTAATCTTAGCATTCTCCAAATGTACTTGCGCAGTTCCAAGTTCTTTTTTTCTTTTTTAATTTTTAACTGGTGTATACCTGCTTTACAATCTTGTGCTAGTTTCTGCTGTACATTAAAGTGAATCAGCTATAGGTATACATATATCCCCTGTTTTTGCATTTCCTTCCCATTTAGGTTACCACAGAACATTGAGTACTATTCCCTGTGCTATACAGTAGGTTCTCATCAGTTATCTATTTTATACATAGTAGTGAATATATGTCAAGTTCCTTTCAATTCTGCCTGATTTACCCCTGAACGTTTAGATGTTTAAAGCTGGAAGGCTAAGGGAGAAAGAAAGAAACTTCTTTTTGCTCTCTACCTTTTTATTTATTTATTTATTTATTTATTTATTTATTTATTTATTTTTGGCTGTGCAGGGTCTTTGTAGCTGCGTGTGGACTTTTCTCCAGTTGCAGCTTTGCGGTGTGCGGGCTTCTCATTGCCGTGGCTTCTCTTGTTGCGGAGCACGGGCTCTAGGCACGCGGGCTTCAGTAGTTGTGGCTCATGGGCTCTAGAGCGCAGGCTCAGTAGCTGGGGCACATGGGCTTAGTTGCTCTGCAGCATGTGGGATCTTCCCGGACCAGGGCTCGAACCCGTGTCCCCTGCGTTGGCAGGCAGGTTCTTAACCACTGCACCACACGGGAAGCCCTCTCCACCTTTTTGTACTTTTAAATTCTCTTAATTTACTTTTCATTTTTTAAACTATCATACATACAAATTGAACTTGTTTCTTTTGTTGTGCAGTTCTATGGATTTTAAGGCATGTAGAAATTGGTGTAATCACCATTATAATCAGATACAGAACAGTTGCATCATACCAAAAACCACCCTCATGTTAGACACACTTTCTCTATAATCTCTTGAACCTTTAAAATTTAGGTTCATGAGCATGTAATTTCTGTTTTGAAAAATAAGAAAAAAATTTTAAGTGATTACCTTTCAATTTTGAATGCTATACCCAGATAATAAATGGTTATAATAGAATTTAGACATTTTTTAACAGAGACAAAGTCTCCAAAAATTTAGCTTCTAAACATGCTTTCTTAAGGACCTAGTGAAGAATTAATATTCCATCAAAATCAGGAAAGAAACCAAGATGGTAAGAGGGCAGACAGCAGAAGCAAGAACCACAATTCTCCAGCCTATGGAAGGAAAACCACATTCACAGAAAGACAGACAAAATGAAAAGGCAGAGGGCTTTGTACAAGATGAAAGAACAAGATAAAACCCCAGAAAAACAATAAAGTGGAGATAGACAACTTTCCAGAAAAAGAATTCAGAATAATGATAGTGAAGATGATCCAGGACCTCGGAAAAAGAATGGAGGCAAAGATCGAGAAGATGCAAGAAATGTTTAACAAAGACGTAGAAGAATTAAAGAACAAACACCTAGAAGAATTAAAGAACAAACAAAAAGAGATGAACAATACAATAACTGAAATGAAAAATACACTAGAAGGAATCAATAGCAGAATAACTGAGGCAGAAGAACTGATAAATGACCTGGAGGACAGAATGGTGGAATTCACTGCCGAGGAACAGAATACAGAAAAAAGAATGAAAAGAAATGAAGACAGCCTAAAAGACCTCTGGGACAACATTAAATACAACAACATTCACATTATAGGGGTCCCAGAAGGAGAAGAAACAGAGAAAGGACCCGAGAAAGTATTTGAAGAAATTACAGTCGAAAACTTCCCTAAGATAGAAAAGGAAATAGCCACCCAAGTCCAGGAAGCACAGAGAGTCCCAGGTAGGATAAACTGAAGGAGAAACACACCGAGACAAACAGTAATCAAATTGACAAAAAATAAAGACAAAGAAAAATTACTGAAAGCAACAAGGGAAAAATGACAAATAACATACAAGGGAACTCGCATAAGGTCAACAGTTGATTTCTCAGCAGAAACTCTACAAGCCAGAAGCGAGTAGCATGATATATTTAAACTGATGAAAGGGAAGAACCTACAAGCAACATTATTCTACCCCGCAAGGATCTCATTCAGATTCGACAGAAATCAAAAGCTTTACAGACAAGCAAAAGCTAAGAGAATTTAGCACCACCAAACCAGCTCTACAACATATGCTAAAGGAACTTCTCTAAGTGAGAAACATAAGAGAAGAAAAGGACCTACAAAAACAAACCCATAACAATTAAGAAAATGGTAATGAGAGCATACATATCGATAATTACCTTAAACGTGAACGGAATAAATGCTCCAACCAAAAGACACAGGCTCACTGAATGGATACAAAAATAAAACCCATGGCTTCCCTGGTGACGCAGTGGTTAAGAATCCGCCTGGCAATACAGGGGACACGGGTTCGAGCCCTAGTCCAGGAAGATCCCACATGCCACACAGCAATTAAGCCCATGCACCACAACTACTGAGCCTGCGCTCTAGAGCCCGAGTGTCACAACTACGGAAGCCCGTGTGCCTAGAGCCCGTGCTCTGCAACAAGAGAAGCTACCGCAATGAGAAAACTATGCACAGCAAAGAAGAGTAGCCCCTGTGCGCCACAACTAGAGAAAGCCTGCGCGCGGCAACAAAGACCCAGTGCAGCCAAAAATAAATAAATAAAATAAATAAATTTTAAAAACAAAAAAAACAAGACCCATATATATGCTGTCTACAAGAGACCCACTTCAAACCTAGGGACACATAGAGACTGAAAGTGAGGGGATGGAAAAACATACTCCATGCAAATGAAAATCAAAAGAAAGCTGGAGTAGCAATACTCACATGAGATAAAATAGACTTTAAAATAAAGAATGTTAAAAAAAAAAAAGAATGTTACAAGAGACAAGGAACGACACTACATAATGATCAAGGGATCAATCCAAGAAGAAGATATAACAATTATACATATATAGGCACCCAACATAGGAATATCTCAATACATGAAGCAACTGCTAACAGCTATAAAACAGGAAATTGACAGTAACACAGTAATAGTAGGGGATTTGAACACCTCACTTACACCAATGGACAGATCATCCAGACAGTAAATTAATAAGGAAACACAAGCTTTAAATGACACAACAGACCAGATAGATTTAATTGATATTTATAGGACATTCCATCGAAAAACAGCAGATTACACTTTCTTCTCAAGTGCACACAGAACATTCTCCAGGATAGATCACATCTTGGGTCAGAAATCAAGCCTTGGTAAATTTAAGAAAATTGAAATCATATCAAGCTTCTTTTCTGACCACAACACTATGAGATTATAAATCAATTACAGGGAAAAAACGTAAAAAACACAAACACATGGAGGCTAAACAATACGTTACCAAATAACCAAGAAATCACTGAAGAAATCAAAGAGGAAATCAGAAAATACCTAGAGACAAATTGCAACGAAAACACGATGATCCAAAACCTATGGGATGCAGCAAAAGCAGTTCTAAGAGGGAAGTTTATACCAATACAAGCCTACCTCAAGAAACTAGAAAAATCTCAAAGAAACCATCTAACCTTACACCTTAAGGAACTAAAGAAAGAAGAACAAACAAAACCCAAAGTTAGTAGAAGGGAAAAAATCAAAAAGATCAGAGCAGAAATAAGTGAAACAGAAACAAGGAAAACAATAGCAATCAATAAAATTAAAAGCTGGTTCTTTGAGAAGATAAACAAAATTGATAAACCTTTACCCAGACTCATCAAGAAAATGAGGGAGAGGACTCAAATCAATAAAATTAGAAATGAAAAAGGAGAAGTTACAACAGACACTGCAGAAATACAAAGCATCACAAGAGACTACTACAAGCAACTCTGTGCCAATAAAAATAGAAAACCTGGATGAAATGGACAAATTCTTAGAAAGGTATAACCTTCCAATACTGAACCAGGGAGAAATAGAAAATACAAACAGACCAATCACAAGTAATGAAACTGAAGCTGTGGTTAAAAATATTCCAACAAACAAAAGTCCAGGACCAGATGGCTTCACAGGTGAATTCTATCAAACATTTAGAAAAGGAAGAGCTAACACCCATCCTTCTCAATCTCTTCCAAAAATTTGCAGAGGAAGGAACACTCCCAAAGTCCTTCTATGAGGCCACCATCACCATGATACCAAAAGCAGACAAAGATACTACAAAAAGAGAAAATTACAGACCAATATCACTGATGAACATAGATGCAAAAATCTTCAAAAAAATACTAGCAAACAGAATCCAACAGTACATTAAAAGGATCATACACCATGATCAAGTGGGATTTATCCCAGGGATGCAAAGATTTTTCAATATATGCAAATCAATCAAAGTGATACACCATATTAACAAATTGAAGGAGAAAAACCATATGATCATCTCAATAGATGCAGAAAAAGATTTTGACAAAATTCAATACCATTTAGGATAAAAACTCTCCAGAAAGTGGGCATACAGGGAACCTACCTCAACATAATAAAGGCCATATACAACAAACCCACAGCAAACATATTCTCAATGGTGAAAAACTGAAAGCATTCCCTCTAAGATCAGGAACAAGACAAGTATGTCCACTCTCACCACTATTATTCAACATAGTTTTGGAAGTCCTAGCCATGGCAATCAGAGAAGAAAAAGAAATAAAAGGAATACAAATTGGAAAAGAAGAAGTAAAACTGTCACTGTTTGCAGATGACATGATACTATGCATAAAGAATCCTAAAGGCTCTACCAGAAAACTACTAGAGCTAATATATGAATTTGGTAAAGTAGCAGGATACAAAATTAATGCACAGAAATCTCTTACATTCCTATACACTAACAATGAAAGATCAGAAAGAGAAATTAAGGAAACACTCCCATTCACCATTTCAACAAAAAGAATAAAATACCTAGGAATAAACCTACCTCAGGAGGTAAAAGACGTGTACTCAGAAAACTATAAGACACTGATGAAAGAAATCAAGGACAACACAATCAGATGGAGAGATATACCATGTTCTTGGACTGAAAGAATCAATATTGTGAAAATGACTATACTACCAAAGCAGTCTACAGATTCAATGCAATCCTATCAAATTACCAGTGGCATTTTTCACAGAACTAGAACAAGAAATCTTAAAATTTGTATGGAGACACAAAAGACCCCAAATAGCCAAAGCAAGCTTGAGAAAGAAAAATGGAGCTGGAGCAATCAGACTCCCTGACTTCAGACTATACTACAAAGCTACAGTAATCAAGACAATATGGTACTGGCACAAAAACAGAAATATAGATCAATGGAACAGGATAGAAAACCCAGAGATAAACCCATGCACCTATGGTCAACTAATCTATGACAAAGGAGGCAAGGATATACAATGGGGAAAAGATAGTCTCTTCAATAAGTGGTGCTGGGAAAACTGGACAGCTACATGTAAAAGAATGAAATTAGAACACTCCCTAACACCATACACAAAAATAAACTCAAAATGGATTAGCGACCTAAATGTAAGACCGGACACTATAAAACTACTGGAGGACAACATAGGAAAAACACTTTGCCATAAATCACAGCAAGATCTTCTTTGATCCACCTCCTAGAGTAATGGAAATAAAAACAAAAATAAACAAATGGGACCTAATGAAACTTAAAAGCTTTTGCAAAGCAAAGGAAACTACAGACGACGAAGAGACAACCCTCAGAATAGGAGAAAATAGTTGCAAACGAATCAACGAACAAAGGATTAATCTCCAAAATATATAAACAGCTCATGCAGCTCAATATTAAAAAAACAAATAACCCAATCAAAAAATGGGCAGAAGGGACTTCCCTGGTGGCACAGGGGTTAAGAATCCACCTGTCAATGCAGGGGACACAGGTTCGAGCCCTGGTCCAGGAGGATCCCACATGCCACGGAGCAACTAAGCCTGTGCGCCACAACTACTGAGCCTGCACTCTAGAGCCTGCAAGCCACAAATACCAAAGCCCGCATGCCACAACTACTGAGCCCACGTGCCATAACTACTGAGCCCACGTGCCACAACTACTGAAGCCCGCGTGCCTAGAGCCCATGCTCCCCAACAAGGGAAGCCACCATAATAAGAAGCCCGCACACTGCAGTGAAGAGTAGACCCCACTCAACACAGTTAGAGAAAGCTCGCACGCAGCAACAAAGACCCAACACAGCCATAAATAAATAAATAAATAGGCAGAAGACCTAAATAGACATTTCTCCAAAGAAGACATACAGATGGCCAAGCAGCACATGAAAAGCTGCTCAACATCACTAATGATTAGAGAAATGCAAATCAAAACTACAATGAGGTATCACCTCACACCATTTAGAATGGGCATCATCAGAATATCTATGAACAACAAATGCTGGAGAGGGTGTGGAGAAAAGGAAACCCTCTTGCACTGTTGGTGGGAATGTAAATTGATACAGCCACTATGGAGAACAGTATGGAGGTTCCTTAAAAAACTAAAAATAGAATTACCATATGACCCAGGCAATCCGACTACTGGGCATATACCCAGAGAAAACCATAATTCAAAAAGACACATGCACCCCAATGTTCATTGCAGCACTATTTACAACAGCCAGGTCATGGAAGCAACCTAAATGTCCATCGACAGATGAATGGATAAAGAAGATGTAGTACATATACACAATGGAATATTACTCAGCCATAAAGAGGAACGAAATTGGGTCATTTGTAGAGACGTGGATGGATCTAGAGACTGTCTTACACAGTGAAGTAAGTCAGAAAGAGAAAAACAAATATCATATATTAACGCATATATGTGGAACCTAGAAAAATGGTACAGATGAACTGTTTTGCAGGGCAGAAATTGAGACACAGATGTAGAGAACAAACTTATGGCTACCAAGGGGGGAAGGTAGGGGGGAGGGGGTGGTGTGATGAATTGCGAGATTGAGATTGACATGTACACACTAATATGTATAAAATGGATAACTAATAAGAACCTGCTGTATAAAAAATAAAATAAAAATTCAAAAAGAAAATTAAAAATAAAAAAATTTTTCTTTAAATAATAAATAAGTAAAAAGAAACCAAGATGGTATTCAGTAAGAAGGGATAAAATATAGGAGAAAAAGAAGAGAATCCCCAATAAGGTAATGAAGCAAAGTCATAGGGAACAGCTGTGTAGAAGGCTGGAAGGCAACAAATCCAGACAGAAAAGTTGCAGAGGATCCAGGACGGTTATTTCTAGGGAGAAAAAAGAATAGACAGATAAATTATCTGACAGGTTTGAAAGTACGTAATGTTACATTGAGAAAGATCTTACAGAAGCATTTGAAGATGTGGAGAATTTAGCCTTAGGTTAGAAGAAAACTAAGCAAATGAAAAAGTGAGGTAAATTAATAACTCCAGGAATAATGAAAAGTTCTGTAAGTAAATATAGTCATAGTATTGGCTTAGCAGATAGTTTTTACACAGTCACAATTATGAAAACACCAAATATGGATTTTTTTAAAGTGTGACATAATTATATTAGGAGAATGAGGGTGTAGAGGAAAAGGTACAAAAGAACTAAAATCTTTGACCTGGAGGTTATTATGCTTAGTGAAGTAAGTCAGACAGACAGTCTCCTCAGCAAGTGGTGTTGGGAAAGCCAGACAGCTTCATGTAAATCAATGAAGTTCAAACACTCCCTCACACCATACACAAAAGTAAACTCTAAATGGCTTAAAGACTTAAATACAAGACATAATACCATAAAACTCCCTAGCAGAGAACATAGGCAAAATATTCTTTGACATAAATCATGGCAATATTTTCTTAGATCAGCCCAAGGCAAAAGAAATAAAAGCAAAAATAAACAAATGGGACCTAATCAAACGTATACACTTTTGAACAGCAAAGGAAATGAAAAGACAACCTAAGCACTGGGAGAAAATATCTTCAAATGATAAGACCAATAAGGGCTTAATTTCCAAACTATACAAACAGCTCTCTCAAAATCAAAAATATAAACAAGCCTATATATATATATATATACACACACACACAAGCCAATCAAACAATGGCAGAAGACCTAAATAGAAATTTCTCCAAAGAAGACACAGATGGCCAATAGGCACATGAAAAGATGTTCAACATCTCTAATTATTAGAGAAATGCAATTCAAAACTGCAATGAGGTATCACCTCACACCGGTCAGAATGGCCATCATCAAAACATCTACAAATAATAAATGCAGGAGAGGGTGTGGAGAAAAGGGAACCCTCTTACACTGCTAGTGGGACTGTAGATCAGTGCAGCCACCATGGAAAACAGTAGGAGGGTCCTAAAACAACTAAAAATTGAACTACCATATGATCCAGCAATCCCACTCCTAGGCATATATCCAGAAAAGATGAAAACTCTAATTCAAAAAGATACATGCAGACTTCCCTGGTGGCACAGTGGTTAAGAATCTGCCTGCCAATGTAGGAGACACAGGTTCGAGCCTTGGTCCAGGAAGATCCCACGTGCCGCAGAGCAGCTAAGCCCGTGCGCCACAACTACTGAAGCCCACACGCCTAGAGCCCATGCTCGGCAACAACAGAAGCCACCGCAATGAGAAGCCTGCGCACCGCAATGAAGAGTAGCCCCCGCTCACTGCAACTAGAGAAAGCCCACACACAGCAACAAAGACCCAACGCAGCCAAAAATAAATAAATAAAATTTTTTCTAAAAAAAAAAAGCATAAGAGGAGAAAGGCAAGTTCCTCCTAAGATGACACTGTTCCCAAAAGGCCAGAAAAAATTTTAAAAAAGAAGAAGAAAAGATACATGCACCCCAACGTTCATAGCAGCACTATTTACAATAGCCAAGACATGGAAGCAAGCTAAGCGTCCATCAACAGATGAATGGATAAAGAAGATGTGACACACACACACACACACACACACACACTCACACACACACACACACTCACACACACACACAGAGGAACATTACTCAGCCATAAAAAAGAATAAAATAATGCCATTTGCAGCAACATGGATGGACTTAGAGATTATCATATTGAATGAAGTCAGACAGAGAAAGACAAATATTATACGATATCACTTGTATGTGGAATCGAAAAATAATAAAAATGAACTTTTTAAAAAAACAGAAACAGATTCACAGACATAGAAAACAAACTTATGGTTACCCAAGGGGAAAGGATGGGAAGGGATAAATTAGGAGTATGGGATTAACAGATACCACTATATATAAAATAGATAAACAACAAGGATTTACTGTACAGCACAGGGAACTATACTCAATATCTTATAATAACTTACAATGGAAAAGAATCTGAAAAAGAATATATGTATATATATATATCCACAACACTTTGCTATATGCCTAAAACTAACACAGTATTGTAAATCAAGTATACTTCAATAAAATTTTTTTAAAAAATTTTAATAAAATAAAACTAGTGAATATAACAAAAAAGAAACAAACTCACAGATAAAGAGAACAAACCAGTGGTTACCAGTGAGGAGAGGGAATTGGGTAAGGGCAAGATAGGGATAGGGGATAAAGAGGTACAAACTACTATGCATAAAATAAATAAGCTACAAGGATATGTTACACAGCACAGAGAATATGACCAATATTTTATAATAACTATAAATGAAGTATAGTCTATAAAAATTTTGAATCACTATGTTGTACACTGGAAACTAATATAATACTGTAAATCAACTATACCTCAATACAAAAATAAAATAACTTAAGAACGAACTAAAATCCTCATCAACCATAATAAGAATTTAACAAAAAGTCTGTCAACAAGAATTAAGATAACTTTTATGCATGCATTATCAATTAGAAATGTGGAAGTTTTAAAAAACAGGGCTTCCCTGGTGGAACAGTGGTTAAGAATCCACCTGCCAATGCAGGGGACACGGGTTCGAGACCTCATCCAGGAAGATCCCACATGCCGTGGAGCAACAAAGCCTGTGCACCACAACTACTAAGCCTGTGCTCTACCGCCCGTGAGCCACAACTACTGAGCCCACGTGCTACAACTACTGAAGCCTGCGTGCCTAGAGCCCGTGCTCTGCAACAAGAGAAGCCACCACACTGCAATGAAGAGTAGGCCCTGCTCACCTCAACTAGAGAAAGCCCGTGCACAGCAATGGAGACCCAATGCAGCCAAAAATAAAATAAATTAAATAAATTAAAATAAAATAAAATAAATAAAAAATTAAAAATTTTTTTAAAAAGATAAATACAAGAAGAAACAGCTAAGAGTTGAAAGTGGGGGTAGGAAATTGTTTTATAAATAGACCTCTTAGCACTATTTGACATTTTAACGTATACATGTATTACTTTTCAAAAAAAAATTTTTTTTCAATTTTAAATAAGTGATTTAGAGTTTTAGTTTTTCAGGAAGAAAATGTTCTCTTCTAAATTAGAACATAGTTTGTAAGACCAATATCAAAGAGCTTTCCCTGGCAATCTTCATAATTACCAGCTGAAAATCAAGGGTAATGATAACAAGAAATCCTTCATGAGCTGAATTGTGTCTCTCCCCAAATTCATATGTTGAAGTCCTAATCCCTAGTACCTCAGAATGTGATAGTATTTGGAAATAAGGCCTTTAAAGAGATGACTAAGTTAAAATGAAACAGTTGGGGTAGGTCCTGATCCAACCTGACAAGTGTGCCTTTAGGAGGAAATAATGATACACAGAGAAACAGCAGAGGTACACACAGGAAACCATGTGAGGACAGTGAGAGAAGGCAGCCATCTGCATGCTAAGGAGAGAGGCCTCAGAAGAAACCAAACCTTAATCTCAGACTTTTAGCCTCTAGACTGTGAGAAAATAAATTTCTGTTGTCAAAGCCATTCAGTCTGCAATATTTTTGTTATGGCAGTGCTGGCAGACTAATATAATATTTTTTACTATTTCCAAATTGAAAACTCAGCATTGATATTTTAAACTCCTTGTATTTAAAACATTATTTTAAACAAAGAATTATTCTCATTATTCCAATCTCAATAGACTTTCCTGCTTGATCTGGGACTTAGGAAGGAGCCGAGCCTGACCATCCTTTAAAAACCCCCAAGGACTAGGAACCACTGCAGGTTTTTAATCACGGGAGGAATGAGATAATTATTTTTTCTAAAAGAAAAAAAAAGACACATTGTTTGCTCCTCACTTAATATGTGCTCTTGACGATTTAACAATAAGAAGTTTAGAATTTTAGAACTAAAGAGAACCTTACAGATCATCGGGTCCAATGGTTTTCAACAATTTAACCATTTTTTCCCCACCAAGCTAACCAAGACAATGAGTGAAGGGATCTTCTGCCCCATGAAACCCCCTGCAGCTGAGAGGGGTGGACAGGGGATGGGGTGGTTCCTCATTATTTTGAATTTTTTAAGCATTTGCTACTTTGCTTAAATATTTTAGTTAACAATATTAAATTTAAAGTTAGGTTATACAGATATTTCACAATGGAAGAAAAAGTCTTTGTTAAATAAGACTCAAAGAAAAGTGTTTAAATCAGAGTCCTAACTCAGTCCCTTTCAAGAATGTCACTTACCACCTAAGTTCACCTTCCATTTTGTCCAGATCCTTTCCTTTTTTTTTTTCATAATTGAGATTTTACTGGTTGTTTTGAGGATCAGCACAGACATTTAAATTGTACACAATTCTTTTTTTTCTTGGCTGTGTTGGATCTTTGCTGCTGGGCACAGGCTTTCTCTAGTTGCGGCGAGCGGGGGCTACTCTTCTTTGCTGTGCGCAGGCTTCTCACTGCGGTGGCTTCTCTTGTTGCAGAGCATGGGGTCCAGGCACGTGGGCTTCAGTAGTTGTGGCACACGGACTCAGCAGTTGTGGCGCATGGGCTCTAGAGCGCAGGCTCAGTAGTTGTGGTGCACAGGATTAGTCGCTCCGAGGCACATGGGATCTTCCCGGACCAGGGCTTGAACCCGTGTCCCCTGCATTGGCAGGCAGATTCTTAACCACTGTGCCACCAGGGAAGTTCCTAAATTGTATACATTTCTTAACATACGTACCAAAAATCTAAAAAATCATGTAGTTGTGATTCTTTTCTGAACAGTTATTCCAGTGACTTTCCAGCTTAAAATTTGGAGGCAAATTTTCCTTGACAGGGTATCAAGTACCAATATCTTCAAATACTGATACGCTGTTACATCGTAAGTCCCACTAATTCACAATTTAATGTCATATACACTACATACTCAAATTGTCAATCGTTCAGAGCACATTAACAAAGTTACGAGAAAAACTGGACTACCACAACCAAAGATGTTACAGAGTACACAAAATTCTGACCAGGAGAGCCAAGATCAGGGAGTGAGTGGTTTGCTTTAGGAAACAATTCAACCAAAAACAACATGGGAAAAGAAGTAATTTCAAGTGTTTAAGACATTAAATGCACAACTGACTCCAAACTGCCATTTAGTATGCTTTGTATTATAGGATATAAAAGCTACCCCTCATCTGTGGAATGTTAAGTTGACACCCAAGATAATCAAAGCCTTCCATATTCAATATCCCACTATTTTCTGGTTGTACCAAAAAACAACCAGCAAATGATTTCACCTCTTAAAAAAAAAGCATTTACACTTAAAAAATGGGATAAGGTGGGATTCCCTCCTTTTTAAAACTGTTTCTAGAGCTACTAAAACACTTGCATTTACAAAACAGTGGATAAGAATATTCCTCTGGATTGTACAAGCAGGGAGACAGGGACCACTGATAGGACCGGATGTGTGATATGAATCAGAGTTGCTTCTTTCTCTCCTGCTTCATCAGAGTCTGGGCTCTTCTCATTTTTAGTTTCTGTTTTCTGCAGGTAAGTCTTCTTTAGTCTCTTGGTTAGTCACTTCAGCCTGTTTTCCCTTTGCTCCTCTTTTCCCTTTTGTCTGCACTTTTTTGGCTGAAAATTTATCCTTTCCTGCTGCCTTTTTTGGCTTCGTTTACACTTTTGCGGGAGCCGGTTTAACTGACAACCGCACCGATCTCCTCTCGGGCTCCTCCTCGGCTGAGCTGACCTGCCTCTTGGGCATTGTGGCGGAGGGGCGGGCATGTGCCGGGTACCTGCGGGCCGCGGTACACCGAGAGGCCGAGAGGCCGAGGCCGAGAACCTTCGCGAAGCTGATGCTGGGACCCGCCCAGATCCTTTCTTAACTTTCACAATACTCCCACAATACAAATCTTCCCAGCACATGAGCAAATGTTCAACCGCAACACAGCCTAACCCAAAGGATTATCAGGGAATCATAAAGTAAAAGTGCCATATTTTTTTAAAACATCTTTATTGGAGTATAATGCTTTACAATGGTGTGTTAGCTTCTGCTGTATAACAAAGTGAATCAGCTATATGTATATATATATATATATCTCCATATCCCCTCCCTCTTGCGTCTCCCTCCCACCCTCCCTATTCCACCCCTCCAGGTGGTCACAAAGCACCAAGCTGATCTCCCTGTGCTATGCAGCTGCTTCCCACTATCTATCTGTTTTACATTTGGTAGTGTATATATGTCCATACCACTCTCTCACTTCGTCCCAGCTTACCCTCCCCCCTTCCCGTGTCCTCAAGTCCATTCTCTACGACTGCGTCTTTATTCCTGTCCTGCCCCTATGTTCTTCAGAACCATTTTTTTTCTTATATTCCATGTACATGTGTTAGCATACAGTATTTGTTTTTCTCTTTCTGATTTAATTCACTCTGTATGATAGACTCTAGGTCCACCCACCTCACTACAAATAACTCAGTTTCGTTTCTTTTTATGGCTGAGTAATATTCCATTATATATATATGCTACTTCTTCTTTATCCATTCATCTGTTTATGGACACTTAGGTTGCTTCCATATCCTGGCTACTGCAAATAGTGCTACAATGAACATTGTGGTACATGACTCTTTTTGAATTATGGTTTTCGCAGGGTATATGCCCAGTAGTGGGATTGCAGGGTGGTAGGGTAGTTCTATTTTTAGTTTTTAAAGGAATCTCCATATTGTTCTCCATAGGGGTTGTATCAATTTACACTCCCAACAACAGTGCAAGAGGGTTCCCTTTTCTCCACACCCTCTCCAGCATTTACTGTTTGTAGATTTTCTCATGATGGCCATTCTGACTGGTGTGAGGTGATACAGTTTTGATTGGCATTTCCCTAATGATTAGTGACGTTGAGCATGCTTTCATGTGTTTGTTGGCAATCTGTGAAACACAAAAGACCCCAAATAGCCCAAGCAATCTTGAGAAAGAAAAACGAAGCTGGAGGAATCATGCTCCCTGACTTCAGACTATACTACAAAGCTACAGTAATCAAGACAGTATGGTACTGGCACAAAAACACAAATATAGATCAATGGAACAGGATAGAAAGCCCAGATATAAACCCATGCACATATGGTCACCTTATCTTTGATAAAGGAGGAAAGAATATAAAATGGAGAAAAGACAGCCTCTTCAATAAGTGGTGCTGGGAAAACTGGACAGCTACATGTAAAAGAATGAAATTAGAACACTCCCTAACACCATACACAAAAATCAACTCAAAATGGATTAAAGACCTAAATATTAAAAAAAAAAAAAAAAAGAAAAGAAAAATCCTAAATATAAGGCCAGACACTATAAAACTCTTAGAGGAAAACACAAGCAGAACACTCTATGACATAAATCACAGCAAGATCCTTTTTGACCCACCTCCTAGAGAAAGGGAAATAAAAATAAACAAATGGGACCTAATGAAACTTGAAAGCTTTTGCACAGCAAAGGAAACCAGAAACAAGACAAAAAGACAACCCTTAGAATGGGAGAAAATATTTGCAGACGAAGCAACTGACAAAGGATTACTCTCCAACAAGTGCCATTTTTAAACTACTACAATGTAAAGGGAATCTCTAACTTTTCTTGTAAGTACCATTTATATAGTTCATCTAATCTCAAAACCATCCATGGCTGGCCAATAGGCACATGAAAAGATGCTCAACATTGCTAATCATCAGAGAAATACAAATCAAAACCACAATGAGATATCACATCACACCTGTCAGAATGGCTATCATCAAAAAGTCTACAAATATGGGCTTCCCTGGTGGCGCAGCGGTTGACAGTCCGCCTGCCGATGCAGGGCACACGGGTTCGTGCCCCAGTCCGGGAAGATCCCACGTGCCGCGGAGCGGCTGGGCCCGTGAGCCATGGCCGCTGAGCTTGCATGTCCGGAGCCTGTGCTCCCCAACGGGAGAGGCCACAACAGTGAAAGGCCCGCGTACTGCAAAAAAAAAAAAAAAAAAAAAGTCTACAAATAACAAATGTTGGCAAGGATGTGGAGAAATGGGAACCCTTGTACACTGCTGGTGGGAATGCAAATTGGCGCAGCCACTATGGAAAATAGTATGGAGGTTCCTCAGAAAACTAAAAGTAGAACTACCATATGATCCAGCAATCCCACTCCTGGGGTATATATCTGAAGAAAACAAAAACACTAATTCAAAAAGATACATGCACCCCAATGTTCATAGCAGCACTATTTACAATAGCCAACACATGGAAGCAACCTAAGTGTCCGTCAACAGATGAATGAATAAATAAGATGTGGTATATATATATATATATATATCCATATATAACAATGGACTATTACTCAGCCATAAAAAGGAATGATATTTTGCCATTTACAACAACATGGATGCACCTGGAGGGTATTATTTTATGAAATAAGTCAGACAGAAAGACAAATACTGTATATCATCACTTATACATGGAATCTAAAAAATAAAACAAACTGGTGAATATAACAAAACCGAAACAGACTCACAGATATAGAGAACAAACTAGTGGTTACCAGTGGGGAGAGGGAAATGGGGAGGGGCGAGACAGAGGTAGGGGAGGAAGAGGTACAAACTGTGTATCAATATGAAATAAATAATCTACAAGGATATATTGTACAGCACAGGGAATATAGCTAACATTTTATAATAACTTTAAATGGAGTATAAATCTATAAAAATTTTGAATCACTATGTTGTATACCTGAAATGAATATAATACTGTAAATCAACTATACCTCAATTAAGAAAAAAAGAACCATTCATAGCTAAGAAATTATAGAAGCTTTCTGAAAGATGGCACGGTAACATAATGCACTGGATATATTGCCATCAAAACATCATTAAAATATATATGAAACCAGTGAGGAAGAAAAACCTATAGTCACAGCTGAAATGAACTGTAGAAATCAAGCACATTCTAATTTCTGATAAGGTTTTCTACAGTCTCCAGTACCAATCAGATGTGATTAAGAGGAGTCAACTTGACTGTTAAACCCTAATTCAGGAAGTATCTTCTTTCTGAGACCTAATTTATTGATACTGAGTAAGTACTAATCTCATCTGTCCCAACTACCCACAAAAACTCCAAGCATGGCTTAGTAGGAACCTTTTCCCTTTAACTGCACAACTGAAACAGAACTGGGAAACAGCAACAATACCAGTTAATATTGGCAGAATCCATTTGGGTCTAAACTCCAATTCATCACCCAATTCATCAACTGGTTGATGAAACTCCAATTCATTGACCAGTCTCCTCTTATACCATACTCTGCTTATTTTCAACCCCAACTAACTTTAAGAAACAATTAGGGCTTACTGAAACTCTTGATGTACATTCTGTCATGAAATAAGGGCCTGGAGTAGGAAATGCAAAGCATTCTCTCAAATTCATTCATTTGGCCTTATGTATGGAGCATCTGCTATACGCCAGTTAACGCTGCCAGGGAAAGTACCAATGGAAAGCAGCCTGGGTCCCTGGGACGTTCCTGGCCTCTGAAGAGGACCAAAGTAACTGTAAGGTAAGAAACACCAAAACGAGTCCCAAAGAATTAAACAAGCAAACAAAAAGAATGGACATTAATAACGCTCACTTGAGAAATATGTGAATGTTCTAGGAAAATTATTAACTATTTCATGATGATAAGAAAATAAAGAAGTTATGAAATAAGAGAGTGCAAGACAAACTTTACAACAGAACAACTAAAATCATTTAGAAAGCAGTAAGTTGCAGCAGATATGTGACAGAAAATTTTATGGAGCACATACCAAAAAGTTAGGAAGAAATTAGCAAGAGCAGGAGGGAAGGTGATAGACAAGGCATAGGGAATCAAGTAAAATTCAACTCATGAGTAATAAGGAGTAGAATATCGTTCCACCTATAAATAATAGATGCCCCCCCAAAAAAATAAAGAAGGCAGAATAAACAGAATGAAATCAATCACCAGACAATCAAGGTATAGCTAAACTTTTTTCTAAAACTTGAGCATTTCATCAAATTATAAATTAATTAGAAGTACAGAGGCATAACTTCTTCACTTTTGAAACAGTGGAAGAAATCACAAAAGTGTGATTGCATAAATATTCAAACAAAAATTAAGACAATGTCAGGGAGGGGGAAGGTGTCATGACAACAACTGTAAAGAGATCATTCAAATTTTCACACATACACAGACATTCCAAACTAAGTCAACAGGCAGAGTACATGATCAGTTTGCGTTTTTTTGTTTTTGTTTTAATATTTATCTATTTATTTGGTTACACTGGGTCTTAGTTGTGGCAGGCAGGCTCCTTAGTTGTGGCATGCGAACTCCCAGTTGCTGCATGCATGTGGGATCTAGTTCCCTGACCAGGGATAGAACCCAGGCCCCCTGCGTTGGGAGTGTGGAGTCTTAACCACTGCACCACCAGGGAAGTCCCAACAGTTCGGTTCTTTTAATGGAATATTAGTATAATAATTCCTTTTTCATGGCTATGTAAACCAACAGTACATTTTAGGGCAATAAAAAGGCAATTAATGTCCTAGAATAGCATTAAAGGTGCTATTTCATTTTTGTTTTAATTTGTTGTTCCTGGACTTGTAATTTAACTTAGAATTAAGTAAATGAAAAAATGTGCATAAATATGTTTATTACAGTGTCTTATGTAAGAACAAATACTGCAATTAACCTAAATGACCAATTTCAGAGAACAGTTTAACATATTGTCATTCCAACATAACAGACTCTCATAGAAAAACTACATGAAATGCTCTCATAAACATGAAAAGAACAAACAAAAATTGTATATGTATTCTACATTTTCCAGCTATACAAAAATATTTACATAAAAATGATAATGTGCCATAATTAAAAGTTATTCTACTCTGGTCTTTTTTTCAAATTTTACTTACTTTTTAATATTCTATTCAATTAAGAAAAATTTCAAAGAGAAGGAAAAAACAATGATAGGTATTAACAGATTCATCTTTTTCAGGAGTAGGGCTAAGCACCCAATTCCACTTCCACATGAGAAGGCAATCTGTGTACAGAGCATGGGCTTTGCAGTCACAAAGATCTGGACTTTGGTCCTGCATGAAGGTATTTACTAAATGTTTGACTTGAACAAGTTAAATTACTTCAACCTTCTATTCAAAATCAGAATACCACGTACTCCATGAGGGTGACATGAAGTAGGCTTTGTAAAGCACTTTCCATAGTGACCGGCACAGTTAAGTGCTCAATAAAGAAAGGATGGCTATTGCTATTCAGGGTTATATATTCTCCATTGCTTCCAAACCTGTCCCCCATTCCTAGCTAATCAGTCCTAAATTTTCTGATTTAATCCTATATAGCCAATCTTATCTCAGCTCTTTGATTTGTCCCTTTTATCCACTTAGATCCAGGTACATAATAAGTACTAAATAAATAATAGCTGTAATTTCTATGCATCTAGTTTCCATCCCCATAAGCTTCAATCTCACTAACCTGCTCCATCCTCCTCTATCCCATCAATACCAGAGATTTCTAGCTTCCAAAGTTCAACCCATTTCCTAACTTTGGTTAATTTTCAACATAATATTGCTAGACATATATATACATAGTGCCAAGTCCTTGACAGGGATTTCACCGACTACCCAAAAACTATAGAAACACTTATTCTGTCATAGAAGAGCACAGAGGTGAAAACAGGTTCATTTGACTTAAGTTGAAATCAGATTTTTTTAAATGACTACTACTTTTTAACATATAAATCTAGTTGATTTATAATACACAATTAAGGTGTACAACTCACTAGTTAATATTCATGACATACCCACTTTGTACCCAAACTTACTGACTCCAACTCTCACCAACCCTGGAAGACTAGTATTATTAGCAACACTTTACAAGTAACTGAGGCACAGGAAGATGAAATAACTTGCCCAAAGTTACACAGCTAGTGACTGACAAAGCAAAAATACAAAGCCAGATCTGTCTCAAAAACTTGTGCTTTTTCCAAAAAGGGTAAGTGAAATGTGATATTTTTAAAAAGATAATCCTCAAAAGAATATTACGTAGTATAATAATACTAAATATCCTTTTAATAAAACATAAATAGTAGAAGTTGAACATATAAGCAGAACCCTTAATTTACAGTCTTGTAGTTTTGAAAAGAATAATAGACTGAATTCCCCATACTAATAAGACTTATTCTAAAAATTCATTCATATATTTAAGAAATAGTTATTGAGCACCTGCACCTACTATGTGCCAGACACTGCTACTATGACCTTTCTCTTGTATATGAAAAATAAATCCAGTCTAATAAAAACCTGCTTCCTATTGATTTCAATGTTTTATTACAAGATACCAAAGAAGACATTTTATTCATTTTATTAAACCAGTTTAAAAGTTACTCAAGGGCTTCCCTGGTGGCACAGTGGTTGAGAGTCCGCCTGCCGATGAAGGGGACACGGGTTCGTGCCCCGGTCCGGGAAGATCCCACATGCCACAGAGCGGCTGGGCCCGTGAGCCATGGCCGCTGAGCCTGCGCGTCCAGAGCCTGTGCTCCGCAACAGGAGAGGCCACAACGGTGAGAGGCCCGCTTACCACAAAAAATTTTTTTTTAAATTTTAAAAAGTTACTCAAAAAGTACAATTGATCCTTGAACAACACGGGTTTGAACTGCAACAGTCCATTTATACTAGGACTTTTTTTCAGTAAATAAACATTCAGCCTCCCTATCCCCATATGCAGAACCTGAGGGTATGGAGAGCCGACTGTACTATGTCACTTAATATAAGGGACTTGAGCATCCACAGACGCTGGTATCCTCAGGGACTCCTGGAACCAATCCCTCACTGATACTGAGGGATGACTGCATCATAAGGGAGAAATTAAGAACATAAAACTAAAAGTACATAGGGATTTCCCTGGCGGTCCAGTGGTTAGGACTCAGGGCTTTCACTGCCAGGCCCTGGGTTCAGGCTCTGGGTTCAAGCCCTGGTCAGGGAACTAAGATCACGCAAGCTGTGCACCACGGCCAAATAAATAAACAAATAAAAGCACATAAACTGTAATGGCAAGTGCAGTGGGTTGAAAAGTGTCCCCCTCCCCACAAACTCACGTCTACTATATCCACAGAATGGGATCTTATTTGGAAATAGGGTCTTTGGGGGTGTACTTAGTTAAGGATCTCAGGATGAAATCATCCTAGATGTAGGGTGGGCTCTATGTCTAATGACTGGTGTCCTTATAAGAAAAGGAGAGAACACAGGCACACACACACAAATGGGGCCATGTGAAGACAAGCAGAGAATGGAGCTTTGCTACCACAAGCCAAGGAACACCAGGAGCCACCAGAAGCTGGAAGAGGCAAGAAATAGATTCTCCCCTAAAGCCTTCAGAGGGAGTGTAACCCTACTAAACCCTTGATTTCGGACTTATGGCCTCCAGAACTCCAAAACAATTTCTGTTGTTTTAAGCCACCCAGTTTGTGGTACTTTGTTACTGCAGCCCTAGGAAACTGATAAGTTTATGATATTCACCATTAAAATCAACAAGTTAACAAAAGTAATCTTTTTTGAAAACAGGTTTTCTAAACTGAACTACACATGTCAAAGAATTCTTTTTTTTTAAAATAAATTTATTTATTTTTGGCTACATTGGGTCTTCATTGCTGCGCGCAGGCTTTCTCTAGTTGCGGCGAGCGGGGGCTACTCTTCGTTGCAGTGCGTGGGCTTCTCATTGTGGTGGCTTCTCTTGTTGCAGAGTATGGGCTCTAGGCATGTGGGCTTCAGTAGTTGTGGCTCACTGACTCTAGAGCACAGGCTCAGTAGTTGTGGCGCACGGGCTTAGTTGCTCCACAGCATGTGGGATCTTCCTAGACCAGGGATTGAACCCATGTCTCCTGCATTGGCAGGTGGATTCTTTTTTTTATATATAAATTTATTTATTTTATTTATTTATTTTTGGCTGTGTTGGGTCTTCGTTGCTGCACATGGGCTTTCTCTAGTTGCGGCGAGCAGGGGCTACTCTTCATTGCAGTGAGCGAGCTTCTCATTGCGGTGCACGTGTCGTGGAGCACGGGATCTAGGCGCATGGGCTTCAGTAGTTGCAGCATATAGGCTCAGTAGTTGTGGCTCGCGGGCTCTAGAGCACAGGCTCAGTAGTTGTGGAGCGTGGGCTTAGTTGCTCGGCAGGCGGATTCTTAACCACTATGCCACCAGGGAAGTCCCATCCAAGAATTCTTAAATGGAACACAGTGATGATGGGGAACCAAGCAAATGTTCACCTTGTATGAGCATCAGTTACTCCCTATGCCCGCACACAGTGACATCCATGGCAGTTACTTCTTGCTCCCAGACTATTATGTTCCAGCTCCTAGGGTTCTCTGCTTTTTCAAGTTGTGTCTCATCCTTCAAAGACTATCAGGAGTCAACTCACAGCCTCCTCTCCAATGTTCTAATTTCAGGATTCTAAGTTTCTATGGGCTAGAAAAAATCATAAAACTAAAATTATTAGAATAGACTTTCTAAAGTATGCTCTACAAAACACTAGGACTGGAGACTCTCCACAGAAAAAGATTTCATAATCAAGGAGTCTGGGAAAGGATGTCTGCTCTCCCTTTTGGAAACTCATTATACATATTAATATAGTAATGGCTCTAAAGAGCCCTGCCATAAAGAAGCCTATCAAACGTTTAACCTGGTATTTCCCAGTCTTAATTGGATACAGGTTTTTCCCTCAGAAGTTTTAAAATATGTTGGGCTTCCCTGGTGGCGCAGTGGTTGAGAGTCCGCCTGCCGATGCAGGGGTCATGGGTTCATGCCCCGATCCGGGAAGATCCCACATGCTGCGGAGCGGCTGGGCCCGTGAGCCATGGCAGCTGAGCTCTGCGCGTCCAGAGCCTGTGCTCCGCAACGGGAGAGGCCACAACAGTGAGAGGCCCGCGTACCGCAAAAAAAAAAAAGTTTTAAAATATGTCCCAACATTGATTCTCTAAATATCTTCTCTTTCAGAGTAGGCAGTATCTCCTATTATTTTTCTCCCTTTTTCCTCCCAGCAAAATCTTACTAATTTAAGGCCATAATATAATATGTCATGTTTTCCTTACTTGTAAGAACACAGATATCTGCCTTGAACCCAACTGCCAACGTACTTCAGCATTAGAATTTCAGTAGCGTAATACTTTTGAAAATATAGTCACCTTATTATAGCTTAGGAAACACATTATCACATTCGATCCTCACAATAAACCTATGATACAGGTAACATAGGCTCTGGGAGATTAATTTGTTGAAGTAAAGCTATTAACTGATCAAGTTGGAACCGGTCTTCTAATTAGAAATATTCCAAGTCTTGGACCTCTCCACTCTACCCCACCATCAAAGTGCAGTGGGAAGGGAAAAAAAGCCTTGGCACAATATCAAAACCTGAACTTTTTCTCAAAACTAGGCTAAAGATTCTCCAGCGACTTAACTCAGTTACAGCCAAATTAACTGCTGCTCCATAAGTCAATCAGTGCGGTAAATGGACTTTGTCAGGAATATGCATTACTAAGATATTTCTCCCCTTTTCCAAAGCTCAAAACGTTACTCTTCAGACTGTCACTGTTTTACAGTAATGCTAAGATGTTGCTTTTAAGTGAAATGGAAGACAGGTATTTCTGCCATGAAAGACTTGAGTCATTCACAGCAAAGGTTACCAGAATTCACAATGTCTCCCGCACAACAAAAGCAACAGATGAGTCAACTAAATATTAGCTAACAACCTGTTATTGCTTTCTAAAGGGAACTTTGTCTAACTGTAGAACAGTGTAACAGATGCTCTTCTAATCAGCTATGTAATCCTGAAGTAAAACAAGATCATACTTTGAAAGAGAGAATTTTAAATACTGATAAAGAGACGCCACAAAGATGGAAATATTTATAAAGATATTCTAATCACCCAACTATTTCATTCTCACTCTAAAATTGAAAAAAAAAATCTCACTGCTAAAAGTATCAGGGAAATAACTTAATCCTAGAGAGAGATGAGTTTTAAAAGCTATAGGTGGAAATGTGAGAAAGGTACCTTTCCTTAACCAAACATTTCAGGCATCCCAAAAGGCAAGCCAAATACCCATGTTCCACCCAACAGTAGCTTAAGCAGTAAAACATTAACAGATGCAACTGAAGCCCAGTCTGACTCCTCCCAGATTCCTTTCTCCTTTCTCTCTCCCTAGAGGTTACCACTATCTTGAATGTGGTGTTTGTCTTTCCCACAGGTATGAATCCATAAATGATACAGTAACAATGTTTTTCATATGGTTATTTTACAAATTTAATTTTATATATTCTTTTGAATACATAATACCTGCACTACACAATTCAAAACTATAAAAAGATATACAGTGACATGTCCCTCTGCTACCTAGTTCCCCTCCCCTGAACAACTAATGTAACAGTTTCGTGTGTATCTTTAAAGAGACACTCTATACATATGCAAGTAGTTACACTTACTTTAATTTGTCCCTGCTCTTTATACACAAATGGTAGGAATACTATATATTTTGTTCTACTATCCCCTTATTTCTTCCTCTTAAAAATACACATTGGAGGGCGTCCCTGGTGGTGCAGTGGTTGAGAGTCCGCCTGCCGATGCAGGGGACACGGGTTCGTGCCCCGGTCTGGGAAGATCCCACATGCCGCGGAGCAGCTGGGCCCGTGAGTCATGGCCGCTGAGCCTGCGCGTCCGGAGCCTGTGCTCCGCAATGGGAGAGGCCACAACAGTGAGAGGCCCGCGTACAGCAAAACAAAAAACAAAAAAAACCACATTGGAAACTGTTCCCTGTATTATATGAAGTCGCTTGCTTTTTTTTCCTTTTTTCCTAATATCTGCAAGGTATACCACTATGGATAAACCATAATTTAACTATTGTCCTACTAGAAAGGTTACTTCCAATCTTTTGTATTTATAAACAATATGATAATGAATAACTCATTATTTCATACACCTATAGGATAAATTCCTAGAAGTTGAATTGCTGGGTTAACTTTAATAAATACTGTCATACTCTATAGAGGTGGTACAAATTTGTACTCCTACCAGTAATGCATGAGTGTTTTTGCATGTTTTTAAATTTTATATGAATAACATGACTATATATATTCTTCAACTTCTTGTTTTTGTGGCCTAACCTTATATACTTGAAATTCACCCATGCCGATATATATAGCTCTAATTCACATATCGATTTTTTACTTCAAGAAGCTTTTAAGTAACTTCTTTGATTCATTCAAAGAGTCACCTATTTATCTTAAATTACAGTTTTATATAGAAATACTCACCAAATTAATAAATAGATTGTATGTATAAACAACTCATTTGCCAAAGACTACCCACCCTACTAAAGAGGCATCTTCTTTTGGAAAACTAACAAAAACTGTCATTTAAATTTACTGCAGTAGTAACATGACTCTGTTCATCCATGCTTTTATAATTGTTCTGGGAGGAAAGGGGACTAGACCCCACAAGGGAGTGGAGACTAACACCTTGACAACCGGGGAGCGGGGGGGGGGGGGGGGGGGGAGAAAAAAGTATCTTGGAAATAAGATAATTCAAGCATAATCCCAAACTAACCCTAGCTGTCTATTTAAAGTTTCCCCTCAAAATGTTACCATTAAATTACCAAAGGATCTTTTTTAAACCTGTAACAAGAAACAAAATAATTCATATGAATTTAAAGTCCTCTCTGCACCCCCCCCATAAGTTTCCTATAAGATGGAATACCATATCGGGAATTTTTCTGCATATCTGTATAACATCCTCTATTAGACTCCTTTTCTATGTTAAATTTAGCAATGTGTATGACTAATTTTAAAACCTCTAGCTAATCCAAATTGTCTCCATTGAAATATGTGGCTAATCATATAATTTATAAGAATTCTTGTCAAATTCTTGGCTACTGTAAGTTACCATCGTCACCACTACAGTGGCTATTTTTGCTTGCTCACTGGGCAGCTATGTCCCCCTTCCTCTCTTCTAAAAAAAATCCATTTCTGTGTAGGTATCTACTCTGTCCCCCCATACTATTCAAGTACTTCAGAAGAAGATGCCCCCCCACACACACACACGTCCAGGAGTGGGCCATATTCCTCTAAGGGTAATACCATCTCTCCTGCTAGTGCCTACTTATAGCAACACAAGCCTAAGCCAGTTAGCACATGGTATCCCTGGCCAGAGGGAATGATTGAGCCAATGAGACTCATGAGGGCTATGCTGGGGCTTCCTTGGTCTGGACAGAGAACCACAGAAAGAGATGTTCTTGGCTAGGCTGAGTTAGATTTTCTTATTTGGGACAGAAAGCATCCCAACTGTTTAACAACTTTAAAAAATGCACTGGTTGAAGATTTTGACCACCATCAATTAATGTATTTATGAACAAATGAACCATATCTATAAAACCTATGATCCTTTGACTAATACTGGCCTTTCTATATTTGGAAAGATTGTTGACTTTGACAGTGTGTGGTATTTCAAGAGAAGCACATGTGGAGGAGCGAAGGTTAAGGAATAGCAGTCACTGGAGGGATTCAAGGCACAGCCACATCACAGATCAAACCCAGGAAATGAGAAATATCCTCTTGCTTTCCTATCTGCCATGCCAAAAGCCACCTAGCCAATAAGAAAGTGAGACCTGACTCTGCTCAGGTCTATATTAGGAAAACAATGAGTATCCTAATCCAAACAGAACTCTGGGAGGGGTGAAGGCATCAAAACTGTTATTACTATTTGGGTGGCATTAATGAGTATTTCTTACAAATACTTATAAACTGAAAGTTTGTAATTGCTAACAAGTAAAGAGACAACATCACCAAAAATAAATAACTTCAGAAGCACAGAAACATCTTACTGGCCTAATACAGACCCACCCTAATGGCTGTTATTACCCTATTCTGGCATTTGCTTCTTACTTTCTTACATTGTTGGCCTTGCTGATTTTCTTAAGAAGGTTTAGGCAGTTGCTTCCCTGTGGGCTATACAGCAATTTTCCAGTTCTATGACTCAGAAAGAGCAAGAGAAGGAAGGGCTCTCCTCTTCCATCCCTAGATAAAATCAGAAAATGTTTATTTAGCTCCGATAGAGCAAGGCTCAGTTAGTTAATTCACTGTACAGACTTTCACAAACTTTTTCCTCTTTCAAGTCAAATATTTACCAAGAGCTTAGTATATGCAAGTCACAGGCTATTTATCCAAAGCCAATGCATGAATTATTTTTATCAGTTCCATACTTCCTTCCTCTACATCCCTAATAATAAAGTCAAATATGTTGAAGGAAAAAATATTTATGCCTCACAAAATTTGCAATTAAACTTTTTGTTCCAGCATTGGTGGACTGGAGAGCAAGTTTGTTATTTCCGGAATACTGTATTGAAACACAAGGGTAAGCGATTCCACTTTTTAAAGAAAAATTTTTTTCAAGTAATGTACATAAAACTATTAATTAAAATATAAATATCCTGTGAAAATAAACGGAAACTAACTGCATCAGTGAATTAATAAACACTATCTGGAAGCAAAATCTGCACTGCCTACCAGGTTTGGTAATTCAGAAACACTGAAGGCACGGCGTCTGCTTTCAGACCATAAACCAAGGATCGCAAATACATGTAGGACCAGTTTATATTCATTAACTGCTCCGAAAAAAATTAGTGATCCTTTCCGGCAAAATGGCCTTTTTTTTTTTTTTTTTAACTCTGTAAACTACTCCCCAAAGCAACCTTACTTCGGGGGAACACATTTCACACTTGAGAATCAGCCAGGGCAGGTAAGTCAACAGCCTTCTGAAGAGGACGGAAATATGGACAATGCCGAGGACGGCCAGGGAACCGATGGGCTGGCCCTGAGCCGAGGGATCACAGCTGGGACGAACGGCGGGCCGCCTCTCCAGGGTTCCCGGCCAAGACCCCGGCGCCCCCACCCAGCTAAGGGAGCGAGTAGTGCAGCCCCCGACCGTCAGGCCTGGGAAAGTTCGCACCTCTGCATCCCCGCCCCTCGCACGGACGAGCCCCTCCGGCCGTCGCACCGTCGCCATGGCGACCAGTCCCCACCCCACCCCCGCCCTCCCAGGGGGCGCCGCTCCGCAGTCCCGCCGTGGCCTCCGGCTCTACTCCGGCCGGAGCCTGGACAGGGACTGCCGAGCCCGGGGGACGAGGAACGCAAGGGGCGGGGGAGGATGAAGAGATGCGAAAGGCGGAAGTCACTCGGATCCCGGGCTGGGGCCGAGCTTTGCCCCGGAGGTCCTCACCCTTCACTTTGCCGAACGTCCCGACCCCCAGCGTGTCTCCCAGGATGTAGTGGCCGATCTTCACCCGCCCGTCGTGTTTCTGCTTCTCGGCTGTCGCCATCTTTCTCCAGGAACTGAGTCTGCGCATGGCGCCGCGGGAGGGGGCGGAGGGGGCGGGCAGGGCCGCGCCGGGGGCGGGCGGGGAGAGGGTGGGGACGCGGGAGGGGAGCTGCGTAGCCGAGCCACCGCCCTGCGCCGTCCGCCGTGTCCCCGCAGCCAGCCGTCGGGCGCAGACGCTCCCCCTGGCGGGGCTGGCGGGGGTCTCTGGGAGGGGCCCCGGTACCTCGCTCCGTGCCCTGCATCCTTGCGGCATGGGGCGCCCGCCCACCTGCGCGCGGGAGGGGGCTTCCTGGATTGCAGAGAAGGGCCGCAGCCCCTCGGCTCCTTTCCTCTGGCGGAGTCTCTACAGGCAGTGGTCTCCCCTAATTATTACTCCGGAGTCGTGGGGACCCGCTCCCCTTCCTATTCCAAGGTGGGGAGATGGGCACTGGGGAAGTTGCTTGGGTAAGGCAGATATGTGGCTTGTTATCAGTGCAGCGTGAATTGAAACATGGCTGGAGACACCACCCTGCCACTGTTTTCTAACCTTTTCATTTTTCCTGTTCGGATGGAATCTATAACCTCCTGGGAGTTGTCACTTGCATCTTTGATGAAGTTTCCTTTTCCTCCACCCCACCTGCCACCCGCGCTGCTCTTTTTTACTTTGAGCCACTACGTTGCTATTGGGCACCTCGGCAGCTCAAGAAGCGAGAGGTGTTGGTCTTTCCTCCTGCTGGATGCCCTCCTGAAATGTTCTCCCCACAACAAGCTCTGAGGAAGGAGCAGGTTGGGGTTAAGGGTGAATGTGTGTGTGTTCGGGAAGCAGGATGCTACCCAGACATTTGGATGTATAGGAATTAATATTTTTAGATTACCAGTAAAATGTAGACTTTGAACTGAAAACAAGGCTTACAGTTGCATCAACCAAATCAATCGACAAATATTTATTGTACTTTCAGTGAGTAAAAGTCTATACAGATGGGATCATGGCATATCACAGGGGGAGTAGAGAAAGTATGCTTATTTGTAATAGAATTTTAAGTGAGTGTGTTACTCAATTATATTCCTTTAACGTGGGCAAAATCAAGTGTCCAAAAAAAGTTTATGTGATCTCAGTTTTGCAGTGTCATAGCATTTGGACAGGTGTCAATGGGCAGAGTTAGACTCTTCATGAAAATAATATAAAAAAGAAAAAGACGAAAAATGTTACCTTTTTCCTTCCCAGTGAAAGTTACTCAACTCTTCTGGTTTTTATGTACTTTATATTTATGAAATAAAAGTAATATGCATTCAGCACAGCTTTGTTCCAAGCAAGGTACTGCAGGAGAGGCAAAAGCCTTTGAGCTTAGAATTACATCAGATAATCAGAGGACATTTACAACTAGGCTTGGATAGATAATCACTTCCTACTGTATTATGGACTGCACATATTTTGAAGAGCCAAAAAGTTAAGAAATCTTTGATTACTGAGATATTTGGGGGGTAGGCAGTGGTTACTGTTGTAATTTTTGCTCTGTTGTTTCTTCACCTTTACTGTTTGTAATGTGAGTTTCGGCAGCTTTTTTTTTTTTAATTTATTTATTTGGGGGCTGTGTTGGGTCTTCCTTGCTGCGCGCAGGCTCTCTCCAGCTGCGGCGAGCGGGGGTGGGGGGGGCACTCCCCGCTGCGGCGCACGTGCTTCTCATTTTGGTGGCTTCTCCTGCTGTGGAGCACGGGCTCTGGGCGCACAGGCTTCAGCAGTAGTGGCAGGAGGGCTCAGTAGTTGTGGCTCGCGGGCTCTAGAGCGCAGGCTCAGTAGCTGTGGCGGACGGGCTTTGTTGCTTTGCAGCATGTGGGATCTTCCTGGATCAGGGCTCGAACCCGTGTGGCCTGCATTGGCAGGCAGATTCTTAACCACTGCGCCACCAGGGAAGTCCCTAAGCAGCTTTTACTGCTGTTTTTTTTTTTGTTTGTTTCTTATGCTGAGTTAAAAATGGAATTCAATTAACAGTTTCTAAGAAAGTAAATGATAAACCTCCTTTATTCCTTTGCTTTTTCTCTTTCCTTCAGTCCTTTTTAAAAGTTTTTGTCACATTTTCTTCCACCCAGACACTATGGGTAGACACAAAATGAAAAGTCATGGTCCCTACCCTGGAGAAGCTCATAATCTAGGAGGGCAGTTCTCTGTATCCCCCCAACCCCACAATAGATAATATTCACATGTTTAGCATTCTTCCGGGGGGGAAGTAAAGATAAGGTAAACTGTGACTTATGCCCAGTTTCCGGACCCATCAGTTGTACCCCTATCTCAACAAAGTATATTGGAATAGAAGTGGGCAGGAGTGACTTTGTAGAAGTAACCTCGAATCCAGTCTAGTTTAGGAGGGGAGAAAAGTAAATTGTTTTCAAATTTCAGTACTTAAACTTCTATTAGCACAAATAAGTTACAATACCTTTCAGCACTTATGAAGACAAACCAAGATGACCGAACACTGTGGTGGAGAACCTCTGGTCTCATGGGGAAACTCACTAGTTTGTTGTCAGCTGCTTCCTCTTTAGCCCTTCAGAGATTCTGAGGGAGCTGTGCACCCTGTTAGTCCTTTCTTGTTAAGGTCATCACAGTGTTAGTAAACCATACATTGTCAGGGAGATGCTATACTTCCTCAACATCTATCTGTATATGTGGTGGCCAGAACTAAAAATTTTAAGTACTGTGTTGCTATTAATGCAGCCTAATATATCCTTAGTAGTAGTTACATTGTAACTAATATTCAATATTTATTCAACAACAAGTAGGTATTAGGCAGACTGCTAAACTCTGAGGACTCAAAGAACAAAGGAACATAGTACTGCCTTTGACATGGCCAAGCAATGTGATAGGTGCTATAATAAAAATATATATACATATGGTCCTAAAAGGGCTTCATGAGACAAGGGCATAACCTTTATCTGCAGAGGTCCACAAAGTCTTTTAAAATTGAACATATTTAGAGGAGTATTAAGAGTACTTTGTACTCAAAGAAAAGGGTGGCATGGGGGATGAAGGAACTTGGGGAAGGCATCCCAGGTGAGAGAAACAGCATATACAGAATCACAGAGGGAAGGAAGCCTTAGACTTTTTAGGGAAGAGCAAAATGCTTACAGCAGACAAAATCTGGATGGATAGAGGGACTGACTAGAAGAAATGAGAGAAACAGGACAAAACCCTGAGAGGCCTCATACGGGCTTCTCAGTTTCACCATTTTCTTATAGACAGTGGTGAGCCATGGGAAGATGTGAAGTAGATGCCTTTTAGAAATACAATCTTTACCAAGGGAATTGATAGCTATGGGTGCCTTTGGGAAGGCAAACTGGGTGACTGTGAGTCAAGTGCAAAGTGCAGACTTTTCCCTATGTACTCTTTTGTAACGTTTTGGTTTTAAACTTTATGCATATATTACAGAGTTGAAAAAATTAACTGTTAGAAAAAAAAATTTTTTAACTCTGACTTTAGTGTGGAGGATAGTTTGGAGAAGAGCAAGACCAATGTGTGTGACAAGAGACTTGCAATCGCCTAGTGAAGAAATGATAAGGCAGGTACCATGTATAAAAAGGAAAAAACTGGGCTTCCCTGGTGGCGCAGTGGTTGAATGTCCGCCTGCCGATGCAGGGGACACGGGTTCGTGCCCCGGGAAGATCCCACATGCCGCAGAGCGGCTGGGCCGTGAGCCATGGCCGCTGAGCCTACGCGTCCGGAGCCTGTGCTCCGCAACGGGAGAGGCCACAACAGTGAGAGGCCCGCGAACCAAAAGGAAAAAACTCAAGACCTATTTAGATATGAAATTAGTGAGGTACAGAGATTGGTGTGGACAGAGCGGGAAAGGAAGGAATCCTAATTACCTCCCAGGTTTCTGGAGAGATTGTCAGGAGGATGGGGAATGGAGGTTCAGCAGAAATAATGAATTCTATCTGTGACATTAAGGCATCTGAGAGACCTTCAGGAAAGATATCCAGGAATGTACGGGTAATACAGGTCTATTAGCCCAAGAAAAGGTCAGTGTAGAGATACAGATTGGGTGTCCTCACCAAACAAGTGGCAGAGTAGGGCAGTGAATTTGGGTGAGATCTCCCCAGGTTGTAGCGTTAAGGGACCCAAGGACGGAACGCTCACTTAGAGAATATGGATAATTAAGAAGATCCAGAAGCAATGTGAGCCTATGAAAGAAACAGGAAAAAAATCCAATTTATGTTAGATATTCTCTAGGAAGTTACAGTGATTAAAATTAGTTTGCGGATAGTTTTCCCCTATTTATGTAGGGTTGATGATTCCCAACTCCTGGTTTGAAATATTTTTAGGTTAACACTTTTGCAACCCCCTCATGATGATGAATTTTAAGCTTCAAATACCCTTGTAAAAATAGGCCCAGAGCTGTTTTCTAGGGAAAATCTTAGCACTGTTCACAAGGACTCCCTCGGTCCATCTCTAGGTAAATGTGGTTGGTTAGTCCTGGTTGGGTTCCTTGCTTTTAATAAGAAAATGTCAACCCTGCCCACCTCTCAGTTGATTTACTAAGTGTCAGGCACGTGAATCTGTCCGTGATCAGCAGCACGAAGAATAGTCATTCACCAAAAAAATGTAACTCCAAACTCTTTGCTGCCCTATTCTTATCAGTTAAGGGAAATAATGTCCTTGGATGGTTGCCTGAAGGGTAGGCTGATCGTCTAAATTGCGCCCTTGGACCATCTGAGACTATCAGAGAGAGGTTGTTGGACTGTCTGGCTCTGGTTACTGTTAGATTCGTTTTTACTCAACTTGGTAATACAAGGGGCTGATAACATGTGGACGCCTTTAATAGGCTAATAATTGGGCTCTCTGTTCCAACTAGTAATTTGGTTCCCTTCAAAACAGTATTCTTGAAAAATTTATTCAACGTTTATTTAAGTGGAAAGGCAGAGATAAAGGATGTCTGGAGCGGTGTCCCAGGAAACAAAGACCCTGCTGTTCCCAGACACTAACTTCTTAGGCAGCAGTCCACAGGCCATCTAAGCATGCATTTTGTGGGGTGAGGAGGTTTTATCCCACCCCAAGTGACTTACCAAAGTAGTTCTTTTTAGCCGCATCCTTCCAAGAAGAACTCAGGTAAGTAAAGATTAGAGTGACGCTTTGGAGCCCCCGAGATGTGCAGTGTCCTTTATAGACTGGCTTCCGGGCAGCAGCCCAGCTCAGGTCTGTCTGCTCTTCTGCTGCTGTCTCTGTCCTCAGTGCAGGAGGGTGCTGAGGGCTGCTATGAGAAACAGACATGCAAAGCTTCCTTACTTCTGCGGACCCAAATGTGCAGCCTACCTCTAACCAAGAACGTGGTTGCTAAAGGCATGCATGTTAGTATTCTAACCTCATCCCTGGATTAACGTATTTTCCTTCCCCTCAGTTCCTTATTTATTTATTATTTACTTTGCTGGATATTAGCACTCTCTAGGCTTCCCAGGTGCTTTTTTAAAAGTAGACTTTATTTTTAGAACAGCTTTAGATTTACAGAAAAATGTAAAGATACTACAGAGTTCTCATATACTCATGCCCAGCTTCCCCTATTACTAACACCTTACATTATATGGTACATTTGTTACAATTAATGAGAAAAATAAACCAGTGTTGATATTATATTATTATTAACTAAAGTCCATACTTTATTCCAATTTCTTTAGTTTTTACCTAATGTGCTTTTTCTGTTCCAGGATCCCATTCAGGATACCACATTACATTTAATTGTCATGTCTCCTTAGGCTCCTCTTGGCTGTGACAATTTCTCAGCTATCTTGGTTTTTGTTTTTTATGACTTTGACAGTATTGAGGTGTATTAGTCAGATATTTGCTGGAATGCCCCTCTATTGGAATTGGGTGTTTTTCTCATGGCTAGATTGGCGTTACGGGGTTTGGGGAGGAAGAACACAAACGATGGTCTATCTTAATCAAACCACATCAAAGGTCTATTTGGGTTTCTCTATAGTAATGTCACTTGTTTTTTCCTCCTTTCCATACTGTACTCTTTGAAAGGAAATCACTAAGCATAGCCCACACTTAAGGATTGGGGAGTTATGCTCTGTCTCCTTTAAGGTGGGATATTTATTTAAATTATTTGGAATCCTTCACAGGAGATTTCTCTCTTCTCTCCCATTTATTTATTTGATCATTTCTTTATAGCAGTATAGACTCGTGAGTATTTACTTTATACACTGAGTTATAATCCAATACTCCTTCATTGTATTGCTCAGATTGTTCCACCTTTGGTCATTGGGTGCTCTTTCAGTTGGCTCTTGTATCCCTTTGACATGCCTCCATCAATGTTGTTTGTTTTTGGTTTGGTTTTGTTTTTCAGTACGCGGGCCTCTCACTGCTGTGACCTCTCCCACTGTGGAGCACAGGCTCCGGATGCGCAGGCTCAGTGGCCATGGCTCACGGGCCCAGCCGCTCCGTGGCATGATGGGATCTTCCCGGACCGGGGCACGAACCCATGTCCCCTGCATCGGCAGGCGGACTCTCAACCACTGCGCCACCAGGGAAGCCCATCAATGTTGTTTTTGTTTTTTGTTTGTCTGTCACTTACTTACTGACACTACAAGATGCTGAACTTGTATATTTCCTGTCCTGGTCCTAGGATCAGCCATTTCTCAAAGATGTCCTTGTTACTTTTATTGGAGAGTGGTATTAGAACCCAAGATTTGGTATTTGGAGTGTACTTGCTTCTAGACCCTCTCAGCTGACAGAGCAAGGAAATATATGTGTGTATGCTAACTAATAAATATACCCATATCTCTATTTCTCTATGTGGAACCACCCCTGTCTATATTAAGCTAAGCATGACTTCATACTGATCCATACAACCAACTCTAATTCATTGCCACATAGATTATTCTAGCCATTCCCATTGCTTATCTGTAAATTCCTGCTCCAACAGTGAGAAACCTAGCTTCCATCATTTAACTTCTATTTACCTAATTGCTCAATATGAGTGTACATTTATGGAAGTATCAGAATTATTAACCCTACTCCTGTGGATAACAGTTTTATCAACTTGAGTCCAGTGCTTTTGTGCAGTTGCTTTTGTCTTTAGTTTTACCGACTTCACTCACTTCCAAGTGGTAATTTTGAATGCCACCATTTCCTTAGGTAATCACCTATTTCCTCCACCCTCTTTAGTGAGGTCATTTCATATATGTTCAATACAGACAGATTATGTTGTCACAATCTGCATTCCATCCTCGGGTCCCCCAACCTCTGTTTTAATTGCCTCCTAGTCACCCTGCTGGTGAGGGAAGAGTTTCCTCCCTAGGGTTTTGGGAATAGCCAAACACACAACACCCGACACAGGACAGATGACATCAACAGCAGTCTGTTGGGCACATATACTCACAGTCTCTCGGGCAGGAGGGTACCACATAGAGAAGGCACTGCCACACGGAAGTCGCACTCAGGAACAGAAGGAACAACCAGAGGCTGTGGGAGAGAGTTTTGTAGTATCAAGAGGATGAGGTGCCCTCTGGTTCCTGTGAAGAATTTGATTAGTTGTTTGAATAATTCTACAAGCTGGCAGGGAACTGAAACTAACTACTCAGGGATCAGCACTGAGTGTGCCTGGTCCCTTCAGTATGGAGAGTTAGAGGTTTAGCTAGAGGAACTTATCTATGGCAATAGTGGGAACAGGGACATACAGATAGGCCATTGTAGGCCCTCCCATTTTTCCCAGGTAATAAACCTGACTGTTAAGGCAACACATAATATTGAGACTTTATATTAGGCCTTATACTACGACTTTCCATAAGATTTTTTTAAATTTGCATACATTAAGCTTTACTCTGCTGTAAATTTTTGTGGGTTTCAACAATGTCATGTATCCACTATTTTTTTTTTGTATCCACTATTATGGTATCATACAGAATAGTGTCACTACCCTAAAAAATCTCCTGTTGCTTCACACATTCAACCATTCTCCTCTTTTTCCTGTCTCTATAATTTTGTCTTTTTCAGAATATCATATAATTGGAATCATACAGCATGTAGTATTTTCAGACTGGCTTCTTTCCCTTAGCAATTTCCCTTAAGGTTCATCTATACCTTTTCTGTCACACTTAAAGGCTTTTGAAACAAGGAAAATGTAAACTATTTAAAAATGTTTAAAAAGATTGGTCTCCATTCTAAAATATTTTCTTCAAATATTTTGAAATATTTTATACTTTCTAAAAGAATCTTACTATGATAGAGATTTATTAAAAGTTATGTAAGGGACTTACCGCTTCCACTGCAGGGGGCAGTGGTTTGATCCCTGGTCAGGAAACTAAGATCCCACATGCCATGCAGCACAGCCAAAATAAAAAAAAAAAGAAAAATAGTTGTTAAATGTGTTGAGGATATACTCTGAAGAACTGAGCTGTAATATAGCTTTGGTGGATTTTTTTAAAAATATTTATTTATTTATTTGGTTGCGCCAGATCTTGGTTGTGGCTCACTGGCTCCTTAGTTGCAGCATGTGGGCTTCTTAGTTGTGGCAGGTGGGCTCCTTAGTTGTGGCACATGGACTCCTTAGTTGTGGCATGTGAACTCTTAGTTGCGGCATGCATGTGGGATCTAGTTGCCTGATCTGGGATCAAACCCAGGCCCCCTGCATCGGAAGCATGGAGTCTTAACCACTGCACCACCAGGGAAGCCCCTGGTGGATTCCTTAAAACCAATAAATTATATAAGAAAGAAAAGAGAGTTAAAGACCTGATTTTTTTTTAGTAAAGAATATTATTCCTTACCTGTGTGACCATCATGTGAAATTACTAATGTAATTCTCATATTCTCTATATCTATTATTTCTCTTACATAAAGCACAATTAAAGTACATTATAACATGTGTAGAGTGTTTAATTTCAAAAATTAAGTTGGTTTTATACGGGAATTCAGGAGTTTTTTATATATTAGGAATTTTTTCTAAGTCTAGTATATTTTATTTTTACTGAAATGCTTCTAGATTGCTTGACTCTGAAATTTTAACATGGAGAATGTTCTAGGCGCCTTACTGGATTATGTACATTATAATTGACCTTTATAAAAGGCTTTTTGTTTCGCCTGGAATTAATACTTTGTCATGGTTTTTACTTGCTTAGATTTCTAAGTACTTATTGATTCAACCCGAACTTGCACCAGTTGTCTAAAATCTCTCAAAGACATGGAACATGTGATGTGTATTATCAGTCTGAGGTTCTTGAACTCTCCTAGAGCTTTCGTAGCTGCTTCAGTTGTTTGCCTTCTATACCTGTGTCAGAGTTCTCATCTCAGAATCCCCTTAAATATTGTCCTGGAGAGTCCCTTCCCTTTCTCCTATGTTGGGTTTATTGTTTCCTAATGCCGTGGTTTCCGTTTTTGTTGTTTGTTTGTTTTTGTTTTTGTCCTTTCTCCCTGGTTTTGGTGGAACAATCTCACCAGTAGTTTTATGAGAAAGCCTCAGGGAAGTAAAATTTTCTGAGAGCTTATGTGTTTGAAAATGTCTTTATTCTACCCTTACACCTTATAGTTTGGTTGGACATAGGGTTTTTTTTTTTTTTTATAAATTTATTTATTTTTATTTATTTATTTTTGGCTGTGTTGGGTCTTCCTTTCTGTGCGAGGGCTTTCTCTAGTTGTGGTGAGCAGGGGCCACTCTTCATCGCGGTGCGTGGGGCTCTCACTGTCGCGGCCTCTCTTGTTGGGGAGCACAGGCTCCAGACGCGCAGGCTCAGTAGTTGTGGCTCACGGGCCCAGTTGCCCCGTGGCATGTGGGATCTTCCCAGACCAGGTCCCGAACCCGCGTCCCCCTCATCGGCAGGCAGACTCCCAAACACTGCGCCACCAGGGAAGCCCGGACATAGGGTTTTAAGTTGTAAAGAATTTCCTTGAGGGTTTTGAAGTCATTGCTCCATTATCTTCTAACTTCCCATCTTTTTCTTAGACAAGTTTTTTGAAGTATAATTGACATAAAATAAAACTCACTCTTTTTAGGTGTAGATTTCAATGTTTTGAAAAAGTGTATACTATTGTGTAAGCATCACCACTATCAAGATTTAGAATAATTGCATCACCTGCCAAAATTCCCTTGTGACCTTTTAATTTCTGTAACTATAATTTTACCTTTTTCAGAATGTCATATAAAGAAATTATACAATATACAGTGTTTTGCATCCAGCTTCTTTCACTTAGCATAACATTTTGAGACTCATCCATGTTGTTGCATGTGTCAGTAGCTTATTGCTTTTTATTGCTGAATAGTATTCCATTGTGTGGATATACCAAAATTTATTTATCCATTCTTGGGGAGTTCCCTGGCGGTCCAGAGGTTAGGACTCAGTGCTTTCACTGCTGTGGCCTGACAAACCATGTGGCTCGGGCAAAAAAAAAAATATATATATATATATATATATATATATATATATATATATATATATATATATATATATATATATATTTATCCATTCTCTAGTTTCGATGTTTTATTGTTTCTAATTCTTGGAGCAGGAATAGCTGTTATGAACATTCACATACAAGTCTTTGCATTTTCATTTCTTTTGAATAAATACTCAAGAGTAGGAGTGCTGGGGTTATAGTAGGTATATATTTAACCTTAAGAAACAGCCAACTTGTTTTAAAGTGGCTGTACCATTTTGCATTTCCACCAGTAAAGAATGAGCATTCCAGTTGTTCCTCGTTAGCACTTGGTATTATCAGTTTTATCTATTTATTTGTTTTATTTTAGCCATTCTAGTAGATGTGTAGTACTATGTCATTGTGGTTTTAATTTGCATTTCCCTGATTTTTTTTTTTTTTCTTTTTTTGCGGTACGCGGGCCTCTCACTGTTGTGGCCTCTCCCGTTGTGGAGCACAGGCTCTGGATGCGCAGGCTCAGCAGCCATGGCTCACAGGCCAGCCGCTCCGCGGCATGTGGGATCCTCCCTGACCGGGGCACGAACCCGTGTCCCCTGCATTGGCAGGTGGACTCTCAACCACTGCGCCACCAGGGAAGCCCCCATTTCCCTGATATTAATGTTGAACATCTTTTCCTGTGTTTATTTGCCATGCATAGTTGTTCTTTGGTGAACTACCTATTCAAATCTTCTGCCCATTTTAAAAATTGGGCAATTTATTTTTTAATTATTAAGTTCTGAATACAAGTCATTTATCATATATGTTTTGCATATATTTTCTCCAAGACTGTGTCTTGTTTTTATTTTTTTAAAATAAATTTATTTATTTTTGAATACATTGGGTCTTTGTTGCTACGCATGGGCTTTCTCCAGTTGCAGCGAGTGGGGGCTACTCTTCCTTGTGGTGCGCGGGCTTCTCATTGCGGTGGCTTCTCTTGTTGCAGAGCATGGGCTCCAGGCACATGGGCTTCAGCAGTTGTGACATGCGGGCTCAGTAGTTGTGGCACACAGGCTTAGTTGCTCTGTGGCATGTGGGATCTTCTCGGACCAAGGCTCGAACCCATGTCCCCTGCATTGGCAGGCAAATTCTTAACCACTGTGCCACCAGGGAAGTCCCAATACTACACTATCTTGACTACTGCAGCTTTATAGTAAAGCCTTTTTTTTTTGGTTTGTTCTGTTTTTAAGCAGTTGTATTGCTATTCCATTGTAAAGAGGTACAGTAATTTGCTTAACTCAGCCTCTACTTAGGGGGTTAAGTTGTTTCTATTTTTTATATTACAGATAATGCAACAAATGCCCATGGGCATATAACTTTGTACCCTTCTGATAGTGCTTGTGTAGGGTACATGTTTAGAATTGGGAATGCTGGATCAGTGTTCCCCACATTTTCCCCTAGTAATTGGGTCTAGTTTCAGGTATAGATCCATTTGGGTAAGACTTATAGTGTAAGTAACTAGACTGTGCTTGGCTGTGTTCTAAGACACTGTCTGACACTGTGTTCTAAGATACGGATCTTGAGCAATGCATTGTAGCCTATGTGTTAAAGCAAAGATTTCCTGCTTTCCTCTTTGGTCAGTTCATGCGAGCTATAGAAAGATGCTTCCTCGAGAACACAAAAATAAGAGTGCTGTCAGAGTTAGTGTTTGTCAGAACATCAGGGGCATTCTGCCTGTTTGACAGTTATACTTTTGATCAATTGGCAAGCCTATTTTCAAACAATTATTAATTTAATCTGGGATTGGATTAATCAGTTTGCTGATTAACCATAGAGGCGGGTGAAGTGCATGGTGTGGTGGAGAAGTTGAGTAGATGGAGAAATTAAGGCCTTGAGGTTGAAACTGAGCTCAAGTGGTAGGCATCTCAGGACCATGCTTTCTCTGCTCCCTCTGCCTTTTAACCTAATCCATAACAAGTAACTTCTGAACCTCAATCAAAGATAATCCCCCAGTGGTTAACCCACCCTACCTGAATAATGAGTTGACTGTAATTTTGTTTTAAACATGACTTGGGCTTATGCATGACCACTTTCCCCTCTTCCTACCCTTCTTGGTTCACTGATATATTCCCAATGCCTAGATCAGTGGCTAGCACATAGACAGTGTACAGTTTACATCTGTAGATAGAATATTGTTAAAATTTAGTTTATTGAATATACATTTATCTTGATTTGGTTAACAAGAGCTTCCCCTGAGAGATAAGCCACCCTCTTTGTTCTGATCAAATCAAATTTCTGAGCCTACAGTGCTGTAGAGTCTCTAGCATATAGCAGACACTACTGACCACGGTGAATTCACCAAGATACATGTTGTCTTATAGGGTTTTGTCTTCCTGCTATTATCAGTGACACCCATTATCCAGGAATATTACCTATATAGTAATAATTATGATCACTAACATTTATCAGACTCTTACCCTGTGCCAGGCACCATGCTGAACACTTTATATGCACCATCCCGAACACTTTATATGCACCATCCCATTTTATTCTCATAGCAACACTTCACAACAAACATTATGAAGTAGGTACAACTGTAACTGAAAGTGGGGTCCAGCTGCTCGCCACTCAAAGCAATAAAGAGGTAAGGTTGGTGGAAAGGAAACTTTGCTTTATTTTGGACGCCGGCAACCCAGGTGTGGGGGGGTGCGGATACCTGTCCAAAGGCCGACTCCCCCCCCAGCTGACAATCAGGGGGCAAGAGCTTTTATAGGCTGAGGGAGGGGCTACATGCAGAAACAATACAGTCAGCTCTGACAGTCATCTTGAAATTGGTCATCGGTGGTCTGACCAGCGTCATCTTGACTGTTTTAAGTACGATTAATCTTCAGTTCCAGGGTTGGTTTGTTCCCATTTCCTTGAGGCCAATTCTCGGAATTGTGGCAACTTATGTCATGGCTACACTCTGGCCATCATGTAGTTAACTTCTTGCACCTGGTGAGGGTTTCCGTATCTATAAGACAGCTCACAGGACATGGCTCAGAATATTATCTATAGCCCTTGAGGGGGAACTAAAGGTCCTTGACTTTGCTTAATGACTCAACTATTATTATTTAGTCTTGTTGGACTGTCTTTGTTTCTGCATTTTCTCACTTCTCTGATGAAACTTATTCTTTGGCTAAAGTTTTTCACAGACAAAAGGCAGGCTGAGGACATGGGGGGCAAGGACCATAGGGTCCTGCTCCGTTTCACAACTTTTGTACCATTTTACAGGTAAAAATCTTGGCTTAAGTTAATTAACTGACCTAAAAGCTAGCAACTGTTTTGATTTTACCTATATACTTACATGGTGAATGCAGCATTATTTTACTTTTTAAAAAATATTTATTTTTTTATTATTTGTTGCACTGGCTCCTTAGTTGCGGCCTGTGGGCTCCTTTAGTTGTGGTATGTGAACTCTTAGTTGCAGCATGCATGTGGGATCTAGTTCCCTGACCAGGGATCGAACCCAGAGTCCCCTGCATTGTGAGCGTGGAGTCTTAACCACTGCACCGCCAGGGAAGTCCCAGCATTATTTTAGATGAAGACAACTTTACCAAATGATGACTCAACCCCAAAACACTAAACTTGTTATTGTTTAGGTTTGGGCTACCCAGTAGGATAGCCACCAGCCACACGTAGCTGTTGAATATTTGAAATGCAACTAGTCCGAACTGAGATGTGTTGAAAGTATAAATATACATTATATTTTGAAGACAGTATGAAAAAATATATATATCTCAATTTTTATACTGATTACAAGATAAGATACAAGATTACAATAAGATACAAGATTACAAGATAAATAATACTATGCTGGGCAAAACTTTAAATAAAATAATACTATTAAAATTAGCTTTACCTTTTTTACATTTTTAAATGAGGCTGTTAGAAAATTTACAACTACATATGTGGTTTGCATTTGTGGCTCGTGTTATATTTCTACTAGATGCTTGTCTAGCACATTTTATAGACATTTATATTGGCCAATTCAGCACAGATTTTACTCAGATTGAATCTGACAAAGAGCTCTAAGCTGTATCAAAATGATTCTTGGTGATTCAGAAAGAGGCCTATGGTTTCTCCAGGACCAAGCTCCCACAGTATGGGGGCTTTCCCAATGTCAGGCCCCTGCAGTGTTGGTGGCTTCTCCAGTGCCAGGTTCCTGCCCTGTGCACCGGCTAGGTGCCCCTAATGACCAGAAGCTTTCCCTGGAGCCCCTTCAGGCAGCTTCAGAACAGAACGTTGTTGGACAAGGCACCTCCCCATGAATGGCTTCCCCACCATCACCCTTCTGGTGGCTTCCCAGCAAGTCCCAGAAACAAAACACTTCAACATCCAGTGAGCTATGCTGCATCTTCTCAGACATCTGGATCTCAACTCCAGGGGTGGGGAGGCCTCCTTCCTGGGTGCTCTATCTCTGCTCTAGTAGTGGCTGCTTCTTATTTCTGCTCTTCCTGAAGAGTTCATTTCAGTTTTTCCTAGCCAATCCCTTATTACCCTAATCCCTTAATCTTTTCCTGTTCAAGTTACTATGTGACTTCTGTCTCCTCATTGAACCCTCACTGGTATACCAGCTATTTTAATTGGATGTTTGTATTTTTATACTCTACATGTTATTTGTTTATATATGTATATAATTACCATGTTTTGAGCAATAACTGAAGTTTTCTTTTTTCTTTTTTTTTTTTGCGTTTCGCGGGCCTCTCACTGTTGTGGCCTCTCCAGTTGCGGAGCACAGGCTCCGGACGCGCAGGCTCAGCGGCCATGGCTCACGGGCCCAGCCGCTCTGCGGCATGTGGGATCTTCCCGGGGTACGAACCCGTGTCCCCTGCATCGGCAGGCGGACTCTCAACCACTGCGCCACCAGGGAAGCCCTGAAGTTTTCTTAGTTTGCAAATACTAAATGACTTTCTGTGCTTGCATCTGCAGATTTTAGCATTGGTCTAAATTCAAGTAATTGAAAAATACCAAAAGGCATCATGTGATACTTTATTTTTACTTTTTGGCTGTGTTGGGTATTCGTTGCTCTGCGTGGGCTTTCTCTAGTTGTGCAGAGCGGGGGATACTCTTCGTTGTGGTGTGCGGGCTTCACATTGCAGTGGCGTCTCTTGTTGCAGAGAATGGGCTCTAGGCGCGAGGGCTCAGTAGCTGTGGCACACGGGCTTAGTTGCTCCGCGGCATGTGGGATCTTCCCAGACCAGGGATTGAACCCGTATCCCCTGCACTGGAATTCTTATCCACTGCGCCACTAGGGAAGTCCCATGTGACAGTCTTTAAATCTGCCTATAGTTCATCTACTTAGATTCGAACAGTTGTCTCTGATGAATGTGAAATTTATTCAAAATTTAGAGCTGTTCAAAAATTTAAAACTCTGTAGTATATTCTCATAGGACTTTTTTTTGGGGGGGAGGGCAGGAATCAGGAAAGGGCAGATTTGCTCTGATCCCTATGACCGTAGAATAGCTTGCTATTACCTTTAATGAGTTAATCCAGTGCTAAAATTACATATGTTAATGTCTGTACTATATGATGTATGACTAGCACTGTGGTTCCACACCTAGGCCATAGATGAGTAAGTATTCTATTTAATAAAGACATTTTCTACAAAAGGAATCTTACATTGTACAATGTCTGTATTAATTAAATGCATTCCAATGACACTCACTATTGTCAGAATCCTTATTACCAGAAAAAGAAAATATATACCTTTCACCATCTCTCTGTGCCTTAGTTTGTTCCTCTCCAAAATAAAGTTTTATTACATCATCTCAAGTCTCTTGCAAATTTAAAAGCACTGCGCCATGCTGTGCTACCTCAGAGATCTATGTTCCCAGAGGTTTCTCTCTCCAGTCATTCTAATTGAACAGTACTTCTCTCTGAGTCTTCCTGTCTCTCTCCTGCCTTGGGGAGCTGCTTCTCCTGAGGGCTGCTCCCCTGCAAAACAGGGACCATAAAGTTTCTGCTCAGACTATGCCCTCTCCAATCTTGAGGTGACTGAGCCATTTACTGACAAGCCATCCTTCCTCCCATTTGCCCAAGATGGTCGTGTTTCTGAAACAGAACTATTGGCCACCTGGTATTAATCCCATTTGCGTCTTCCTCAGCCACCTCTACCACTTGCCGTAACTTAAGGAAGTTGGACCTTTCTCCAATACCCTGTTTTATCAGCTGTCTTTTTTACAAAAGACCTTTCCCCTAAAGGCCTTAATTTCCTCCACATAACTCTAGAGTCCAAATCACTTTAAACATTTTTGAGGGCAAATCACACACTTTTTACATGTGTTAGATGTTTATTTGCAGAGCTATATAAATTTAACACTATTAGATTAGGGCTCTGAATTCCCTGGTGGTCCAGTGGTTAGGACTTGGCGCTTTCACTGCAGTGGGCCCAAAGTACCAAATTAGACAGACAGATAGACACACACACACACACACACACTGGAAATGTATACAAGAAACATTTTTTTTAATTAAAGTATAGTTGTTTACAATGTTGAGCTAATTTTTGCTGTACAGCAAAGTGGTTCAGTTATACATATGTATGCATTCTTTAATATTCTTTTCCATTATGGTTTATCAGAGGATATTGAATATAGTTCCCTGTGCTATACAGTAGGACCTTGTTGTTCATCCATTCTACAATAGTTTACATCTGGTCACAGCCTTTAGAATCCTCAGCAAGATCAAGGATATAGAGGGGTCCAAGGGAAAGACTGGTAAAGAAATTTCTTTGAAGAGTTTTAAGTACTCAACTCAACCTTCTTGGAAAAGGGGGTTACTACCTTGTAGCTCTAAACCTAGGGAAGGAAACTTCAAAGGAACCACTCAGAGAGCTTTAAAATTTGCTTCCTGCAACTGTTTTGGTGGGGGGCCAGGAAAGTGCTGCTGCCTGAGATCTCCCTGCACTTAAGAACTTGTTCAGGCCAGGGAGGTGGGAATGTTTCCTGTGGACAAGATGTGGGCCACTCAGGAGAGAGGGACAGCATGGGATAATTTTGAATCCTGTCCGTAGGGCCCTCAGAGGTAGAGAAAACCTCAGGAGAAAGAGGTTGGATCCTAGGGGCTAGGAAGGAATCACAAAAGACTATTCTGAAGTAAGATGGGAACTACAGGAGAGGTCATACAAATGCCCAAGAGAGGAAAAGTTTAATCATCTGCAGGGTCCAGACATTGTTTACCCACCCACCCAAGGAAGAACCAGCCCCCATCCCCCCACCTCTCCTTCCTCCTCCTGTCTACTCTTTAACCCCACTGAGGAGTGCAACTGCAGCTCACAAGCCCCAGAGAATGTATACAGGGAGACGGCTGAGATCAGAGGGTCCATGCCCCCTTCTCCACTGCTGGCTCCAACCCAGTGAAGGCCCAAGCTGGAAGATGTGAGATAAGGTTAAGTCAATTTTGAAGTTTGACTATAACAAAGGACTGGAAATTTTATTTGAAATAAAAAAATAACTTACTGAAATAAAACTTTTTACAACTAATCATGACTGGAGGATATTTTTTGTTATCTGTGAATAACCCAAAAAAACAAGGGTCAGACCAAGTCTTCATCCTGGGGCACAGGACCATATTTCCACTGTATAAAGATGAGGACACAAAAATAAGAACTGTGTTTTTACCTCAATCAACATACCATGCCTGTGGTAATCTACAAGCCACCTGCATACATGAGAACCATTTTTTTTTTCACTGGTATTTTCTTTGAACAAGACATCCCTCTACCTTACCATACAAGGAAGCTTTTGCTTCAGATTCCATTCTTGGTTCCTGAGGTTGATAGCCTCTGCCCTGTGCTTCTCTTAGATTATGATCTGAACTACCTTTTGTTTTGAGGAAAAAAAACAGCAACAAAGAATGAAATACAATCCATATGTAGTACGAATGAGAAAGAGAAAGCTCCTTATCATTTAACTTGGTAAAAGTTAGGGTTGGGATCTTAGTTCCCTGACCAAGGATTGAAGCCGGGCCCTCAGCAGTGAAGAGTCCTAACCACTGGACCGCCACAGAATTCCCATAATTTAACTTTCTTAACCACCTTTCTAAAGGTTCCTCCACTCCCACTCTATCACACTCTTTATATCTTTGTCTTCACAGCACTTATCACTACCCGAAATTGCTTACCTGTTCTAGGTCTGTCAACCCCCAACACACACACACATGCTATTGAAATCTTTGTCAGACAAGGACCCTTGTCTGCCTTGTTTTCCACTTGTATCTCCTTGGCCTAGAACTGCTTCTGGCACATAGAGGTCACTAGATCTAGTTCATAAGTGGCACTGTATCAACAGAAATGAAAGGGAATCATAGAACATCTAGGTTCTTCCAGAAGTATATTTAATTTTAAACTCTTAGTTTCTCATTGCCCAATCTCCCCTGAACCTCTAGCAAGTTGGCTTTGTTCTTGCTGCTCTATTGAAACAAGGTTTATGGAAGTAAACACTAACCTAAATTTTGCAAATCCTGGAAGGTTTTTTTTTTTAATTTTAAAATCTTTTTCTCCTTGGCTTCAGCCACATACAATACTTGGTTTCAACCCTATCCTACTTCCTGGGCTATTTCTGCAACCACTAGAGTCAACTGTCAACTTCAACCATGTCGGTTGTTGCTCCCACTGTATCTCTAACATTGCCTAGCACATCGTAGCATCATCATATGTATTATGTTGAACAAATTAATGAACCACTCTCTCTCCTCGTGTCTCCTATGGACATCTCCCCAAATCTTTCCTTGAGCCTCTCCGAATTGTCTTTTCTTTCTAAGTATCTGTATTTTCAAATGGTTTCAACCATTACTGAGTCAAGGATGGTTTACTGAAGTTCATCAGTCAAGAAACTGAGTCCTTAAAAAAAAGAGAGAAAAAGAAAAAAGGAAGTCCTTTTTTTCTCATCATTTCTAAATGCCTACCAGGTCTCACCATCACCTCATACCTCCATTTAAATTATCTTCACCATTTTAACCCCTAAAATCAGTTCCCTTTCACAACTCTCTGTTCATTACTTCCAAACGCAGACCTCTAGCCCAGGCTAAATTTACACTTCAACGGCCACCAGGCTTACTCACGTCTTCCAATGTACTTCCTCTTGGTATCGCACAGGCAACAAAACCTAACTCTAATTTTCCCCCTTGTTGCCTCCACCCTATATTCCCTCCCAGTGAATGCACCACCCCCTTGCCCCCTAGTCCAAAACATCCAAGACTCCTACCTCCAATATTTCTGAGGCCTACCGCACTAGACACAATGCTGTTTTTTAAGTTATTATTATTTTTTTATTCATTTTTGACTGCTCTGGGTCTCCGGTGCGGCTCGCGGGCTTAGTTGCAGTATGTGGGATCTTAGTTCCCTGACCAGGGATTGAACCCAGTCCCCCTGAATTGAGAGCATGGAGTCTTAACGACTCGACCACCAGGGAAGTCCCGCTATATTTTTATACATGTGATCTCATGGAAGCCTCACACAGCCTGATACAGAAGAGGAGGCTTGGAAGCTACTCCCTTTGATTCAAGTTTTACATGTTCTCAGTAGAGACATCCCCCCTACAGCCAGCCCCACTGCTACCTTAGTCCACAACCTCACGATTTTCAGACTGTTTAAGAACCTGTTGCCTGGTTTTCCAGCTTCAAAACGTATCACATCCATACCATCACCTCCCATCACCATATTAATCTTGCTAATGATAACTAATCATGCCATTGTGTGTGCTTAAAACCTTCCAATGATTTATCATTGCTTCAAGCTAAAGTCCAAACTCCTTAGTATAATACTCAAGACCTTCCACATCTGATCCTCACCCCTCTAGATTCTTACCAACCCCCTCACCTTCTCTAGACCTGACAAACCACAGTATCTGTGATTGAAAGGCCAAGTAAACACACAAAACGTTAAGACATGTTCCTGGGTCTCACTTCAGATACCCTTTGGTGACACCCATCTGGTCCTGAGTATCCTCTGCCCAAGAAACACAAATTCCTTAGTTGTGGCATTGGCCCTAGGCATCTTTTGTCAGATTGAGGCCCACTATCCAAACCAACTTTGACCCTCAGGACATGAGATACGTCAGATGTGAACTTCCTGCAAACTAGTATTCAATGAACTGAATCCACCTGATTGCATTCTATACGGAATGTGTTAACCCAGCTCCATCTCTCTCGCACTGCTGCTCCCTGAGTCTTAAAATTAATTTTACCTGTGATTGGAGCAGCCTCAATTGGTCTGTGAGCCACCTATGATCTATGGAGATACTTACCATTGCATCAGACAATTTCCCACTGAAACCCAACCTGTCAACGGTCATAGGCACTGGCAAACAAGAGATAAGCTCCCCTTACACTCAAATACACAGGCCTTTCTTAATGCATCACTGCCCACCTCTCTCACAACCCCTTTGTGCCAATTGTTTTCTGGCCCAGGATTTAGAAATTCCACGTCTTCAGGTCAGTGCCCATTCACCTCAAGGCCTAATATTTATTCCATCCTGGGCATTACCTATCTTAATGGGCCTCTCCATCACTCAGGAATCAACCATTAGTAACACTGGAAGATTTCAGAAAGATCTTAACACCAAGTTAGATTATTTCAGTACTCTGAAGCCAAAATATATTAAAACCACTATTTTTGTAGGTCAAAAGCAATTTCATAAACTTGAACCTACTATACCAACTTTAGGCCGCAGCCACTGTAGAAGCACCTTCACTCACTGAACTCGGAAGCCCATAATGTTAAGACCTCCAGCTCACAACTGCGGCACAGGCACAGCAGTAAAATCACATGTCAGCTGGATCCAGGAACCATGCTCTCAATTATGCATCCCTAAAGTACAGAGTTCCGAGTCATTATGTTGAGTCTCACATATTGGGAGGAAGCCCAATGTAGATTTAGATCAGCAGTGGCTTCTGTAGAAGTTAAATGTAAGCTAAGACCTGAAGGATGAGTTAGGAAAAAAGCGGGAGGAAAGGAATTAGCTACAATTTTGGGAATGCATTCTAAAGGTAAGATGGTGAGGCAGTGATGATCATGAAGACCCCTTCAAGGTCAGGTTAAGGACGTTATACTTAATACAATGGGAAGTTAAAAGCTAGGAGAGCACAGCTTGGCCACACGGCTATTTTATGCCAGTTGTTCCAACACTTATGCTGTTTAATTAATGTTCTATTCTCTCATTCAGCAGTCCAACAAAGTCAGCCTTGTCTTCACTTCAAATGGCAGTAACACTAGAACTGGGAAAGCAAGGCAAAAAAATTCAGAGCACCAAAAATCAATGATCACCCAGCTAAGGGTTAAAATAATTCCAGGGATCTATTTATCATTGCCTTTAGCCTACAAATATAAGTTTATACTTGGCCTTCCTTTACATTCTACTCAATCCACTGTATTTGCCCGTGGCCCTACAAACTTTCTTCCATATTTTGTTGTTGACTCACACTAAGCAGGTTGCTTTAGTTTTTCACTTAGCTGACCACCTTAAACGGCATGCACAGCCTATAACCTAGGTGCCAAGCAACAGTTAAGATCACCTTTCCAAAAATCTGAAAAAGTATATGTATAGCTGCATCACTTTGCTATACACCGGAAACGCAATATTGTAAACCAACTATACTCCAATAAACATTTTAAGAAAAAAGAAAAAAATCACCTTTCTAAAATAGAGTTCATTTAACTCCTAACCTTCACGTTCTCACCGGTACTCCAAAGCCTATCGTAACGATTGATAACCACTCCCCAAAGACCATAGATGTTCCTAAAAGAAATTAAGTTATGCTCTTTCACTCACTCTAACATTTTAAATATCCATGTGTTGTACTAAGAATTGTACTATGTAAATTCACTATATTCTTCACATCATATGCCAGTGTTGTCTGTTTGAAGGAATCCTGGAATTCTGCTTGTTCCTTGTCCTCTTAAGCAGTATCACAACCCAGTTCAAAAGTTACTGTTCCAAAACAGCCACTTAACAAGTAAATCTGATTTTAAGCTGTCCCATTCGCAAACCTATACAAATCATTGATACAAGCCTATTAAAAATACCTTAGCACACCAGACAGTTTTTCAAAGCCAGAACATTTATTGCGTGACTAATAATTGAAATCCTTAAGATGAACTGGATGCTGCAACAGCTGCCCTCTTGGGTTTGGGTGTTGTTCCTTCACGGAATCCATGCCTGCACCGTTAAAAACAAGAACAGTTACTTCAGCAATGCCAATGCATACATTTTAATTTTTGCTATAACAGATTTTTATGAGCTTATCTCAGTTAAATCTGAAATCAATATTGAATTCATATGTTCAGACATTTATTTTTACAACATCACTGATAAGCTGCAGTATTTACTTCCTTCTGCTTCAAGGTAGCCATTTCAGGAACACAGATAACTTTAATTGGAAAAAAGAAAAAAGGGCAACATATTTGGTTGTACTGATCACTGGGCCAGTATTTCCCCACCACTTAAGATTCCTAAGGCATTTGTGAAAACGAGTTCTTAAATTACGAGCCAGAGATCCTACTTTCCTTTAGCCAAGGAAAAACAATGTGTTTAATGGTAGACATTTTCTCAACTGCTTAACTACTCTATAAGGTAACTCATTTAATATTAACACCTACTTGAAGTGTACCGTTATCCCTCTTTTGAGGGACAGACAGGTTAAAGTTGGCTTCACTTCATGCTCTTAACTCTTACACTGAACTAGCAGACCACTGAATCCTAAGCCTGTACTACTGTATAATAGTCTTACACATTATGAAGCGCAAAGCGCACAGAAAGGTCACTTTAGCAAATGAACACAAGCACATCTAAGGGTGTTGTGTTTACAAACCCCCAAACTGTCTTCAGGTTTTTTAAAATTTGAAAACCTGGAATTCAGCAGTAGGTCAGAAATTCTGCTAAATATCCTACACTGCACAGGACAACCGCCCTCCCCAACAAAGATATCACCTCAGCTGAGACCTTACGTGGGTTAACCCCTCAAAAGCTACCACTAAAATGCAGTTTCTGTTTAGTCTAGATGGGGGCTGAAATTAAAACTCTAAGGCCTGTCTTTAAGTAATACAAGACTATAAAATTTCTTTCTACACAAACGCAATAGCAACTGACAGTTTTCTATAGCACATTTGCCCAAAGCCACAAAACCCCAAAGTCTCCTTTATGCACGATTATCTTGACAAATTTTGGTAGGAAAGTGAAATGTAGGTATGCTAACAAATGTCATCACATTTTCTGGAGTCTAGCTCCAACTGAGCCCCAGCATGTATAGTTCATACTACTGTTTACTGAAAGATTCACAAGATCTAAACTAACTGATCTGAAGCTTATGGTGGCAGAAGAAAAAAGTCCCTTGCTAACACCTCATCCCACCAACCAGGGCATTTGAGAGGATAATTATGCAAGCTCACAGAACCAACTACAACTGAAACATAAAAACTGTACCTGAATCTGCGGTATACAATTTTTAGGTGCCTCATTCGACCAGTCCCGGTGGTATTTCGTCTTTTAGCTTTAGCACTCCAGTTATCTGAAACACACATTCAGGTGAAGGTTGTAAACGGTTTTCCCCACACACCTTGTAAGCTCTGTCGGTCAATATACTTAAAAATGCCCGCCTTGGGTTTTAACCCCACTTCATCGCTATACAGATGCCCCATTCTGCTAAGGGCCACCAAATGCTCAGTCATGCCCCACTGAGGTACAAAACAAACACGGGAGAATTCTCAACGCCATGATACACTCTATCAGAGTTTAGTAAACATGCACTTACACTTCCTCTTCCTCTTGGCAGGGTAGCCACATTTACCACAGGTCGACTTCTGAAGGTGGTAGGCCTTAGAGCCACAGCGGCGGCACAACGTGTGCGTCTTATTCCGACGCTTTCCAAACGAGGACGTTCCCTTCGTCTACAAGTTAAGGGAACAGACGATTCTTCAATCTAGCAATTTCTACACACGTTCTTACGTTTTCAGTTAAAGAAACTATTGATAAGATTTCATGACAACCACAAGGTCTCAAACTGTGGGAGTCTGACTTTTCTTTTTGTTTAAAATGTGGTGTATTTATTTTATTTACATGTTTTCAAGTCGACTGCAATGTATTAACAATTCAAATGCTATAAACATAGCAGAGTCTGACTTTCTTTAAATGCTAAATCAGAGACCTCTATCGGAATTTCACGTCATCTAATGCCCCCTGCAAGAGCTGCTGTGTTTTGAAATCCGCTACATTATTAAAAAAAAAAAAGATATAATGCAAAAGACGAGATAACGTGGTTTTCCTACCACTCCTACTCCAAAATCTAAGAGCTCCCGCCCAGAGACCACCGCCAACGATTCCTTGGCGTACAGAGCCACTCTCAAACTATGCTTCTTCTGTCCTTTCCCATAGGCAGACAGGGCTGTGCAGGCTCCCCAAAGTTCAGACAGAAGCAAGGTGCCTAGAGCAGCTGCAGCTCCACGACTGCAGGCCCAGCACTCCCAGACAGATAGGGGCCATTCTTCTGCCTCTCGAGGGCCACCGCAAGTCCCTTTCCTGCCCACCGGCTCCCCTTATCGGAAACCTTGCCGGGCCCCCACGGATAGCAAGGAACGCGGCGCAGGGCGCTAGGATGGAAGCCGATTCCGACAGCCCTTGCCAACTACTCACCATCTCGCTTCTGCCGCCGAGGCCAAAGAGAGCAAATTCGAAGGCACTTCCGCTATATCGCGCTCAGAAGCTTCCGCCCAGGAAAGTACTTCCGGTGGGACGCGGTGCACCGCTCTCAAGCGTCCGTCGCTGCAGCGTGGGTGGAGTCGAGAGGAGGATCCCGAGCCAAGCGGGGCCAATAGAAGGTTCAGAGGGGCGGGGCTCACAGTTTTCTGGGTCCTGGGTGGGCGTCTGTGAAGGGTTCGAATTAGGACTGGGGTTCTTCGCCAGGTTCTTCCGCAGTCCCGCCGGAAGCTTTCGGCTGACGCTGATCATCGCTGAGAGGTTGCTAGGACGACGGAGCTGGGCTCAGGATATGAAGAGAAAGGCAAATAATGTTTTTTCTAACTATAGTACTTTAGAGGCAAAGGATTTGATCCCCAATCTTGTTATGCCAAGGAATCAGACGTGGAACTTGTTAAAGTTTCCTAAACTCTACCGTGAGGAAATCTGGTTCAGCATCTTTGGATGGGGCTTGGACATCTGTACTTCATTCAAAACACTGTAGTGTTGGGCTTCCCTGGTGGCGCAGTGGTTGAGAGTCCGCCTGCCGGTGCAGGGAACACGGGTTCGTGCCCCGGTCCAGGAGGATCCCACAAGCCGAGATCATTTCTATCCAAATGCCAGGTTTAGGTCGGCAGGAATGACTTCTGAAACAGATGCTTTTGTTACAGAGTCCAAGCTCACTCTGCTCGCCGCACGACAGGCCAATAAACTGGGAGACGAGGTGTTGAGGCCAAGAATACGACTTTATTTGGAAAGCTGGCGGACTGAAAAGATGGCGGACTAGGGTCCCCAAAAAACCAACTTAGCGGGGTCTGGATGCCAGTTTCTTTCATAGAATTAGAGAGGGAAGTAAAGTAAAAAGGCAGAATAGAGAGGAAGATGCGGGGAGGAAGTAAAGTAAAAAGGATGAACATCTTCTGGAATGACCACCCTCCGGGAGGGGATGGTTAATTTCTTCTTTCTTGCAGCCATTCACAGGTGGGTAGTGTTCCCTGAGGCAGTCCATTATGTATGATTATAATAACAAAAGCTACGAAAAGTAAATGCTAAAGTCAAAGAAACAGATCCAACATGGAGTCAAAATTGGGTCTTCCCTGTTGCAATCTCTGCTGTTACTTACGGTGTTTTGCCTTTTGACAGAGAGTGATAGAGACTTTATAAATCTTGCATCTGTTATTCTGATATAGCTCAGGTCTCTTGACTTGACCTGCCTTCTTTTCCTACAATAGGTGAAATTAGTGCTGACTTTTCTCTTTAAGAAAAAATCACATAATTTAAACTCCTAGCTGCAAACAAAATTTTTACACCTGTTTCACTGTATTTGATGTGAGGGATATATTTTCTTTTTTTGTTTTTTATTTTTATTTTTTATTTTTTGCGGTATGCGGGCCTCGCACTGTTGTGGCCTCTCCCGTTGCGGAGCACAGGCTCCAGACGCGCAGGCTCAGCGGCCATGGCTCACGGGCCCAGCCGCTCCGCGGCATGTGGGATCTTCCCAGACCGGTGCACGAACCCGTGTCCCCTGCATCGGCAGGCAGACTCTCAACCACTGCGCCACCAGGGAAGCCCAGAGGGATGTATTTTCAAATCTTCATCTCCTGGCCACCCTTCCCCCAGCTCACTTCTGAAACCGTGTAACTCAGATTGGGACTCGAACCCAGCCAAAACCCAGATTGGGACTTGAACCCGCGGTGTTTTAACTGAGATCACACACCTGGTCTCAGGATTTAGACCCACGGTCTTTTCTTGATGTCTCATCACAGAAAGAATCCAGTGAGCGACAAAGTGGTAGGTAAGAAGTTGATATATTTAGAGAGAAACACACTCCAGAGTGTGAGCCATATCAGAAGGCGAGAAAGGCACCAGGGTATGGGGTTGTCAGGTTTTTTAGGGGTGGGTAGTTTCATAGGCTAATGAGTTGGAGGAGTATTCCAGCTATTTGGGGGAAGGGGTGGGGATTTCTAGGAATTGGGCCTACTTTTTTTAAAATAAATATGTATTTATTTTTGGCTGCTTTGGTCGTTGCCGTGTGCGGGCTTTCTCTAGTTGCGGCGAGCGGGGGCTACTCTTCGTTGCGGTGCGCGGGCTTCTCACTGCGGTGGCTTCTCTTGTGGAGCACAGGCTCTAGGTGCGCGGGCTTCAGTAGTTGCAGCACACGCGCTCAGTAGTTGTGGCTCACGGGGTTAGTTGCTCCGCGGCATGTGAATCTTCCCGGACCAGGACTCAGACCTGTGTCTTCTGCATTGGCAGGCAGATTCTTAACCACTGTGCCACCAGGGAAGCCCAGGCCTACTTTTTGACCTTTATGGTTGGCCTTGGAACTGTCATGGCGCCTATGGGTGTGTCATTTAGCTTGCAGATGTGTTACAATGAGCATATACTGAGACTCAAGGTCTAGTGGAATTAGACTAGTCTACCATCTTGGACCTCGGGCTATGTTATTCTTTTAAAGGTTTTGCCCTGCCCCCTTCCTGTTCACTTCCATTTGCATTCAAAGTGTGTGCGATGCAGATTTCCTGTTACCAAGGAACTGAATTTAAACTTCCTCCCCTAAATTTACATTTTACTGTGAAATATGCAACTTCAAATAAACACTTTTCTTCCCATCAGCTTTGAGATCTCCTGGAGCAGGTTCTTGTGGGAGAGGAGGGTATTTATGGGGAGCAGTGGGGAGGAGATGGGGTTTGAGAAGCTGGTTATTAGAATACCTTACCAACCAAGTTGAATTAAAAAAAAAGATTGGCAAACCTACTAACATTGCCAATCAGACTGTTAGTATTAGGTGGGATACATCTCTTGAAACCCATACCTTTGTGACACATTTTAAAACTCTCAACCTAAAGTTAATTTTTAATGTCATATATGGATTCTCATATTCTTTTTCAACCTTAGGGACGCCAGAATTTAATAAATCATTTTCCTTTGTTATGCTCAGCATTGGTCCACGCATGGCCTGCTTTCACTTACACATTTAACTATTTACCTTTAATAATTTAATAAACACCTATAAACTCATTCCCAGATGATATCCTATGTCTAACTCCATGATTTCCCTGTCCTCCAATCCCATCCCATCCCTAGCCTCCCCTAACCAAGGTAGCCATCCTTCTGAAGCCCATTTCCGTACTTCTCATTTTATATAATTATACCGATTCCATGTGTATTCCTAAAATGTGTGTGTATGTGTCTGTATTTACATTATTTTGAGCTTTTCGAAAAGGGTGTCATGCAACATATAATATTTGGGGACTTAAAATTTCCCCTTAATATTGTTATGATTTATTTATGTATACTGTGGGTCACTGAAGTTCATTCTTTTTCAATGCTGTATATTACATTATATGAGATACCACAGTTTACTCATCCAGTCCTGTTGATAGTTATTTAGATTGTTTTCAGGTTCTTGTGAACTATAACTGAAAATAAAAACCAACTAGATAGTTTTTTTTTTTGTTTTTTTTTTGTTTTGCGGTACGCGGGCCTCTCACTGCTGTGGCCTCTCCCGTTGCGGAGCACAGGCTCCGGACGCGCAGGCTCAGCGGCCATGGCTCACGGGCCCAGCCGCTCCGCAGCATGTGGGATCCTCCCGGACCGGGGCACGAACCCGTGTCCCCTGCATCGGCAGGCGGACTCTCAACCACTGCGCCACCAGGGAAGCCCCCAACTAGATAGTTTTAAAAAAATTAAAGTCAGCTAACAAGACAAAAAATGTAAACTATTAAAATAAATAGAAATATTTAAAGTAGAAGTTACGAATACCACTGTAATCATATCACCAGAGATACCAGTGTTACAATTGGAGTATCTCTTTCCTGGCTGTCTTCTTTTAAATATAATGTATATGTATATACACATATTGTATACATACACTATACACATATTAACTTTTTAAATAAAAATGGGATCTATAACTTGCCATTTTCCATAATATATCATGGGTATCACTACTTGTCAATATGTGTAGATTTATGTCATCCTTTTTTTTCTTTTTTTTGAGGGCAGACGGTTATGTAGCTTTTGTACTTTTATTTATTTATCTATTTAAAGGCTTTATTGAATTTGTTACAATACTGCTTCTCTTTTATGTTTTGGTTTTTTGGCCGTGAGTCATGTGGGGTCTTAGCTCCCTGACCAGGGATCGAACTCGCACCCCCTGCATCGGAAGGCAAAGTCTTAACCACTGGACTGCGAGGGAAGTCCCTACTTCATCACTTTTAACTTCATTTTGGTATTGCATTGGAACTGAGCAGAACTCTGCACCCCACTCCCACCCCACCCCAAGCACAAAGGCTCCTTCATGTCTCCTACCTCTTGTTTATAGAAAAGCTGAAGTCTCCCAGGCCTCCCTGAGTCGCAAAACAGCAAGCTTAAGCCATTAATGATTAGGACAATAGAGTCACAGACTCCGTGTCTGATGCACATTGCTGAGTTGTTTTACAGATACTATAACTGCCACCAGAGGGGAAAAGCTAATTGCATGATGACTAGATTGTAGCCATGACATAAGCTGCTCTAACTTGAGCAGTACTGAATCTATGGCTAGTACAATTCCAAGAACTGGCCTTAAGAGAATGGGATTAACACTATTGCTCATAATAATCTATATATTGGTGGGCATCAAAATAATTGTAGCTTGTTCTGCCTGCATATGTAAGTGGGCAACTAAAATTGTCAGCAAAGAGATGCTGCAAACCCGTGCTGACATCTTCTACTCTAAGAATATGGTGCCCTTTGTCAGAATGAAGAAGTTACAGAAGACAGACCTTCGCCCATGATCTCGTAGAAATGGAATGATGTTCTGACAAGTGGGGATTTGTAAGCAGCTTTTGGCAGGAGAAAGCTTTTTGCAGGAAAGACCTCTCTGCAGGAGGCCCCTTTTGCCTTGTCACTAACCTGAAACCAGGCACCCCCATGCTCTACTCATCTCCAGCCCTAGCATGCTTTCAAATCTTGATCATACAATACGTTGCCTAATCTGTTGGTTCTTTCTATAGATCAAAGAAACTGAAATGAAGAATAAGTAATTAACAGATGACCAGATCTCTTCCCTAGCTTCCCCTTCAGTAATCTTGCAAACAAACTGTGTGAACAAGATAGCATCTAAAGAAAAATCACAGGAAGTTGACAAGCCTGCATACAAGTCTGCACACAGTGGGGGATGGCGACTCCCACCCCCTATCTCAATGATTGAGATTACTTCCCTTTTTCCCTATAAAAACTTTCATGGCCAAGCATAAGTTTCAGAGGTGGATTTTGGGGACACTGAGTCCACCATCTCCCCAGATTGCCAGCATTCTGATTAAAAGCAACTTTCCTAACAACATCTGTCTCTCTCTCTCTCTCTCTCTCTCTCTCTCTCTCTCTCTCTCTCGCATATATATTTTTTTAACCTTTATTTATTTATTTATTTATGGCTGTGTTGGGTCTTCATTGCTGCGCACGGGCTTTCTCTAGTTGCAGTGAGCAGGGGCTACTTTTCGTTGCAGTGCACGGGCTTCTCATTGCAGTGGCTTCTCTTGTTGTGGAGCATGGGATCTAGGCGCACAGGCTTCAGCAGTTGTGGCACGTGGGCTCAGTAGTTGTGGTTCATGGGCTCTAGAGCGCAGGCTCAGTAGTTGTGGCGCACGGGCATGTGGTATCTTCCCAGACCAGGGATCGAACCTGTGTCTCCTGCATTGGCAGGCAGATTCTTAACCACTGTGCAGCCAGGGAAGTCCCTCAAGTATTGATTTTTTGAGTGGTGAACAGCCAGACCTGATTAGGTAACACCATTGTTGATGTATCAACATTTGTTCCATAAACCCCCAATTTGTGGATATTTGAGTTATTTTCAATTTTCTGCTGTTATAAAAATGTTGTAATGCAGATTCTTGCACATACATCTTTGGGCATTTATCTGATTATTTCCATAAGATAATTTCCTATTCAGTGCAGTGGGATTGCTGCACTGAATGGTATGAATTTTGATTTTTATCTGTCACATTTATTTATTTATTGCTGCATATTGACAGATTTCTCTCCAAAACGGTTAATCAATTCACATTCTTATTATCTCAGATAGAGCCCAGAGTAGAGAATACCTAGTCCAATCTGAAGTTCAAGAGAGGCTTCTCAGAGGAGTTCTCAGGGGCTAAGTCATATGAAACTGAGTCAAGTCGTCAAAAAACGGTAAATAACCTACAGGGAGCCAGGGTCCGTGGGGGCTGAGGGCTGGGTTCCCCCTCTGCTTTGGCTTGTTTCTATCCACCCTCTCCAACACTAGGCATCATTGACATAATTAATCTTTGCCAAATAGAATTACTCTTTGCCTTAAAACAAAACAAAACGAAAACAAAAAAACTCCCCCCAAACTTGTATTTATGCATTGGAACTATTTCATAGTTCATTTCCTACTCTGCAGAGAACAGGAACTTTGGCTACTGGGAGTGTTCCCTCAGAAATCATAGAAAAAGAATGAAAAAAGTTACTTGAACTCCTCCAGCAAGATCCTGATTGTATCTTAGATACATTAACCTCTCAGAGACTAATTTCTGAGGAAGAGTATGAGATTCTGGAGAATATTACAGATCCCATGAAGAAAAGTTGGAAGCTATTAATTTTGGTACAGAAAAAGGGAGAAGCGAGCGGTCAGCTTTTTGTCAACTGTTTACTTAGTACTTTTTTTTTTTTTTAATATTTATTTATTTTTGGCTGTGTTGGGTCTTCGTTTCTGTGTGAGGGCTTTCTCTAGTTGCGGCAAGTGGAGGCCACTCTTCATTGCGGTGTGCGGGCCTCTCACTATCGTGGCCTCTCTTGTTGCGGAGCACAGGCTCCAGATGCGCAGGCTCAGTAGTTGTGGCTCACGGGCTCTTCCCAGACCAGGGCTCGAACCGGTGTCCCCTGCATTGGCAGGCAGATTCTCAACCACTGCACCACCAGGGAAGCCCTACTTAGTACTTTTTCAGAGTCAGCTACCATTTGGGGCTTAAATCACGGTAAGTTAAATTTCTACACTTTTTTGGGCTGAGAGGGAGGAGGCAGATTTCCTGAAAAAAAGAAAAATTTTACCTTTTATTTTCATTTGTCATTCTCCTGGAGATAATTTTCACTGAAATATGATAAAAGGGAAAAGTGTCCAAGATTTAAAATGCAGGGAATGATGTATCTTATTGTTTTAGGGGATTTATAATTTTTTGTTCAAACTCAATCCAAAAGCTGCAATTGTTTTTGTGTTTTTTTTAAATATTTATTTATTTTATTTGGTTGTACTGGGTCTTAGTTGTGGCAGGTGGGCTCCTTAGTTGTGGCATGCTAACTCTTAGGTGCAGCATGAATGTGGGATCTAGTTCCCTGACCAGGGATCAAATCTGGGCCCCCTGCATTGGGAGCATGGAGTCTTACATGCTGCACCACCAGGGAATGTCCCCAAAACCTGCACTTGTTTTAGTGGTAGTATAAACTTATTATTCTGGCAGTGACATTCTGAAATGCTCATAGTTGGAAAGAGACTACTGTTAGTGACACATCAGGATTTCCTTATGAAGTAAGTGAATTCATGGGTATTAACAACCTCAAGACCAAAAGCTGCATCTTTCACTTAGTATAGCCATTTTGAAAATATAGGAAAAATAATTTTTAACACACATATGTAGTAGATTAGCAACTTCATTTTTTTTTTTTTTAATTTATTTTTGGCTGTGTTGGGTCTTCGTTGCTGCGCATGGGTTTTCTCTAGTTGCGTCGAGCGGGGTTATTCTTCATTGCGGTGCATGGGCTTCTCACTGCAGTGGCTTCTCTTGTTGAGGAGCACAGGCTCTATACGTGCGGGCTTCAGTAGTTGTGGCTCGCAGGCTCTAGAGCGCAGGCTCAGTAGTTGTGGCGCACGGACTTAGTTGCTCTGCGGCATGTGGGATCTTCCCGGACCAGGGATCAAACCTGTGTCCCCTGTATTAGCAGGCGGATTCTTAACCACTGCACCACCAGGAAAGTCCACAACTTCGTTTTCTCTGTGAGAAGAATGCCAGCAGAACTTAAGTTTTCTGGAGCAAATCAAATTCTAATTTTTCAACGTTCAAAGATAATTAGTGGCAAATGAGGGCGCACTTCTTCCAGAATGAATTGTTTAGCGGTTTTGTAAATTACTACCAGAGACAGGTGTAGCTCCTTTTCTAAAAAATAGTGAAGATTATTTTAAGAGATGTTAGAGAGGCAGAGGCTCAGATAAAAAGATTAATGTTAATGGTCTCTAATGTAGTACAGGACCCGTATGCTTAGAGAAATAGGTCTTGTTATTTCCAGGACTTATTCCAAATCAGAGCTATTTGCTTCTTGATTAGAAATTATTAGGATCAGATTTCATTAGCAATGGCCTTATGTAGTCTGAGCTGGTTTGGGGTCACAGTAAATCCACAAGTAAACACAGGATTCAAGTTTTCTATTTCACTTATTTACCCTTTGAGTTTGCTGTGAAAGACTCGAACTTTTGAGCAAGGCAGGAGTGTGATCTGATATTTTTCAGTGGGAGGAAGTTCTGACAGTTGAGTCGTTGCCGTTTATGTAGGAGGTGGTAGGTATTCCTGTTATACAGTGAAATAAAGGAGATGATGCTTTGAGGTCATGGAAAGTCAAGTTATTATATAACATCTGTTAATTTCAAAAAAAGAAAATAAAAATCCCCCAACCTTTCCTATTCTTTCCAGAACTTTTAAAACATGAGTATATAGAGCCACCACAACCTGTGGGGGTAAGCAGGGAAGGTATTTTTTATTCTTGGAGAGAAAGAGCCTGAGAATCCTGAGATCACCATGTCCTTCAAAGAGAAAGAACACTTGGATTTGGAAACCTCTGAGTCTTTCACGGACAAGAAGGCTGGTTATCGGGAAACTGCTTGGTCCTCAAGGGAAAATGAGAAGGAATACGACACACCAAAATTCACATCTCTGCGATTGGTTGAGAATGTTGAATGTGAATTTCCAGCAACTATTGAGTATTTACAGGATGAACAGAGATATGAGGAGCCAGATGATTCTTTACGCTTAGGAAAAGAGGAATATCTAGAATCTGTTGGGTACTCTGAAGATGCAGACACCCCCGGAAGAGGATGCTTATGATGACCCAGAGTGCATTATCTATGACAGCAAAGAGGACTCTTTGTATTCTGAAACCATGGAGTTCTCTGATGAAGAACAGAATTATGAGGATTCAGAAACTGGCATGTCATTGGAGGAGGAAGAGGAGAAAAGTATGGAAGGTATGGGAATGATGTGTGTATAGTTACTTAGGCAACAACTTATTTTCAGGTTGCCATGACATAATGGGGAGAGGGGCTGAGGAAAGGCACCAGATGGCAGCAGAAAAGCAGCTACACAAAAATTTCTTGGACCTCTCTAACTTGGAATTTCCTCAGAGGTGAGTGTTGACGGGGAGGAAAACCCAGGACCTAGGAACAGCGGACAGTATAAGCTAAAGTAAATATTGACTATCAACTTAAAGGTTTCTGCAGTCACCTCCATCATACATATAACCACTAATTTTAGCTGTTACCTTCTGTTCCTCAGATTAAGCCTTTTTAATCATTTTAGCTCCTTTGTGACCAATGGAATATGGGGGTTATGAACCTGACTATTGAAGTGGGCACAGGAGAGGAATTTGTGATAAATGGATAAAATCCCAAAATAAAGCTTGTCTTGATCCAGTCCAAATATTGCCATTTTGATGAGGAAGTCTTGAATATTTCTCAATGAAAATTCAAAATGTGAGAAATGCTTAATTTGGAGAGATATTTTCTGGGAAAATAAACATCACCAAGTTCTGAGTACAGAAGGGGAAGGTAACTACCAACTCACATTCAGTCCAAATCCTGGGAATTCATAATCCAGTTATGGGTCAGAAAAGAGTAATTTCCTCCTCAGCACACCTTGACATGGTTACTAGGGCTGCTGTAACAAAATAGCACCACAAACTTGGTAGCTTAAACAATAACAATTGAAACGTATTGTCCTACAGTTTGGAGGCTGGAAGTCTGAAATCAAGGTGTCTCTAGGGTTGGTTCCTTTGGAAAGCTGTAAAGAAGAATCTGTTCCTAGCTTCTGGTAGTTTTCTGGAAATCTTTGGGCTTCTTTGGCTTGTAGAAGCATCCCCTCCACCCTCGCCCCCCTCACCCTACCCCCACAATCTGCGTTCATCTTCACATGGTTGTCTTCCTGGGTTAATGTCTCTATGTTCAAATTTCCCCTTTTTATAAGAATACCAGTCATATTAGGTTAGGACTCACCATAATGACCTCATCTTAACTAATTACATCTACCATGTGACCCCATTTCCAAATACCATTACATTCTGAGGTACTGGGGCTTAGGATTTCAACATACGAATTTGAGGGGTACATAATTCAGCCCATAACACAGCTCTTGTCCCACCCCCATACCTTCCCAATATGTAGTTGCTTTTAGACCTCATTCTTAATTTTTTAAATATATTACAGTTGTTGCATAGGGTTGAATTAATTAGTCATTGCATACTACCCTCATTATTCTGCAAAAAGCCCCTTTTGTTCATCTATTTCATTTTTTTCTCTATTTCCCATTCACCTTCCTCCACAGGTAATTCTTTTTTCTTTTTTGCGGTACGCAGGCCTCTCACTGCTGTGACCTCTCCCGTTGCGGAGCACAGGCTCCGGACGCGCAGGCTCAGCGGCTATGGCTCACGGGCCCAGCCGCTCCGCGGCACATGGGATCCTCCCGGACCAGGGCACGAACCGCGTCCCCTGCATCGGCAGGCGGACTCTCAACCACTGCGCCACCAGGGAAGCCCCCATAGGTAACATTCTAATATTATGTGTTTCTTGCATGATATTGTTTCGTTTTACATGATTTTTCTGTATCATTTATTTATCACAATAATAGTATCTCAACGTAGCATCTCAAAATTAGGGTCACTTAAAACCGTAAGAGTGTCTAATTGTTCATGTGTCTGTAGTTGGCAGAGCAGTTCTTCTGGTCTTCGCTGGGTTTACTCCTATATCTGTGGTCAGCTGGCATAGGCTCATCTCTCATCTAGCAAGCTAGTCTGGACTTGTTCTCAGACTCCGCGAGGCATATTCTTATGGTGAGGGAGAGTAGTCAGAGAGAGACAGAGAGAGAGTAGTGAAGGCATTTTTAGGCTTAGGCTCAGAACTATCACGCCATCTGTATGATAGGTTTCCTAGGGCTGCCACAAAATGGTGGCTTAGAACAATGGGAAATACATTGTTTCACAGATATGGAGGCCAGAAGACTGAAACCGAGGTGTTGGTAGGGTCATACTCTCTCTGAAGACACTAGGGAAGCAGCTGTTCCAGCCCTCTCTCGCAGCTTCTGGTAGCCTGAGGTGTTCTTTGGCTTGTAGACCATCTTCTTGGTGCATGTCTCTGTTTTCAAATTTCCTCTTTTTAAAAGGACACTGATCAGATTGCATTAGGGCCCACCCTAATGATCTCATTTTAGCTTGATGACCTCTGTAAAGACCTTATTCACAAGTAAGACCACATTCTGAAGTACTGGGAACATCAACATATCTCTTTGGGGGGGATACAATTCAACCCATAACGCATACATACAATTCTGCCACACCCTGTTGGCAAAAGCAAGTCACAAAGCTAATTCGAATTCAAGGGTTGGGGAAAAATAGACTCCACCTCTTGTGAAGTAGTATTGCAAAAAGTATGGATGCCAGAAAGCCATTAATTGGGGCTATTTTTGCAATCAATTTAACACCTTTAAGAAAATAGGTCAAGAAAAATCTCAATAATAATGTAGTTATGACCTGCAATATAGTTCTAATGGTTACCAATCCACTGTAGTTGACTGGAGGCATGTGGCTATCCTCTCTCTCTTTCCTCCGTAATATTTGTCTATGCAGCTGGGAACCGGGGGTGGGGGGGATGTGGGGGGGATGGGGTGGGGGGTGGTGGTGGTGGTGGTGGCGGGGAATCCAAATGCATCTGAGTCAAAGGACAAGGATCTTCACGCTTTTTGTCATGTTAAATTTTATGCCCCCCAGGCCCATCATTGTGTCTCAAGTCAAAGTCTCAGGAAGACTTAAGGTGTTGCCTGTGTGCTCTGCAATGTATAAGGTCAACTTGTATATAGATCATATCAATCAACTCCCTTCCCTTCTAGCTTATACTAGTTGGGGTCAGTAGATGGTAGGAACCCATATATTTACCATTTCCTCTGCCCTTTCTTCTTCCTGAAGATCCAGGTTTTAATTTGATGTTATTTCCTGTTATCCTGAAGAATTTTATTTATTTTTTGTTTATTGAAACGTCTTTATTTTGCCTTCAATCCAGAATATTTTTGCTGTAATGAATTTCAGATTGGAGATTTTTTTTTGCCTTCAGTGTTTTATGGATGTTATTCATGTCATTTGGCTTGCATTGTTTCTGATGCTAAGTCTTGTCATTGTATCATTGTTCCCCCTTAAGTGTTGTGTTACTTTTCTTCTGGTTGATTTCAAAATTTTTTTCTTAAAATTTTTTTCTGCGGTTAACTCTGACATGCTTGTAAGGTCGGATCTTAACAAACGGCACCACGAAACAGAGGAAAGCTTCAGGTGAGCTTTATTAGGGAGCGCTCCCGGGCGAGGTTCACTGGTCCGAGAGAAAGGGGGCCAGAGAAGTCGCGCCCGGGCGAGTGGGCAAGATTTTATAGGGGAAGAAGGGAAAGGGGTGTGGTGAATCTGGGAGGGCGCAGGGTATTCCTTATTTGGTGGTCTTTTCGGGTATCCTGGGGGACCGTTAGTCCCGCCCCTCCAAAGGCGGGAAGGCTGGGCTGGTTTCAAAATCCCCAGGTCAGTTCCTGGAACTGGGTGGTCCGGAATGTCTCCAGGGCAGTTTCTGGAACTGGGTGGTCCGGAGAATTTCGTTCTGATGCAACCTGTGAATCAGATTGTGTTCCCCTGCCTTGGGCCAGTTGGCCTTACAATGCTTAGGTGTGCTTTTCTTTGTTTTCATCTTCTGTAGGGTTTGTGAATCTATAAATTTGGAATTTTTTTTCCAAATTTGGAAAATTCTCAGCTGTTATTTATCCAAATATTTTTCTGTCCCACTTTGCTCCCTCCTCTCTTTTTGAGACTCCAAGTACATGTATGTTAGAGTTTCTGATATCTTTCCTGAGGTCCCTGAGGCTCCATTCATTTTTTTTTTTTTTAATTTTCTCTTTATTCTTTAGATTGGGTCATTTCTACTGCTATATCTTTAAGTACACTGAATTTTTCTTCTGTCATTTCCAATCTCCTTTTCAGTCCATCTACTGATTTTTGAAAAAATTCATGTATTGTCACTTTTAATTCTAGAATTTCAATTTTTAAATGCTTTTTTTTCCCCTGAGAATTGCTATTTAATCATTCATTATGGGTTTATTTTATTGTACATTCTTGAAAATAGTTAAGAGAGCTGCTTTAAAATTCTTATATGCTAAATCCAACATCTGGGTCATCCTGGAGTGGTCTCCATTGATCAAGTGTGCGTTACATTTCCTGTTTCTTCCTATGTCTCGTAACTTTGGATTTTGTCCTATGCATTGTGTATGATCAGTTATAGAGACTCTGGATTGTGAAATTCTCCAAAGTATCTTGGGTTTTTTTCGTTGGTTTAGTTCTCAATTAACCTGACTGGACTCAAATTCAAAACTCAGTCTCCTTTCAGTGGGTGGCAGCTAAAATCTCTGATCATTTTTTTTTGCCTCACATGGGCTATTTTCATGAATTTTTAATTTACATAAATGGTATTGGGTTCTAGACATTATTGCTTCTTAATTTTTCATCCATCTCTATGCTTATTAGGTATATCCCTGTACTGCTCCACAGTAGCCTGCTATTACCTTGTCAACGTTAGGCATCTGGCTTGGGCTGTGTGAGTACTGATTTCTGTGCTGAGGAAGCAGAGGATGGTTGTCCAAAGGAAAAGCAGGAGATAGGCAAGAGCAGAAATTAAATGCTTTCTGCAACCCATCTTCTCAGTGCCTCCTCTGGGAATCCTTCATGCTGGCCTTAACTCCTCCCTCACCTTTTTATCCATCATATATATCAGTTCAAGCAACTTTCAGACCATCCAAGGATTTCTTAGAGTTACTTTTGTTAATTCTTTTTTTTTAAATTTTATTTATTTTTTTGGCTGTATTGGGTCTTTGTTGCTGTGCGTGGGCTTTGTCTAGTTGCAGCCAGCGGGGGCTTCTCTCCGTTGCAGTGCGCAGGCTTCTCATTGTGGTGGCTTCTCTTGTTTGCGGAGCACGGGCTCTAGGCACGCAGGCTCAGTAGCTGTGGCGCACGGGCTTAGTTGCTCCGCGGCATGTGCGATCTTCCTGGACCAGGGCTCGAACCTGTGTTCCTTGCATTGGCAGGCGGATTCTTAACCACTGCGCCACCAGGGAATCCTTACTTTTGTTAATTCTTGAAATCCATACTTTCTCTCACTTCTACTGTTTCTTCTAGGCTATTTTTATAGGGGATCCAAGAATCTTATGCTAATTTGCTATCAATCAGGAGCAGAAAATGCTCTCTGATTTTCTTTCTCTACTAAGCACTGTCTCCGTATTCCCAAGAAGTGGCTAGGAGATAAATTAGAAAATGACATCAGGAGAAATTAGGTACAACATGTAAATTCTGAGAAAAGTTCAGTGATAACAAAATGTTCCATTTCTCCAAACTTTAGCAAGAGTTAACATTTAAGAAATAAGTTGGTATCAACCTAGAGAATTCCTCATACACGTGTGTAATGAAGCTTTAACAGGGTTTTTCATTGCTGCATACAAACATTAGCCAAAAAAATTGGAAAACCTAAATGATCACCAGTAGACAATTGTTAAATAAATAATGGTTCTTCCAAACCATGAAGTACAACGGATTAGCTAAAATGAATTAAGTAGGTGTCTGTATATACTTACTTGGAAGAATTTGCAAGGAATACCACTGAGTAAAAAGTTTTATACCGAAGAAGAATCATTCAGTATAATATCATTTATAAAATAAAATAGCATCCATTAAACAAAACTGTGTATTTCTACATATGCAAACATACTTATGTACTTGCATAGAAAAAGGATGGGAAGGAAACATACCATACTATATTGACACATCTCTTAGAAGGAAATAGAATTGACAGAGCAATGAAAGAGAACTTTACTTGTATTGTTTCATCTTTTTTTTTCCAATGAAAATGTCAATAACTTATTTCATTTAAAAAGTCATTGAAGGAAGCTGAGATGCTGAACACGACATTCCCTGACTATCTTATTTCCTACAGAAAGAAAAAACTGTTTAAAGATGTCCTGTCCTGTTTAAACCCGGATACAAACAGAAAGCTTCTGCCAGATTTCGTTAAACAATTCTTCTTAGACTGAGGATGTAGGTGGGTGACTGAGACTCCAGGTGACTTAGCCTGGAACTTCCTGATGAAAGTTCAAGCACTAGATATGACAGTCAGAGATTCAGTCCTCAGGCACAGGTTCTGGGTGAAGATACCAAAGGGGACTTTTTTTTTTTTTTTTTTGCGGTACGCGGGCCTCTCACTGTTGTGGCCTCTCCCGTTGCGGAGCACAGGCTCCGGACGCGCAGGCCCAGCGGCCATGGCTCACGGGCCCAGCCACTCCACGGCATGTGGGATCTTCCCGGACCGGGGCACGAACACGTGTGCCCTGCATCGGCAGGCGGACTCTCAACCACTGCGCCACCAGGGAAGCCCCAGCAAAGGGGAATTTTTGACTGGAGTAGAGAATTTGGAAATTAGACAAACAGAAACCATTAATTCCCTTCATGTCTTTTGTGCCTCTGTGCTGTATTCAGATAGCTCTTCGCAACGTGAAGTCATGTCAAACACGTATCAGTGCCAGTTTGCCCTTCCTTGCTACTGCCAGATGCAGAAAAGCACAAAAGCATTTTAATGCTGGGGGCCATTAAGGACATTGTGAAGGAGCAGTCAACGCAGTCTTCAGAAAGGCCTACAGAGGATACAGAAAATTTCTGACTCTCATGAAGATGCCTGTCATCTCTTTTGTGCGTCTAGGATACTGTAGCTTCTCCAAGTCCAGAATCCTCAACACACTGCTCAGCCCTGCCCACCTGAAATCACACAAACTCTTTCTCTGATGCCTGTTCCGGTGCTTCCCCAGCAGATCTCTGATGGCCTGGTTGAGGTAACATGGAGTTTTCCTGATAGTGATGGTCTAAAGGAAAACCCCAGTTTTTTCCAGAAAGCTGTTGCTGTGGCCAACCTTCGTGGGGATCTAGAAAGTTTTTGGACACAGTTTGGTTTCTTGATGGAAGTTTCCTCTGCTGTGTTTTTTTTCATTGACTGCCTAGGTGAGAAGGAATGGGACTTGCTAATGTTTTTAGGAGAAGCTGCCACTGAAAGATGCTACTTCGTCCTCAGTCCACAGGCCAGGGGGAATGAGGAGGCTCAGATTTCCCGGAGGATCCTGAAGTTGAAGCCATCACAGCTGCTGTTTTGGGAGGAGGAGGAAGCTGGAGAGACAGGGAGGAACATGGAGGGTATTCAAGCTGCCCTGAAAGAAGTGATGTCCTCTTCACTCAGATGTATGTCTGTGGAGGACGTTGCACCCCTGGCCAGGGAGTTGGGGATACAGATAGACCACGACTTTGAGAACATGCAGGGGATTCAAGTTTCCCCTACTGAAAACTTGGCTGGAACAGCTGAAGATGAGGGACCACAAAGACACAGTCAGCCAAAATACTCATCTGAAAGCCCCGCTTAGATGTCAGTAAGAGAGGCTGAGGCTAGATGTGAGATCAGCCCAAATCATCAGAATTTCCATCTCACCCCAGTATTCATGCCTCTTCTGAAAAACTGCTGTCCTTTACCAACCAGAAATGGAGGTAATTTTAACCGTGTTTCTTTGACAGCCCCCTGGGTTATGGTCTCCCAGTTTTGGTTAGAGCAGAGGTCTCAGAGTTTCCATCCTTCACCCTTTCAGAATACAAGGGCCCATAGTCCGGGTAAAGTTTTGGGATTCAATAATTCCAACCTCAGAGATTTTATTCAGGTGAAAGATTTATGAAATTTTCAAGAACTGCTCAGGGACGTCACATGGATAAAACTTTTGGGAGACCACCAAGACCCATTTCTCAGCATGTACAGGCCTGGTCTGAGAGACCACAGAAAATGGGAGCCCTTGAAAGATCTGGGGAAGTGGACTCCCAGGGAGGTCACCTCCGTTCCCTGGGTTCACAGCCAGCAAGAGCGGATGGGAAGTCACAGCCTAGGCAAGTCTGTGCCTAGGGAACACGGCCAAATGAGGCAATTAGAAAATTCATGAGAACAAAATCCCATATTGAAAATCCTCACCATCAAGCATTTCAAGCAGCAGGAGCCATACAAAAACCCATAAGGACTGCCTCCCAGCAAGGAGCTAAGCTGAAGACACGAGGTGGGCCTTCAAATCCATCTTTCCAAATGGGATTCAGTCCTATGTCCAACAGCAAATTTTTGCTCAGCTCTCAGTTCAAATCCAATCAGCCCAAGTCGTGCCAGGCCAAGCAGTCCCAGCACAACCCTCTCAACCTGTGTTCTCTCAACCCAAACTCATTCAGACAAATCCACTCAGCACCAGCCCTCCAAGTCCCAGTCCTCCCAATCTAAGCCTTCTCAGCCCTAGACCTCCCAAGCTAAACCTTCTCCATCCAGACCCACTCAGCCCAAGCCATGCCAGCCCCAATCCTCCCACTCTAGGCCTTCCCAGCCCAGACCCACTCAACCCAAGTCACTTCTGACTGGTCCTTCTCAGGCTAAGGCATATGACCCACGAGCAGGGCCCAAGAGGGTAGGGAAGCATTAAAGTCCTTACTCTGGAGACCTATGAAATGTATCCTTTGCCCAGGCCTTTCCTGTCATATATATAGTAACCTGAAGAAGAGTGGCAGTGATGGCAAAAGAGTACTATCATTAGCATGACACAGATAGCAAGATATGCACAGCCTAATTGGATATCGTAAAACTATCTATAAGAATTGTGTCCCTAAAAAAAAGGAAAAATACGAAAAGAGTAAAGAATAGAATCAAGCAGTAAATAAACGAATCGAATACAACCTTGAGTATTAGGTAATATATAACCTGAATCCAGGGAATGGGGGCTGTAAGACAATTTCACTTGGAAAAGAGTGGGGATGATGCCTTTAGTTGCAAAGTGACCATAAAATAGGGCGCAAGTTGCGTCAGTGTTGCAAGAAAAACTGCCCTAGATGTTGACTGCTCTAGAGGTGTTTTGGTCAAAAATTTTTGGTTTGATATCAGCCGCTAAGCAGGTAACCTTGTTTGTTTGGAATGTTTAAATCAACTTGCTTGTGATAATAGCCCCAAATTGCTCGGATGATAAAACTCAATTGACCCTTACATATAGAAATAATGAACTAACAACCAATGAAATTAATTATTTTGCCTTAACTTTGGGAATGATCTGTGTATGTTTCATATTTTAAATGTTTTTAGTGGTTAAGATAATTTGGCTAATTAGAGGATCTGATATATTAGCCTCATGACTCTAACTTAAAATGTATAATCGAATTTTTAATTTTAGAGTTCTGATTTTTTTTAAGTTGAAAAGATTAAGATAGGTTTACACAGTTTGTAAAAAGCATTGAAATGTTTAAGAGAACTTAAGATTCACATAGTTCTCAACTTTAATTTATTAGATACATTGTTCTAAACATTTGGTTAAGTTCTGCTAGTTAGAAGCAGTAAGTAGAATGAATATTAAATTTAAAATATTTAAGTGAGGTTTAATTAACCAAGTTTGTGAGTGACACCAAATATTAATTAAAGACCACTTTATTTATTTATTTTTAGCAAATAAGTTTAACTTTAATTTGATTTTTGTATGTTTAATCTAAGTATTATAATTATAACAGAAACCAAATAGCTTTCAAATTTCTACAATTAAAAAATAAATTTTGGGCTTCCCTGGTGGCGCAGTGGTTGGGAATCTGCCTGCCAATGCAGGGGACACGGGTTCGAGCCCTGGTCTGGGAAGATCCCATATTCTGCAGAGCAACTGGGCCCGTGAGCCACAATTACCGAGCCTGCGCGTCTGGAGCCTGTGCTCCACAACAAGAGAGGCCGCGATAGCGAGAGGCCCGCGCACCGCGATGAAGAGTGACCCTCGCTTGCCACAATTAGAGAAAGCCCTCGCACAGAAACGAAGACCCAACACAGCCAAAAAATAAATTAATTAATTAATTAAAAAAAAATAAATTTTGTGGGGTTTTAGCAGATTGCTTTAGCTTCTCAGTAGAATGAAACATTTATCTAATATCTCTGTTACAAGGGTCTCCAAAGACTTCATGGATATGATCTTAATTTTATTCTTGCAACATCTAAAAGTCTAAAGAAAGATGTTAAACTTCACTAGATTTAGAAATAAAAATAATAGGATATGTAAGTTGAATAAAGAGCCCTGCTTTTTGAATCTGTAACTTTTATAAAATTAACATTAGTTTTAAGTACTAAAATAGGCCCACGTCTTTTCTGGATAAAAAAAAATCAAAAATTGTCTTCAAAGACACACAAAAAAATCCTATTAACAAAAAGATGAGAAATGATCTTTGAAAAGGAATAATTAATCTCTTAAAAATGTTTAAACATTTCCATATGACAATAGGTATCCTTCATTTGTGCATGTATTAAACAATCAATATTGAGTATTTAGAAGGTGTTCAATCTCTCTCAAGGTTACTGTAAGGGTGAAGAAAGAAATAGAGGACTATGCATATGAATTTTTGTCTTCTGGCAGGCAAAAAAGCATAATAATAAAAGATTAAGTTCAAAACTACAGAATCTTTGGTGTAAAAGTGAAGTTTCTCACAAAAATAACATTTTTGTTTTTAAACTTTTGAAATGAGCAATAATAGTGCTGTTTTTTTTTGCTTTTTTTTTTTGTGGTACCCAGGCCTCTCACTGTCATGGCCTCTCCCGTTGCAGAGCACAGGCTCCGGACGCGCAGGCTCAGCGGCCATGGCTCATGGGCCCAGCCGCTCCGCGGCATGTGGGATCTTCCCGGACCGGGGCACGAACCCGTGTCCCCTGCATTGGCAGGCGGATTCTGAACCACTGCGCCACCAGGGAAGCCCAGTAGTGCTGTTTTTAAAAACTTTTCTCCATATCCTTCTTCAAGATTAGTTCCTGGAGGACAGAACTTGTTGGGTTATTGTCACTAATAGATTCTGTATCAGCCTGGGGTTAATAATATATATATGGTACATTCAAATTATACAATTTCAGGAGAGTTTAATAAACGGACTATTTATAAAGGGCTAGGCAATATGTAAAAACAGTACAAAGGAGAGTGCAGTACCCTGGATCTAGTAAAAGCAAGGCACATTACTACTCCAAGGTCTCAAGGGAAGGTGGGGGTAGTGCTTTCCCTGATCAGAAGAGCTGTGTGGGAAGGGTCTTGGGTCTGGGTGGTTGCAGTGACCCACAGGGAGGTATTCCAGGGAATACAGTAAGTCCCCTACAAATGAATGAGTTCTGTTCTGAGAGCATGTTCGTAAGTCCAACAAAGTTAGCCTAGGTACCCAACAAACACAATCTGCTATATAGTACTGTACCGTAATTGGTTTATAATACTTTTCACACAAATAATACGTAAGAAACAAACACAAAAAATAAAACATTTTTAATCTTATAATACTGTACCATGAAAAGTTCAGTAGTACAGTACAACAGCTGGCATAAGGGACTGGCATCGAGTGAACAGGCAAGAAAGGTTACTGACTGGAGGAGGGAGAGGAGGTGGGAGATGGTAGAGCTGAAGGATCCTCAGCAATAGGAGACGGAGGGCGAGCTGCCATTTCACTCACGCCTGACGTTGATGGCACAGCCTTGCTGGAACCGGATGCACATTCGCATCTTTGTTCTTTGTTTTGTTTTTTTTTAATTATTTATTTATGTATTTATTTTTTGGCTGTGTTGGGTCTTTGTTGCTGCCCTTTGACTGTCTCTAGCTGCGGCAAACGGGGGCTACTCTTCAAGGCGGTGTGCGGGCTTCTAATTGCGGTGGCTTCTCTTGTTGCAGAACATGGGCTCTAGGAGCACAGGCTTCAGTAGTTGCAGCACGAGTGCGTGGGCTTCAGCAGTTGTGGTTTGCGGGCTCAGTAGTTGTGGTGCACGGGCTTAGTTGCTCCTCGGCACATGGGATCGTCCCATACCAGGGATCAAACCCATGTCCCCTGCATTGGCAGGCGGATTCTTAACCACTGTGCCACCAGGGAAGTCCTACGTTCGCATCTTTGAAAGTTCTCAACTTGAAGGTTCGTTATGTAGGAGACTTACTGTTAAATATCTATTCCTTACCTCTGATCTGCCAGTACACCCCCTTGACCAAACCCAACCAGAAAACAGAGAACAAGGAGGCCATCTAGGCTGTTCATGTAGGTCAGCCTTTTAGGGTTCAGAGTAGGGTGGAGAATGGATCCAGAGGGGCAAACAGAGGGTAACCAACAGATTCTTCTTTCCATTCCATTCTTCCTTTTTTCCTCTTGTTTACTTTCTTCCTTCTCTCATATTTATTTATCGAGCATCTATTATGGGTGAGTCATTGGACTCAGAACTGAGAAGACATGGAAACAGAATGAGAATCCTACTATAGCTGTGAGATCCTGTAAATCTGTGTGGTTCCTCCCTATTGTAAAACTATAAGCTCATTATACATGGTTTTGAAAATGCAGGAATAGACAAAGAAGAAAGGAACATAAAAGTAACCCTTAACCCTGGTGGTCCAGTGGTTAAGACTTCGCACTTCCAATGCAGGGGGTGCGGGTTCCATCTGGGGAACTAAGGTACCACATGCTGTGCAGTGTGGCCAAAAAAAAAAAAAAAAAAGTAATCTGTAATTTCATCACTTAGAGTAGCTAGTAATATAGTCCTCTAACTCACTAATAACATTTTCATGTATTTTTTCTGTTCATGAATTTACAGACAGTACTCTATTACATTTTTGCGTCTGTACCAGGGTTGCTGTGGCAAAGTCAAACATAGTGTTAGGGGCAGGCAGTATAAACAGGAAGAAATATTGGTTTTCCAGATGTCTTAAGAAAGTCTGGGGCTTCCCTGGTGGTGCAGTGGTTAAGAATCCTCCTGCCAATGCAGGGAACACGGGTTCGAGCCCTGGTCTCTGAAGATCCCACATGCCGCGGAGCAACTAAGCCTGTGCGCCACAACTACTAAGCCTCTGCTCTAGAGCTGGTGAGCCACAACTACTGAAGCCTGCGCTTCTAGAGCCCATGCTCTGCAACAAGAGAAGCCACCGCAGTGAGAAGCCCACGCCCCGCAACGAAAAGTAGCCCCTGCTTGCTGCAACTAGAGAAAGCCTGCGCGCAGCAACCAAGACCCAACGCAGCCAAAAATAAAATAATTGATTAAAAAAAAAAAAGGATGGGGCTTCCCTGGTGGCGCAGTGGTTGAGAGTCAGCCTGCCGATGCAGGGGACGCGGGTTCGTGCCCCAGTCCGGGAGGATCCCACGTGCCGCGGGGCAGCTGGGCCCGTGAGCCATGGCTGCTGGGCCTGCGTGTCCGGAGCCTGTGCTCCGCGGCAGGAGAGGCCACAGCAGTGAGAGGCCCGCGTACCACAAAAAAAAAAAAAAAGGAAGTCTGCATTCAGGACATGAAATATAGTGGAAGGGTGTTATTGTATAATGCACAAGTCTGATTTTTTAAAAAATATTTATCTGTCTATTTACATGGCTACGCCGGGTCTTAGCTGAAGCATGTGGGATCTTTTAGTTGCAGCATGCAGGATCTTTTAGTTGCAGCATGCAGGCTCTTAGTTGTGGTATGTGGGATCTATTTCCCTGACCAGGGATTGAACCTGCCCCCTGATTCTTCACCACTGGACCACCAGGGAAGTCCCAAGTCTTGATTGTTTTAAGTCAAATGCAAAAATTCAGAACCATTTGTTTAGCCACGTGTACAATTTAACTAAGTTGAGAACATTCAATTTGTACATGACTTTTTTTTGCTGTTAGCAGATTGAAGAGTCTACCCAATGATTTATCTTTTTCAACACCTGAAAATCCTTTCTTAAACACCTTAAATCAATTTACATTTTGAACAAGAAAGCAAATAAAGATTGTTTCTTTTTTAACATTAAAAAGTGTGTTCTTTGTTTCAATGCTGAAGTGTACTCCAATGTGACACAAAGACTGGCCACAGGGACAAAGTTGTCTCATAAATCCTTATTAGTCATACATCTAGGTTTTACCTGCATTCATGGTGACCTCCTTCATTTCCTCATGTCTTGGAATTCTTTGTAGTCTCCTTTTATGATTAAGGTATAGTTCCTTTTCCAATATTTGCTATATAGGACCCATGTAAACAAAGTGTGTGTTGGGGAGGATAAACATGGCACTGACTGCTGAGGATTCAGGCATCTGATTTAACGGGTGGCTTTAAGTGCTAATTAAAGGGAAGTCCTAATTAAAGAGAAGTCCTTTAAGTGCTAATTAAAGGGAAGTCCCTACACAGCTCTTTTTTAAAGAAAGATGTATATCCAGGAAACACAATGAAACACGTTACTTCTGAAATTCCATAAAAAGCTGTAAGGCTGGGACTTCCCTGGTGACACAGTGGTTAAGAATCCGCCTACCAATGCAGGGGACACGGGTTCGAGCGTGGTCCGGGAAGATCCCACATGCCGCGGAGTCACCACATTGAGAAGCCCGTGCACCACAACGAAGAGTAGCCCCTGCTCGCAGCAACTAGAGAAAGCCCGCGTGCAGCAACAAAGGCCCAACCCAGCCAAAAATAAATAAATAAAGACACAGACCTACTAGAGAATGGACTTGAGGATATGGGGAGGGGGAAGTGTAAGCTGTGACGAAGAAGTGAGAGAGTGGCATGGACATGTATACACTACCAAACGTAAAATAGATAGCTAGTGGGAAGCAGCCACACAGCACAGGGAGATCAGCTCGGTGCTTTGTGACCACCTAGAGGGGTGGGATAGGGAGGGTGGGAGGGAGGGAGACGCAAGAGGAAAGAGATATGGGAACATATGTGTATGTATAACTGATTCACTTTGTTATAAAGCAGAAACTAACACACCATTGTAAAGCAATTATACTCCAATAAAGATGTAAAAATAAATAAATAAATAAATTTATTAAACAACAACCTGTAAGGCAGCCAAGTGTTGATGGTATTTAAGGACAGTAAAAATTTACACTCTTAATGACCATTGACAGACTTTGTGTAAATATTTTAAAAAAAATATGCTTTTCATTGACTATAGATGAAAAGGTGAGGGAAGAAACACAATATTGCATCATACCCCAGCATAGAGCTACTATATTTGTATAAAGGAATCACTAGTTATCTGTTGTTTTAATTGAAGTCCTGTCTAGGCATTAAGCTGTAATCTAAATGTTGATAGTGCCTAATTTCAACTCCCAAGATAAACAGAAAGACCTTATGTATCAAGACTGATTCTCTTTGGCCTCAACGGATACCATTTTCTCTGACGGCAGTCTTTAGTTCCCTTCCTTCTCAGTACCAAGTCAGTGGTTTTCCTAGCAGAAGTCTCCACTGGTGTGGTTTTTACTTGTGCTATAAAGCTCTCAGGTTTAACATTTGGTTTCCTATAACAACCCGAAGAAGACTTCTTTTTTTTTTTTTTTTTTGCAGTACGCGGGCCTCTCACTGTTGTGGCCTCTCCCGTTGTGGAGCACAGGCTCCAGACGCGCAGGCTCAGCGGCCGTGGCTCACGGGCCCAGCCGCTCTGCGGCATGTGGGATCTTCCCGGACCGGGGCACGAATCCGTGTCCCCTGCATCGGCAGGTGGACTCTCAACCACTGCGCCACCAGGGAAGCCCCCGAAGAAGACTTCTTGGTGGACTTTCTGGAGCCGGATAATAGGCTGCATCTTTAAAACTTGGGAAAAATCCATCTCCTTGTTCAATTAATGCAGGCAAGGACTTCGTAGCTTCACTCATCTCCTTAGCTATTGTTTCTTCTCTGCAGTTCAAGTTTTCCATACGAGGGGCTGGATCAGGGTCATATTTTAGGTCCAATGGATGTACAACAGGTTAGTACTGCTTCAGAATTTCTTGTTTTGCTTTTATGATTTTGATGACACATTGAAGGATCTTTCTGGGATACTGCTTACTGTTTTGTGGCTACATGGACTGTGATTTCATCAAACTGGTTTTCAAGGACTTTGATATCAGAATCCATAAGCAATTGTCTGAAGCTTCCTGCCATGCTTGCCCATGAATGTTGACATTCTCTTGCACAGCTGATTCAGAAGTCCACTGCGCATCTTGCAGCAGGGGCTCCCGAATCTCCTCTGGCAGCGCGTCCCCGAGGTTTTGCGCAGAGCTGCCACCAGTTCTAGCATTTCCATCACTGCCCGCTTTGAGGTGCAGCGGACTTGCAAGTCTTTTCAGGAGGTGGCAGGGACCGAGGCCCTGTCATCTATCGCAGCTACTCTCTCCATGTCCCACAGAGGGGAGAGCCACCGACTAAAGCCCTCTCCCGTTTTCCAGCTTCAACTGTCTGAAGAGAAGATTTTGAATGGCGCTGCAATGAAGAGAGGATTTTAGAGTATCTACTCTTTTAAATAATATAAGGTTGCCATTGTAATCTGGTCTGGGTATTGCCTGCTCTTGACCCTAAACTGCACAAGAGCCGTAAAGTTTTCTATTACTCTATAATGGGACTATAAAATAGACTGCCTCTTTAATCCAAGGTGTTAACATTCTTCACACCCTTTTCGCAAATCTTCTTAAATTTTAAAGCAGAGGTTTCATAATTAGAGTGTGTGTAAAAATCACTCGGGGTGGTTGTTAAAGTTGTATATTGTTGGGGCTCCCTGCAGAGATTCTGACTCAGTAGGTCTGGAGTAGGTCTATGCAATAGCCTCTTAACAGGAACTCACTGAGGCAGAAGATCCTGGGGCCACATTCTGAAAAACCCAGATCCAGACTGGGCTGCAAACCTGTTTTTCCGGTGCTCAGAGAAAGATATTTTCATCTGGGCCAGAAATCCAGGCTGGGATAATTTCTCCTCATTATCATTCTTATTAAACTCATTATTCCTCTTCTGCTGGAAAATCTGGCACTGAAAAGCTGGTGTAATATGATAATGAGATAGAAACTTTTAGCTGTTTAAGATTAGGGCTGTTTGGGCTTCCCTGGTGATGCAGTGGTTAAGAATTTGTCTGCTATAGGTATAGCTGATTCACTTTGTTTTACAGCAGAAGCTAACACAACATTGTAAAGCAATTATACTCCAATAAAGATGTTTAAAAAAAAAATCCACCTGCCAGTGCAGGGGACACAGGTTGGAGCCCTGGTTGGGGAAGATCCCACATGCCGCAGAGCAACTAAGCCTGTGCTCCACAGCTACTGAAGCCCGCACGCCCTAGAGCCCGTGTTCCACAAAAGAAGCCACCGCAATAAGAAGCCCGTGCACCGCAACGAAGAGTAGCCCCCACTCGCTGCAGCTAGAGAAAGCCTGCGCACAGCAATGAAGACCCAATGCAGCCAAAAATAAATTAAAAAAAAAAGATTAGAGCTGTTTTACCTATAGGCTTCTGTATCGAGCACTTCTCATTTTGCCTGCAAGTTTTGTATCTGATTAAATCTAAAAGACATCCTTTTATTTTTCAAAATGTGTTTCTTTCTCTTTGTTCCATGGCTAAGACTTGATTTTTTGCTCAAGCCCCAATTCTTTCTTCCTTTTGTCCTGTGTCACCTGTATATGTATTATCATTCTGTCACTAATGGAAGACAACTTTACTAGTGATTAATGCACTATACTTTTTGGCTCGGGTCCTGATTTGACAGCCCTGCATCTCTATGCCTCGCAGACCAGATCAATTTCTCTGGGATGCAGAAGCAGAGAGAAAGGAGAATAGATGAAGATACTGAGACGTGCATATCGTCCAGAGGGCCCCTGCCCCTTATCCCCAGTTCTGGGTAAACCCCCAACCCTACCCCTAGGCCCCAGGTAAGCAATAAAACCCAAAGAGAGATTCGAATACCGCATGTCTTTAGTATCTCTCACACTTCCCATAACTGGATGGGTGAAGGGATCATGCAAGAGAGGAGGAAATATTATTAATAAAAAACTGCATCAGTTACTACTTCAAATATCATTCCATCACAACAGTAGCCCAGGTAGTGTGGACAGAGTGACAAGCACAGCTTGAGGAAGGGCAGAATTTAAGGGACAGGCAGAGGATCAGTGATGTATACAGAGGAGGACTGGATGGGGAAGCTCTGGGTGGGGTGTTTCAGGAAGTCAGCAGAGACTGTCTTATCAAATTAGGGCCAATTTCCTTACTTTTAGACTAGACCTACTTTTGGTGTTTTTAAGATAAGGAATGAGATGAAAGTTTCAGAAACGAAGAGATAGAACTGTCAAAGGATTATTTTGTTGCCTCTTTATTCTGCCGAAACCATATTAAAATTATTCCAATACTAACCAGCCGAGTGCAGTCCTGGGCAAACTGGGAGTGCGCTGCTGGGGATCCTGCTGTAAGCAGAGTTGCCGGCCAAGAGCCCTCTGTAGGGACCCACCGCGGTGGTCCAGAGACCGCACTCTGGGCAGGCTCTTCCGATTCAGGGACTCAGCATGGTGAGGGTCCCAGAGCCGGGCCAGTCCTTCCCACGTGTGGGGACACTGCCAGGCAGTCTTGGCTCTGGGGCTCCTTGTTGGCCTGGCTGAGACTTTCTCTGAGCTGCACTGTAGTCCTATGCTCTCCCTCACCAGTCCCCACTCCCTTCTTTCTTGCCTTGTCTGACCTGCAGGCAGTATGAGCTCTCCCCACTTCTGCGCCCTCCTCCCTTTCTGTGTCACGGACTTTTCACGGACTTGAATTCTATCTTAGCGTCTGCTTCCTGGAGGACCTGAACTGGCACAAGTTATTTGTGAAAACTGTTTCTTCTTCTTTCAGTGTCTGAGCAGTCTTGGACACACCTACTTCTCCCCCTCCCCCTTTGTGAGAAAGCAGACCCAGGGAAGCTTTGCTATAATTCTTGAGAGTCTGCTCCAAAAAGGGAGAAATGTTTTGACTCTTTTAGTTCCTTTAGGATGGACATTAATTTTGGATGTGGAGATATTTTTTTAACAAGAGCTTTGCATGCATGCATATTTCATCTGTTGCCAGGTGTCAGCTCTGTTCCTTGCTTAATGACAATGAGGAATCATTCATAATTTACTATTCTCATTTGTAGCCCACAAGAAAGAAGAAAAAAATCATTAATGATATGGTGTGTGCTGGGATATTGCTTTAGGTTCCTGGGACCTCTTGCAACATTGGCCAAAGATTAGTAAGGTAAGAACTGAGACGTGACCCGTTGCGTTGTGTGTTTTTTGTCAGTACAGCTTTAGGGAGAAAAGGGCACAGAAGCCAGACTGGGGAGGGTTGAGATGTGAATGGAAAGTGAAGAAGTGGACACTTCAAGAAATTTGATTTTAAAGGAAAGTGCTGTACCTACTGGATCAAGAAAATTTTTCCTTCCTCACCCTCCCCCCTTTTTTCTTCTCTTCTCCCTTCCTTTTCCTTCTCCTCCTCATTCTTATTCTTCTTCTTTATTTTTTTTGGCTGTGCTGCATGGCATGTGGGATCTCAGTTCCCTGACCAGGGACCCAACCCATGTCCTCTACAGTGGAAGCACTGGAAATGTGGAGTCTTAACCACTGGACCGCCAGGGAAGTCCCATCCTCATTCTTCTTCTAATTCTTTTTTTTTTTTTTTAAGTCCAAGGTAACATAATATTTGACAAAAAGTTCAAACAATATAGAAATATATGGTGTAGAAAGTCCCTCCTAATTCTACCCTCTGGATAGCAGGAGTTCTCAATATTGTCTGCATATTAGAATCATCAGGGGAGATTTTTAAAAATCCTGATGCTGAGCCCACAGCCTGTGTCAAAGATACAGAGATCTCTGGGAGTGGCACCCAGATATCGGCATTCTTTAAAGCTCTCTAGGTGATAACGACACACAGTCAAGGTTGAGAACCACTACTCTAAGTGTGGCCTGTGGACCAGTGGTATCAGCGTCAGCATTCAGCAGAACCTCAACTCTGCAACCCTTCTACCTAATGAACCGAAATCTGCATGCTAACAATATCCCTTGATATTTCATATGCACAATAAATTTGTTTTTACATTTATGGTCAGTTGATTTTTTTTAATTGAAATATAGTTGACTTACAATGTTGTGTTAGTTTCTGAAGTACAGCAAAGTGATATATATACATATATATACATATATATGTATATATTCTTTTCAGTTTCTTTTCCATTATAAGTTATTACAAAATATTGAGTATAGTTCCCTGTGCTATGCACTAGGTCCTTGTTATTTATCTGTTTTATATATAGTAGTATATGTATATGTTAATCCCAACCTCCTAATTTATCCCTCTCCCCCTTTCCCCTTTGGTAACCATAAGTTTGTTTTCTATGCCTGTGGGTCTATTTCTGTTTTGTAAATAAGTTCATTTGTATCTCATACACACAATGAAAATTGAGCAGCACTTTTTAGAGAAAAATCACTAAAAGAAATAAGGAAGACTTTTTTTTTTTTAAGATGGAATGAACTCATGCTTATAGAGTTACTGAGAGGAAGAATCTGTAAAGGGGAAAGAATAGAAAGTATAAGACAGAATGTCATAATTGGTAGGACAATGTCCCAGAAGAGGTAGGAGGGATAGAATTGGCAGCTGGGAAAAATGAACTTTGAAAAGAAAAGGGAATTTGTCTTCTTAGGACACTGGAAGGAAGAGGGAGTGAATGATAGACTTGCAGGTAGGTTTGAATTGTGGGGGAAACTGGAAGTTGATGGTATTGCCACCTGATGGCCTTTGTTTTCTGCTTTCCCCAGGGAAGTAGGAGGAGAGGCCCTCTGTGAAAAACGAATGGGGCAAAGAGGAATAATGGCTATTGAAGCCCTACTATGTGCCACAAGGGGTGTTACATACAAAAAGCCTATATACTCCTTCCAATAGCCCTAAGACAGTTCTATTATACAGACGGGGAGATCAATCCTCTGCTGGCTTTTCCTTTGCTCAGTCTTTGCACATCTATCCTGAGGTTCCCTCTCAATTTCTTCATTCCTTTGGTGACATCACTCAGTCCCCTGACTGTGAGTGTTATCTACATGACTTTGCCTGCAAAGTCCCCCCCCCCCGACCCCGCCACCCGCTCCCCACAATCTACATTTCTAGTCCTGACCTGTGTTGTGAACTCCATCCAGTTGTTTACTTAACATTTCCATAGCATGCCTGATAGAAATCTCAAACTTATCATGGGCAAAAGACAACCCTTCCCAAACTTGCAACCCTCCTCCATAGCCCACTCCCTTAATTATAATAATGCCCAAACCCAGGACTTCTGGCAGTGTCTTCCCTCCACCTCCCTCCATCCCAAATCACCAAGAAGTCTTGTCAATTTTATCTCCACAACATTCTGAGTCCATCCACTTCTCTAAGATCTCCACTCCCACTAGTCCAATCTAAGCCACCATCACCTCCTACGTGGACCACTGCACCACTGCAGTAGCGTTCTACCTGCCCTCTCTGCGTCCGCTGCTGCCGCCCTGCAGCCCAGTCTCTGAATCTCAGCCAGACTGAGGTATACACACATGGTGTATACACATGGCAGTTTTAAAACATATAAACAAATAGAGTAGTATCACAAATCCCCTTAATCTTATCATAGCAACTCCAAAAATTATCAATAACTTGTCTATCTTTTTTTTTTTTTTTTTTTTTTGCGGTACGCGGGCCTCTCACTGTTGTGGCCTCTCCCGTTGTGGAGCACAGGCTTGGGACGCGCAGGCTCAGCGGCCATGGCTCACGGGCCCAGCCGCTCCACGGCATGTGGGATCCTCCCAAACCGGGGCACAAACCCGAGTCCCCTGCATCGGCAGGCGGACTGTCAACCACTGTGCCACCAGGGAAGCCCTGTCAATCTTTTTTTAATCTCAACATTTTTCTTTTTTAAAAAAGCATTTAAAAGCAAATTTAAGATGCCATATTATTTATTTTATTTTATTTTATTTTATTTATTTTTTGCGGTATGCGGGCCTCTCTCTGTTGTGGCCTCTCCCGTTGCGGAGCACAGGCTCCGCACGCGCAAGGCTCAGCGGCCATGGCTCACGGGCCCAGCCGCTCCGCGGTATGTGGGATCTTCCCGGACCGGGGCACAAACCCGAGTCCCCTGCATCGGCAGGCGGACTCTCAACCACTGCGCCACCAGGGAAGCCCCAAGATGCCATATTATTTCAACCATGCATATTTCAGTAGATATCTCTAACAGAGGAGGATTTTAAAAATTAAAACCAAAATGCTCATTACATTCTCAGTGCTGCACGGGTTTATATATTTTATCTCATTTAGTCTTCGTAATAGTCTTGAGGAGAGGGTGTTGCTAGATGATTTCACCTACAGGAAAGTGTAGATTTAGAGTATCCTGGCCCAAAGGGCTGAAATTTGAAGTGGGAGTCCTCAAATTCCCTGTCTGCTGTGCGTTCCACCCATTATGACTTCTCTTTCCTGTAAGTGTGAGGTCTCCTCTACACATTCCTTAGTGCCTTACATCTAGTGATCTTGCAACATTTTAAGAAAAGAGAAAATAAAAATGGGAAGAATCTATATTTTCAGATTTTCCTGCTTAAATTTTTCTCTAAAATTTAGGGAAAACATCATTATACTGCCATCTTCTGGATCTTTTGAATGCTAACACATCAATGACAATATAGATATTTAAAACCACATCCGTCCAACTCTAATCTAGGGCTGACATATTAAACTTTGTATAATTAAAATTATTTCTTTAGTTAATTGGAAAAATTTTCTTTAAACAACTTAATACATATTAAATATAGAGGCTAAAAAGTAGATGTATTTAGAGGTCAGTTATTTTTGTTTCTAGGGGATGGAGGCAAACGTACATAGCTAAAATTTACAAATAATTCAACTGTCATTCAACCAATGACAGTTTTAAAAATTAATGTTAATAGAGGTGTTGGCTAGAAAAGCATTTCCACTGCTGGTGAGAGTATAAATTATCGCAGTCTTTTGGGAAGGCAATTTGATTGCTTATTTAAAAGTAAAAATAAACTATCTGTAAATTTTGACCCAGTAAATTTACTTTAGGAACTCATTCTACATATATTCTTGTTAACGTATGCAAAGATGTATATATCTTTGAATAAGATGTATAATCTCACCTTGTTTATAAAGGACTAGAAAAACCCAGCATGCTTAAGTAAATGATGTTACTACATCTATGCAATGTGGTTCTTTGAAGGTGCTTAAAAATAATGGTGTAGTTCTAAATACACTGGTAATGATAACTAATAATGACTGATATTCTAAGAGGTTTGTTTAAAATATTTTGGCCTAGAACTGGAAGATACTATGCAAATTAAATACTCTTTCATATTTTTTACTAACAGATATTTATGTAGCAAAAAACTACATTTGGATTTCTGCCTCTAAAAGAGTGATAAACTCAGCTTTTAAAAAATGGAACATGAGGCAATAAAGTCCTCAATCTTAGCTTCATAATCAATGGTACAATAAATAAGATAAAGATAGTTTGAGTGTAAGTTATATTTTGTGGTTTCTACTCAAGAAAAGTTTAAACTAACGGGGAGAAAAACTTAGTACTCCGTGAAATCCATGCCATGAAGCCAAATTTACAATGCAATGTCTTTTTACTTACCTTTATTATTTAACAATAAAAGATTGACTAGGCACAGTAATCATGACTGGTATTTGTCAAGTCTTTTCTATGTGCTAAGTGCTGTCCTAAGTGCTTAGCATGTGAGAAGTCAGTTGGTCTTCTCCATGACTTTGGAAAGACAGTATATAGACAATATTTCTATTTAATGAAATTGAGAGTGAGGAAAGTTAAGCACATGGTCAAATCAGGAAATGAGTCCAAATATTCTGAATTTGGATGCAGTGCTTTTTTTTTTTAATTACACCCAAATGCATCAAAAGGGAAAAACATACAGGTGTATATGCCTATATTAGAATGCTTGGTAATACATATGAAGTGCCAAGTACACTGCCTGGCATATTATATTGATAAATACTCAAAAAAGGTTGACTATAACTCTTGTTATTTTTATTATGTTGAGAGGACAATAAAGGTAGGTCTCTGACCAAGTGACAGAGGCAAGCATCCTTCCCACTCAACACTTCCATTGAAAATTCTCAATTGCATTGTAATGTCTTCACACTCATATGAAGCATAAGCCCCGTGAGGGCAGGAGTTTTCTCTATTATGTTCACTGTTATCTCCTGAGGCCTATAAGACAGCTCATATTAACTTCTCAGCAAACATTTGACCCTAGATTGAGAGACCAGAAGATTTTCTTGCTCCTTTTTTCTTCTTTTTGACTGTGCCATGTTAGCTTACTATTGTTTTGCTCTTCTGTATAATTTGTACACTTCAGAGTAGTGCTTCCCAAGTTTTAGTGGTTATGAAACTTCCTGGGATCTTGCTAAACATGTAGATACCCCCCAAAAAAGTAGATCCTCAGAAAGCTCCATTATGTATTTATATACCCTCATAAATGGACCTCCACCCCAAAATTTGGTTTGGACATCAAAACTGATGATGCATACACGTATCAAGAGAGTATCAGAATACGTAATGAAGCTTTCTGGGGGAAAAAAGACCTGGGCAGGCTTTCCAGCTGCTCCAAAAATGGCTTGAGAGAGCAGGGAAAGAGAGGCTTGGGGTTTTGTTGTGTTTAGGGGCAGGGGCTGGAATAGGTCTCTTCCGGGAAGTTACACACACCACCTTTGCTAATATCACTTTGGCCAGAAGTTAGCAATATGGCCTCACCTAACTGCAAGGGAGATTATAACATGTAGTCTTTATTTCAAGTCATAGTGTGTCCAGTTCAACATCAGAGTTCCATTACTGTATAACAAGGGGAGAACGAACATAAAGGGACCAGAAGCAGTCTCTGATCCAGTTACTAAATAGACGTTAGGTGGAGTAACATCAATTATTTCAAGTCATCCGTGTATGATTTACTACTCATAATTTCTAGTTAGTGTTCCAAAGGTTGCTATTTTTGTACCTTACTCTGGGTTTTATTATGTTCCATAGCAATGCTCGGTGAGCTGAGGAGATAACGCTTAAGGGAAAAGAGTATTTATTTATTTCTGGCAATGTGCCAGGCACCTGAATGGATACTTTCACATATATTTTCTCATTTGGAAGAGCCAAGAGAGAAATAAGAAAGAGTTCTCTCATCCAAGGTCAACTATAGGCAAAATGGTAAGTAAAGTAGCATTTCTTTTCTTTATTCTTTTTCTCCTTTTGCATTTCATAATATTTTATTTATTGATTGAAGTATAGTTAATTTACAATATTGTGTTAGTTTCAGGTGTACAGCAAAGTGATTCATATATATATATATATATATATACATATATATTCAGATTATTTTCCATTATAGGTTATTATAAGATATTGAATATAGTTTTCTGTGTTATACAGTAAATCCTTGTAGCTTATCTATTATATGTACAGTAGTTTGTATCTGTTAATACCATACTCCTAATTCATCCCTCTTTCCTTTTCCCCTTTGGTAACCATAAGTTTGTTTCCTATGTCTGTGAGTCTGTTTTTGTTTCGTATATAGATTCATTTGTACCATTTTTTAGATTCCACATATAAGTGATATCATGTAATGTTTGTCTTTGTCTGACTTACTTCACTTAGTATGATATTCTCTAAGTCCATCCATGTTGCTGCATATGGCAATACTTCATTTTTCTATGGTTGAGTAATATTCCATTGTATATATATATATATATATATACCACATCTTCTTTATCCATTCATCTGTTGGTGGACACTTAGGTTGCATGTCTTGGCTATTGTAAATACTGCTGTTACGAACATTGGGGTGAATGTACCTTTTCGAATTAGAGTTTTCATCTTTTCTGGATATATGCCTAGGAGTGGGATTGCTCTATCATAAGGTAGCTCTACTTTTAGTTTTTAAAGGAATTTTCCATACTGTTCTTCATAGTAGCTGCACCAATTTTTTCCACATCCTCACCAGCACCTGTTATTTCTTGTCTTTTTGAGAATAGCCATTCTGACCAGTGTGAGGTGATAGGTAAGGTAGCTTTTCTTTCATAACTTGTGCTTTCCTTTTCAACAGATGTTTTCTAAAGTGTGTTCTGTGTATTTATTTTTCTACAACAGAATGTCCAATGTAGAGCATAACTGAAAATATTCAATTGTGCAAAATGGTATGTAGGACTTAAGTTCAAATGGAAAACATAATTTGTCAAGATAAACACTTGAACGTAATTTGAGGTCTTACAGAATAGTATTTCAATCAGATTATCTTTAAATCCAATTGGCTGAGCTGCCTTATATCTAGACCCCAAATTACAGTTATTCTTTCCCTGCCTAAACTGAAATAGTCAGCATGTAGAAGCATCAGAGCCAGTGGTTGGGTGTGATCATAATTGATTCTTGTTTCTAGAGCTTTCCCTAGCAACCTGCCTTGGATAAAAAGACACCAGAAATTTCTCAAAGGCCAGTGGTTCATATGGTAAGTATGATGAGTACTCTACGTGATTCCCTTGGTTTCCATTTCTAGTTAGACAGCATCTAGATGGCTTTCTTCAATTTATCATACAGGACAAACACAGGGGCTCCATGCAGCCCCTAAGAATTTTGAATAAAGTGCCTAGAAAAAGGCTTATGTGCCTGCATTTTTCTTTTTAAAGAACTTATTATTTATTTATTTACTTATTTATTGGCTGCATTGGGTCTTCGTTGCTGCACGTGGGCTGTCTCTAGTTGCAGCAAGCAGGGGCTACTCTTTGTTGCCGTGCACGGGCTTCTCATTACTGTGGCTTCTCTTGTTGCAGAGCACAGTCTGTAGGCGCATGGCCGTCAGTAGTTGTGGCACGCGGGCTCAGTAGTTGTGGCTCACAAGCTCTAGAGCACAGGCTCAGTAGTTGTGGCTCACAAGCTCTAGAGCACAGGCTCAGTAGTTGTGGCGCACGGGCTTAGTTGCTCTGTGGCATGTGGGATCTTCCTGGACCAGGGCTCGAACCCATGTCCCCTGTATTGGCAGGCAGATTCTTAACCACTGCACCACCAGGGATGTCCCCGCCTGCATTTCTGAAAATCTTCCTCCAGCATTCAAGGGCCCCAGGAGACACAACATCAACTCCTTTGTGCCCACATTACAACATCAACAATTGGCTCACAGTATCACGGGGGTAGGAAACCACCTAGGCTTTTAAATTCTGCTGCCTTGGCAGATTTTCCAACATCAGATACAAATTGGGTTCTGGGAAAATCTGATGAGGGGAAGAAGAAGAATGAAGTGGCTACAGCTGTTGCACGAGGGACCAAAATACCTTGGTGCTGTGTGTGCTTGTATTCCTCCTAAGAACCTCTGCTTGTAGTTATCCTTAAAGCAAAGTGAAGGGCTCAAGTAAGGAAACATCTGTTGACACTTGTCATGGTGCCCTTCCAGAAGGAACATACTCCTACTCTTTGGGAAGATGGAATATACAGTCCACTCTGCCTTTGTAGAAGGAGTTAGCAGTAACCTCTCTGTTCCCATGCTGCAGCTTCGCCCACTTGATCGGACCACTGCAGCCTTGGAGATGGCAGCGGTGATGCTGCAGTCAAGAAACCCCTTGTAAAGTAGATGACCTTTCAAGTTTTAACCTTTTTTTTTTCCGGCCGTGCTGTGTGGCATGCGGGATCTTAGTTCTACGTCCAGAGATCGAACCTGTGTCCCCTGCAGTGGAAGCACGGACTCTTAACCACTGAACCGCCAGGGAAGTCCCAACTTTTAAACTTTTTTTATTCCAGTTTTATTGAGACATAATTGACATAAGGCACTGTATAAGTTTAAGGTGTACAGCATAATTATTTGACTTATATACATTATGAAAAGATTATCACAAGTTTAGCAAACATCCAAAATACAAAATAAAAGAAAAAGAAAAAAACTTTTTTTCTTGTGATGAGAACTCTTAGAATTTACTCTTTTAATGACTTTCATATATAACACACAGCAGTGTTAATTATATTAATCACATTGTACATCACATGCCTGATACTTATTTATCTTATAACACGAAGTTTGTACCTTTTGACTGCCTTCATTCAATTCCTCCTCCCCCATCCCCTGACTCTGGTAACCATAAATCTGATCTCTTTTTCTATGAGTTCTTTTGTTTGTTTGTTCTTGAAGTATAATTGACCTATAACACTATGTTAGTTCCTGGTGTACAACATAGTGATTCGATATTCTATACATTTCAAAATCGTCACCATGATAAGTCTAGTTACCATCTGTCACTATACAAAGACAGGAGATGACCTATTTACTCATGGCAGCAGAATGGGCTGGAGGAGCTTGTAAGGCCAGAGTGGGAGCTTTGAGATCCAGGAATGTTGGTATCACTGGCTCAGCCCTGACACAGACTGAAAGGCTAATATGCTTAATTTCTTTCTTATATCTTTTCCTTACCTTTCTTTTCTCTTTCCCTCTACATAGTCAGTATTCTTTCAAGTAGGACTTTTAAGTTGTCCAGCCTGGGGGAGGATGGTTTGAAGCAAAGAATAAATTGTTAAAGTTGTAATTTCAGGTGTCATGAGAGATAAATATTGGGGTTAAGGATATCTGGAAAATATGCCTGAAAATTAACATGGGGGAATTTTTTTGGGTTGAAAGAGAAGTGAAAAAAGAGAGCGCAGATGACAGAGGCTGGGACACATGGAAAAGTTTTTTCAGTGACCTAATGTTGCCACTAATTGATGAGAAATACTGCTTTAATGTCTTGAATTTATCCTAGAAGAATTAGGCTCAATAGCTCCTTTCATTACCTGGGAGCTTAAATCATGAGTGGCATCTTTTTCCCATATATTTTTGAAAGATGCTTTCACATAGAATATAAAACATTTTAGAAATTCAATTTTATTTATGGGCAGCATCATATTTTTTATACTCTTGCTGAAGAAACTTAGGGTAAGTAGAGGGTCAATTTTATCTTTTCTTTTTTTAACCAAAGGGGCGTATCACTCAGCAGAGTGCTTAGTTGTTATGAGAGTGGAAAAAAGTTCCTCTGGTATAAGGTGTGGGGAACCTATTGGATTTAAAAGGATAATAAGCTTTCTTCTTGAAATAGGCCTAATCAACATACTTTATTGTACTTTATTGGGGGCATTCATCAATAATGAATCAAACACTAGGCAAAACTTTTCCTGAGAGAGTTAGAAACTCTCTGGCTGGAGTTGAACCCTGGGATCTGGGGTTGTGTCTGTGAATGTTATTCATTCTGCAAAATGCTCTGAGTACCTACCTTGGGCCCAAATGCAGAGAATCATTGGGTCTTGGAAATGTACTTGTTTGGGGAAACACTTAAAGATCTCTGCTGGAACAAGGGTCACATAATCACTCCACCATGCAATGCTTAATGGTAAAAGAGAGTGGGGATGTGATCTCACTGAGTGCAGGACTGTTTCTAAGCAGAGTTTTTAAGGGTAATGAACGCTGGCTCTGCAGGTTCTAAATGTGAGTGAACAAGATGGAATTTGGTCAACAGTTGGAGGAGTTGGCCTCAGTAACACGCAGAGTTCACCTGTGGTAACAAAGGGTAAGACAGAGTATTTGGGCTTAGATGCTGGTAGGTGCATTGTTGCACAGTGGGAGTGTGTGGAAGTCCTTTATAATTGATTCCATTTTTTCAATGAAATAAGAAAGCAGTTGATTAAGAACAAATGTGAGATAGTAGATCTTGAAACTATGAGGGGGAAAGTAAGTATGAAATAGTTATCAACAAGTCAGTGTAAGAATTCCTGGATTTTTTCAGTCTAAGTTATACGCACCAGCTTTCCCCATTGCACCCCCTACCTATCCCTAGCATCCCAATTTATCAATATTAAGTAAAAACCAGTAAAGAAGGATTCATGACAAGACAAATAAGAGAGGAATGTCATAGGGCATAGACATGCAAGACAAACACTGGTTAAGCCCATTATTGATTCTACTAAGCCTTATGGGGCTAAGAGAGAGCTCTGTTCCTGCCACTTAAAATCTTGTTAGGCTTTTCAGCTGGAACCGCCATCTTCCCGTAATTCGCCAAAATGACCAACACAGAGGGAAAGAGGAGGGGCACCCGCTACATGTTCTCTACGCCTTTTAGAAAACATGGAGTTGTTCCTTTGGCCACATACATGCAAATCTACAAGAAAGGTGATATTGTAGATATCAAGGGAATGGGTGCTGTTCCAAAAGGAATGCCCCACAAATGTTACCATGGCAAAACTGGGAGAGTCTACAATGTTACCCAGCATGCTGTTGGCATCATTGTAAACAAACAAGTTAAGGGCAAGATTCTTGCCAAGAGAATTAATGTGCGTATCAAGCATATTAAGCACTCTAAGAGCCGAGATAGCTTCCTGAAACGGGTGAAGGAAAATAATCAGAAAAAGAAGGAAGCCAAAGAGAAAGGTATTTGGGTTCAACTGAAGCGCCAGCCTGCCCCACCCAGAGAAGCACACTTCGTGAGAACCAATGGAAAGGAGCCTGAACTGTTGGAGCCCATTCCCTATGAATTCATGGCATAATGGGTGTAAAGAAAATAAAAGACCTGGACTGTATAAATGTTTCTCTTAATTGAGTAGAAGTGTGTGATCCCCTTCCCCAAACAAATATTTAAAGCATACACACACACAAAAAATCTTGTTAGCATCAACTCACCCATCTTCACATCCATCCCATTGCCCCAAAAGACACCAATTTAGTTCCAGGGCTGAGGTTGGGGCAGAGGCTCCTTTCTTGTTTAGAATGCCTGCCTGAGAGTATTCTGAACCAATGTTCTCTGATAAGCATCTCAGGGATTCTAGAGATCAAAAAAGACTCAGTATGAGTCCAAAGTTATCTTTCTTCTCTTCCGGACTCTAGCAGAGAAACGTGAGGTAGAATTTCTAGCTACTGAGTTAGAACTATAAAGAAGCAACACACTAACCAGAGAGAAAATACATTGGTTCAGTGAGGGTATGTGGAAGCTCTCTCTTTTGGTTCAGTTTTCTCAGGGAGGTAGAGAAGAAGGTTATTACCAGAGAGTGAATTTGTGGAAAAAGGTTTAGAAAAAGAAGTGTGAAATAGTCAGGATGAACAATTGAATGGACTAGGCAAAGTAGTGTGATTACCATTTAAAGGCCCACTTGAGGTTCATAATCGTCACTTTAAAGTAAGACCAATCACAGGGTACAGGAAGAGAACAGGCAGACTGAATTTAATAAGCGTTGCGGTTTTGACATATATATTAGGGATAATTGACAGGGTGGAATGGGGAGAATTGGCAAGGGTAGTTTTGACTGTAAGAATCAAAGATTTCTTACACTGAAAGACTTGTGGATAACTGTTTCATCTTTCTTCTCTCTTTTCATCCATCCAATCATAAGAACATATATTTGTATTTCTTATATTTGCATGAAAGAAACACTGGAAAGACACCCCAAACAAACACAAATGGTTACTTATACACATGTTTACTAATAGGAGGGTAAGGTGACATAGATGGAGTCCTTCCAATCCTTCACAAAATTTTCCCAAAAATTGAAGAGGAAGGAACATGTTCCAACTCACTCTAGGAGGCCAATATTACTCAGACATGAAAACCAGAGAAAGATATAACAAGAAAAGAAAGCTACAGAACAATATCCCGTATTAGTATAGATACAAAGTTCCTCAAGAAAATACTAGTAAACTGAATCTGACAACATATAAAAAGGAGTACATACCATGGCCAAATGAGGGTTTATTCCAGGAATGCAAGTTTGGTTCAACATATGAACATCAGTTAAAGCAATATATCATATTAAAGCAATAAAGGACAGAAAGCCCGCAACCATCTCTGTAGATGCAGGTGAGATGCACCATTTCATGATATAAATACTTAACAAAATAGGACTAGAAGGGAACTTCTCCAACATGATAAAGAGAATTTATGAAAAGCCCACAACAAAATCACATTTAATGGTAAAGGAATAAAAAAAGTTTTCCTCCTAAGATGAGGATTTTCAACAAGGATGTTGAGACAATTCAATGGGTAAATAAAAGTCTCCTTAGGGCTTCCCTGGTGGCGCAGTGGTTGAGAGTCCGCCTGCCGATGCAGGGGACACGGGTTCGTGCCCCGGTCCGGGAAGATCCCACATGCCGCGGAGCAGCTGGGCCCGTGAGCCATGGCCGCTGAGCCTGCGCGTCCGGAGCCTGTGCTTCGCAACGGGAGGCCACAACAGTGAGAGGCCCGCGTACCGAAAAAAAAAAAAAAAAAGTTTCTTTAACAAATGGTACTAGGACAACTGTATATCCATAGGCAAAAGAATGAAGTTGGACTCCTACCTCAGACCATATACAAAATTAACTCAAAATGAATGAAGACCTAAAAAGAGCTATGAAACTCTATAGGGCTAAATTTTCATGACCTTGGATTTGACAGTGGATTCTTAGCTATGACACCAAAAGCAAGGGAAGAACAAAAAAATTAGATATATTGGACTTCATCTAAACTAAAAACTTTTGTCCATGAAAGGACACTATCAAGAAAGTGAAAAATGACCTATAGAATGGGAGAAAATATTTGTAAATTATATATCTGATAAGGGTCTAGTAACTAAAATATGTAAAGAACTCTTACAACTCAATAACAAAAAAACAAGAAACCAAATTAAGAAAATGTGTAAAGGACATTACTCCAAAGAAGAAATACATATGGCCGAAAGGCACATGAAAAGATGCTCAATATTATTAGTTATCAGAGAAATAAAAATCAAAGCCAGAATGAGATACCATTTTGTACCCTTTCAGATGGCTGTAAGTAAAAAGTTGGACAGTAAGAAGTGTTGCTGAAGTTGCAGAGAAATTAAAACTTTCCTACGTCGTTGGTGGGAATGTAAAATGGTGCAGCTGTTTTTTTTTTTGTTTGTTTTTTTAACATCTTTATTGGGGTATAATTGCTTTACAATGGTGTGTTAGTTTCTGCTTTATAACAAAGTGAATCAGTCATACATAAACATATGTTCCCATATGTCCTCCCTCTTGCGTCTCCCTCCCTCCCACCCTCCCCATCCCACCCCTCCAGGCCGTCACAAAGCACCGAGCCAATATCCCTGTGCCATGCGGCTGCTTCCCACTAGCTATCTACCTTACTACGTTTGTTAGTGTGTATATGCCCATGACTCTCTCTCGCCCTGTCACAGCTCACCCTTCCCCCTCCCCATAACCTCAAGTCCGTTCTCTAGGAGGGCTGCGTCTTTATTCCTGCTTTACCCCTAGGTTCTTCATGACATTTTTTTTCTTAAATTCCATATATATGTGTTAGCATACGGTATTTGTCTTTTTCTTTCTGACTTACTTCACTCTGTATGACAGACTCTAGGTCTATCCACCTCATTACAAATAGCTCAATTTCGTTTCTTTTTATGGCTGAGTAATATTCCATTGTATATATGTGCCACATCTTCTTTATCCATTCATCCGATGATGGGCACTTAGGTTGTTTCCATCTCCGGGCGGTGCAGCTGTTTTTGAAAACAGTTTGGTAGTTCCCCAAAATGTTAAGCAAAGAGTTACCATATGACTCAGTAATTCTGCTCTTAGGTATAGTCTCAAAAGACATGGAGACATGTGTCCATATAAAAACTTCTATACGAACGTTCATAGCAGCATTATTTATAATAGCCCCAAAGTGAAACAACTCAAATGTCCATGAACTGATGAATGCACAAACAAAATGCAGTACAGCCATAGAATATTATTCATCCATGAAAAGGAATAAAGTACTGATACATGCCACAACATGGGTGAACCTTGAAAACATTGTGCTGAGTGAAGAAGTCAGAAACAAAAAGCCACTTGTTGTATGATTCTATTTACATAAAGTGTCTAGAAGAGGTAAATTCATGGAGACAGAAAGTAGATTAGTTGTTTCCAGGACCTAGAAGGCTGTAGAAAATAGGGAGTGACTGCTGAGGGTTACAGGATTTCTGTAGATAGTGGTGATGGCTTCACACTCATGTGAATGTTTTTAAAATCACGGAATTATACATTTTAAAAGGGTGAGTTTTATGCTGTGTGAATTATATCCCAATAGGCAAATATTCCAGACAGAAGATAAGGAGTAAAAAATGTGGAGGGCTTGTCTCTGCACTGACAGTAGAACAGAGGGAAGGGGTGTCTGACTCGAAGTATGTTCTACAGAACTTGTTGACTAATTGGGTGTGGGAGGTAGTGAGAAGGAAGAAAAAGTCAAGAATGATTCTGAGGTGCCTCATCACCTTGTATTGCACGGATTCATTTATGTATGTGCCCATCCTGTTAAAATATGTGTTTCTCAACCTGCTACCTAAAAACATAGGGTCTATTCTGGGGGAAAAGTAAGTGGCAGTTTTAGACACACTTCAGAGCAAACATTAAGTACGTCCATTTTCGTGGGTCTGTTTTATACAATTCAAGAGAGTTGCTCAATTTCCCCTGTGAACTGAGAGGTTACTTCCTGTGTTTGGACAGTGTTGAAAGGCTCCTTCCCATTTTGAGGTTTCCCCACTTTAGTTTTGATGGGAGAAGCCACTAACCTCTACTGACTCTAAGTGCTAAATGTTCTGCCAAGTTCTTCCTGATGTTTTCACAAATGAGGTGCCCTCTTCATTTCACCCTGCATTGGACCACAGGTTTTGAAAGAATTTTTGACAATAAAAGCATTTATTAACATAACTGGTTTCACTGTTTGCCTAATCAAAGTTATAGTAATGCAACTGTCAACTGGCCTTTCCCATTGCGTGAACTGTACCATCACTATCGCAATGCTAGTTGATATAATTTCAGTCTAAAGAAAAGGGTCTTGATACTTTGATAAGCCTGTACATTCTCATTTTAGATCATATAAACTTAGACTGGTGAAATAGCCCTAGGTTCCCCAGTAACTATCTTCACAGACTCATAAGAATCTAATGTCAGATAGTTGGTAATCTCCCTGGTAATTATTAATTAGGTTCCTTCTGGACTTATTGCCCATGGGTGGGGAGGGTGTGGAAGCCTATATGTGTTCAAGATGCTGCAGTGTGTATTTTATATATCTTGATTTCATCGACCCTATAAGGAAGGTTTCATTACCCTTTAAGTAAGAAAATTGAAGCTTAAGAGTATAACTCAGATAGCAAACAGTAAAGCCTACATTTGAGACAAGATTTGTCTGATGGTCTTTCTGGCAAGCCACATTTTCTCCCAAGAAGCAGGTTCATACTAGTAGAAGCTGAAGAAGGAGAAAAAAGAGAGTGAAGCTAATTTCTTTACGAGTACAAGTAACTTATTACATCTATATGTATATTTAAATACATACCATCAGTGCACTTCACTCATGCTCACTTTTTTTTTAACATCTTTATTGGAGTATAATTGCTTTACAATGGTGTGTTAGTTTCTGCTTTATAACAAAGTGATTCAGCTATACATATATCCCCATCACTGTTTTTTTAATAAATTTGCTTATTTATTTATTTATATTTGGCTGCATTGGGTCTTCGCTGCTGCCCGCGGGCTTTCTTTAGTTGAGGTGAGTGGGGGCTACTCTTCGTTGCCGTGCGCGGGCTTCTCATCATGGTGGCTTCTCTTGTAGTGGAGCACCGGCTCTAGGCACGCGGGTTTCAATAGTTGTGGCATGCAGGCTCAGTAGTTGTGGCTCGCAGGCTCTAGAGCGCAGGCTCAGTAGTCGTGGCGCACGGACTTTGTTGCTCCGGGGCATGTGGGATCTTCCTGGACCAGGGCTGGAACCCATATCCCCTGCATTAGCAGGCGGATTCTCAACCACTGCACCACGAGGGAAGTCCCATATACTCACTGTTAAAGAGCATACATTGGAAACACGGTCACGTAAATATCAAGGAACTATACCAGCAGTGCATTAAAGTGAAGATCTATGAATCACCGGACCTACCTTGCATCCAGACCATCCTTTTGCCCCTGGTGCCCATGAAGCATTTCAATAAGATTCCTGTTTCTATCATGGCTCTGTGTATCATCACAATATACTCCGTTTCCTTCAAACAAAAGAACCAACAAACAAGCAGACATACAAAAGACAGAGCGTCTTTAGGATGCTTTTCTTATTGCACTGTGAATAAAAAAGTAATAGCAGCTAACAAAATAAAATTAAATAATTTAAAATTTCTTTTGCGAATAAGTAATGCATTCGTTAACATATTAAAAATATAAGCAAGTATAAGGTATAAAGTCTTAGTTCCATCTCTTTTTCAATCTAACCTGTTTCCATCTTTTCACCTTGTGGGTGAAAAATGTTATCAGTAAACAAAGGATGTTGCAGCCACCAAGCCAGCAGCCACTGCAGCCACCTCCCAACTGTGTACCCTGAGGGGATTCAGGATGGAGAAAAGCAGGATACTGGCCCTAGGTAGCTAAGGTGCATGGCAAAGGAATGATTTCAGTGAGCCCAGACTCTTGCATCTTCCCATACACAGAACAGCGCTAAATTCAATAACTTGAGATGTCTGGTTTTCTTCATTAACAGTAATCTTTTGATGTTCCAGCTGTCTGGTTTCTGTTGCAAAACTCCTGTATATCCTGGAGTATACTCCTGTATATCCAGAGAAGCACCATTGCACCTGGGGATGGTGCAGAGACCCCCCTCCCCCAAAGGTATTCTTATTCTCCTTCATCCTTTTAACTCCAAAGTAACTTATTGGTCTGTATCTTTCTTTTTCTTCTTAACAGTGTATTTTGTAGATCTTTCCATATCAGTGCATAGAAAACTTCTTCAGTTTTTTTTTAATAGCTGCAAAATATTTCTTTTAATGTGTATACTGTACAAGTTACTTAACCAAGCCACTGCTGATGAATATTCGGGTTGTCTCTAATCTTTTGTATGCTAGCTCACATTTATTGGACTAAGCTTACTATATTCCAGGTGCTGTCTAATTGCTTTACTCGGGTTCATTAATGTAACAACCCTTTGAGTTAGATAATATTATTTCCACTTTTCCGATAAGGGAACAAGAGGATCAAAGAGGCTAAGCAACTTTCTCAAGATTTTGAACAAAGACTGTCAACCTTTAGAGCACATATTTGTACTAGTGAAACACAAACTAGTACCCTTTATTGCTTTCGGGGAAAGTCCTACTTTTAAGGAAAAGTCTCTAGTTGTTGTGTTTACAACTGTTTTCCATTGGTTTCTAAGATTTTATCACAAACATTTGAAAAATTTGTACAATTCAGGATTTTACTCCTTTCCACCACTCATTCTTTACTCTTTCTTGACCTGTGGAGTATGTAATGATGAACCTGATATCAAAATATATCTGTTTAGAGACAGTTTAAGGAGGTAGTGTTTAAAATTATGGGATAGACTGACATTTTCTGAAAGTGATTGATTTTCATTTTAGGGTATAATATGCTGAAGTCTTAGTCTGAGAAAAAAAAACAAACCACCTTTTTTTACTTGGGCACCACAAGTTTAAAGTGAAGAGCAAATAAATGACCTTGCCCTTTGATATTCACACTTCCTCTGCAGGATTTTACCCAATACAGTTGTAGAGCCATGGAAATCTTTGCATTTCGTATCTGCTTTCTCAGAGCTGTTTGACTTCATTCAAATATAAACCAACTGAAATGTTTCTTAGACTTGCAGGCTCCTGCCACGTACTGCAAAGAACTGAAAAACCCAGATGATAGCTAGAAACCCAAACAAATCCGGGTCCTCGCCTAAATTTAGCAAGTGCCTGCCACTATTGAAAACCATCATGACAAAATGTCTTATCGCCTTCTGATTGTCATTTGATCCTTGCCATCTGCAGCCATCAGGACCACCAGGGCAAAATGTGTCCAGTGTTGTAAAGGGCAAGCATATCTTACCTAAAAGGGAAGTGTGAAGCCCTGTTCATACTACTTAATATTTAAACCTAAAACAACATTCTTATGAAGGACTTGATGCCAGCAGAGAATACTCATCTAGTGACCTCACTTTAATGCACAAGGGTAAGCTGTGACAAAGCGAGAGAGTGGCATGGACATATATACGCTACCAAACATAAAATAGATAGCTAGCGGGAAGCAGCCGCATAGCACAGGGAGATCAGCTCGGTGCTTTGTGACCACCTAGAGGGGTGGGATAGGGAGGGTGGGAGGGAGACGCAAGAGGGAAGAGATATGGGAACATATGTATATGTATAACTGATTCACTTTGTTATAAAGCAGAAACTAACACATCATTGTAAAGCAATTATACTCCAATAAAGATGTTAAAAAAATAGAAAAGTAAAAATTATACAAATAATATTGGAATAAACTGTCTTATTAGAAAAAAATTAATGCACAAATCACAGTATTTAGGTGTAATGACAAAGGTGTAATGATAAAGCATTAACAATAATTATTTTGCTGAAATCTTCCTTTAGCTAAGTCATTGCCTAGCAGCCATTTTTCTTTCTCAAACTATTCACACAGTGACAATTTAATGGAAAAAGAGATACCATCTGGAGTACTTATTAGCTTAACAAGCCCTTGACTGGGAGTCTAAGACGATTCCATGTTTCTCATTCCCTCTGAGTGGTTTGACTCCAGAGCCTAACGCTGTTGTTTAGCTCTAGGGACTGGAGCATGCTTGCCACTAGGGGGTGCTGTTGCTTCTTTACTCCAGCCTCTGGCGGTTTCAATTCTGACTTTATCAGACTTAACAGAAAAAAGGAGGTTTTATCCTTCCCGAGTGTGTTCCTCGTATGTCCCAGAGTAAGTGGAATATGTTGGAACAATTCAGAACAAAACAAAATAACTCGTAAATGAAATAGACTTGTTAAAATGTTTTCTAGTATCTCTCCGAGATGGACCAGAACAGCTTCTTGATATCATCAGTGGTCTAACAGTTTCATTAGGGTCTGGGGACAGTAACAGTTTTTGAAGTGCTACTTCAGGAAGTGGGGACTAGTGGGGAACAGGGAGTGTGTCTCTGCAGCAGAAGGGGAGAGGACTGGGTCCTTGCAGACTCTTCCACAGTCTGGCAGAAATCTGCTTCCCCTTCTACTGATTCAGTGTTGGCTCAGACACAATTTGCCAAAGCCTGTCACATGTACCAGTTTTGGGGTTGTTAAAAATAAAAGTTCTGGGACTTCCCTGGTGGCACAGTGGTTAAGAATCTGCCTGCCAATGCAGGGGATACAGGTTTGAGCCCTGGTCCGGAAGAGCCTATGTGCCATGGAGCAACTGACCCCGTGCGCCACTCCTACTGAGCCTGTGCTCTAGAGACCGTGAGCCACAACTACTGAACCTATGTGCCACAACTACTGAGCCCACATGTCACAACTACTGAAACCCGTGCACCTAGAGCCCATGCTCCGCAACAAGAGTAGCCACTGCAATGAGAAGCCCGCGTATTGCAGCTAAGAGTAGCCCCTGCTTGCCGCAACTAGAGAAAGCCTGCGTGCAGCAACAAAGACCCAACGCAGCCAAAAATAAAAAATTAATTTAAAAAAAAAAAAGAAAGAAAAAGAAAAAAAAGTTCTGTGGTCACATGAATTTGGGAAATTCTGGTTTTAAAAAGTTTTAAAAAGTTTTACTTGCTGTAGAACTTTCAGAACATTTAATTGACATTACCCTGTGCATTGCTCTTTGTGAATCTAAGGCTGGGCATTTGCTAGGGGTAGATACTCTAACAGTGGTTCTCAGTGGAGGGTGGTGATTTTGCCTCCAGGGGACATTTGACATTGTCTGGAGACATTTTTTTTTTTTTTTTTTTTGCGGTACGCGGGCCTCGCACTGTTGTCGCCTCTCCCGTTGCGGAGCACAGGCTCCAGACGCGCAGGCTCAGCGGCCATGGCTCACGGGCCCAGCCGCTCCGCGGCATGTGGGATCTTCCCAGACCGGGGCATGAACCCGTGTCCCTTGTATTGGCAGGCGGACTCTCAACCACTGCGCCACCGGGGAAGCCCTGGAGACATTTTTGATTGTCATGACTGGGGAAGGGTGTTATAGCCATCGAATGGGTAGACACCAGTGATGCTGCTGACCGTCTACGCACAGAACAGCTCCCCCCCCAACCCCCACCACTCCACCAACAAAGAATGATCAAGCCCAAAAGGTCAGCAATTCAGAGATTGAGAAACCCTGCTCTATAACATACACAGCTTGTTATACTCACTCAACCACGAAATTAATTATCTCTTCTTGAATTGTCTTGTAGGACTAGAGTGGAAAATCTGTGGGGAAACTTTGCCTTCAGTTTATCCACAATGTTTTAATTGCTGTGTGGTGTGGGCTTCCCTTAGTACTACTCTTTGACCTCCATGTGGCACTTGTCTATGTTGACTGGCCGTTCCTTGAAATTCCCCTCAATTGGCTTGACAATGAATTGTTTTGGTTTTCCTTCTTCTGTAACCTCTCTCCCTCATGCCAAGATATTTTGTCCCAAAGAGATCTACATTTCCAGTTATGTGTTGGATATTTTCTTCAAAATAAAAATGTCCCGTTTCTAAAACTACCTCTTTCTCATCAACTTCCTATTTCCCTCCTTCATTGATTTGTTCTTAAATTCTTCCAATTTTCTCAGTCAATCTGATATGTGATTATGTTTAATCACTAAGTCTGGTGAACCCTCTGGTCCTTCGTCTTTCTCTTCTCAAATGAGGCCTTGATTGCCCCTTGTCTGATTACTGAAATAAAATCCAAATCACACTTCCTGTTTCCTCTCCTTGTCCTTTCCATGTAGCCTGCACACTACCAGTGTGTAAATCATCCTAAAACATCACTTTGATTCTTTCCTTAAAACTTCCAGGGAGCGAGTTCCCATTGTCCTTTGAATAAAGTCTACACAACTTTTTCCGGCAGTCAAATTTCCCACAGTGTGGCTCCCACCTATATTTGAAACCTTTGTTCCAATGGCTCCTCCATTGAAATTCCAGAAAGAAAAAACACTGTTCATATGAGAGCAAAGCTGTGGAGAGGGGCAAGTGCAAAGCACTTGGTGAAAGGAAGTTTTTGTAAACTTTTTAGATTTAATTTCTGGCATACAATCTCTGGAAGCCAAACAATGCAAGTTCTAAATTATCGCAGATACATCTGTATGTGTGTGACTCATCCTCTAGACTAAGGAAACTCTATAAATGGGCTACTATGACCTTTACAGCATGTAAACGATGAAAATAAAGAAGGATGTTGCTCAAGCCTCCCATCTGTCAAAGCCCCTAGCCTATCATATTATGCAACCTTTGTAAATATTTGTTGAATTTAGAATGAACAAATTAATGAGCGCATGCATGAATGAATGAAAAAACGACTGTGGCAGGTGCTGGTGGTGTCCTGCCTATATCTTGCAAATACTGAAAATACCTGCACCTTTCTACTGGAAGTCTTTTTTTTCTTTCTTTCCTGGCTACAGATGTGTTCTCAACCTACCCCCAGTTCAAGCTGGAAGTGTCAAAGAGTTGATGAGTCCAGAAGCCACCCTTAACCAATGATAAACAGGGTGTTGGTAAATATAGCCTTACTCCCTCGTTGGAATAACTCTGAGATGTGCTCTTCAATGTCTCCCAGATTTCCTCATTGGGACTGAGCTATAATTGCCTCAGTATCTTGCATGTTAAAGTACCTTGTATTGACTTCCTTTCCTTCCCAGTCTCACTTTCTTATCCCTCAACAGTGCTTTCACTTCACAAAACAACCCCAAAACACAAGAAACCCCCAAACCAAAAAAACTAAAAAAAAAAAGACTACTTGCAATTGAATTCTTGTCTCAGATCTGCTTCTGGGGGAACCCAAACTAAGACAGCCACTGAATGTGGAATTGTACATTGAGTGCTTAAGGAGAGCCCATGACATCTGGAATTCATGCAACTGGAGTTGAATTAAAAAAAAGAACTCTTTCAGGAATCAGACATCATCTTCTCTGTGGCAAATTTTTTTCCCACACAAAGCACTAACAGTTTGAACAAAAGATGTGGAAGTTTTTCCTCTGGAAGACCACCATTAATTTATAAACGGAGGGTGGGGGTCGTTCTTTATTATTCAATTTTTTTGGATATAAAAAGAAAAAATATTAAAACTGGAAAATATTCACGAATGGAATGTTTAGTTATAAAATTACTCTCAGTTCAAATTTCCTTTCCTCCTTCACACTTATGTCACTCCTACCCATAATGCCCTAACAGCTAGTTTCAGAATATTTGGCCAAGCCATGCAAATAAAACTGTAGCTCACAAAAAACCCAAACCAAACCAAAAAAAAAAAAAAAAAACAAAAACTGTAGCTCAACTTTAATAGAAAATCTGAAATCTTGCAAAATGCAGCCTTTTGTGAAATCTATGAAAATGATGTTGGAGAAGTGCTAGAATCAATGCAAAGCCATGGAAAGTGAAGATCCGGCAGAATACGACAAGGCAACTGAAGAAGAGAACAGAGACATGGTTGATGACTGTGACAAGAATTTTCCAACAGAGTGATCTGAATATCATAGGATTAAGGGCTGTTCTTGGGGAAATTAGTGATGCCTTTAAATATGTTTGCAAAAAAAGATGCTCTTTTTGATCATTCAATGATCATTTGATCATTGAAAGTAAGCATGAAGGGGTGTGCATTATATTGTGTTAGGATATATATATTTTGGGGGGATTCCACTCCAGAATGTTCCATTTACATTTTGAGTGACAGAATTGCATTTAAATTTTTTCTTCCACAAAGTGTTTAATCTCAAAGTCTGTTGTATAACACCCTTTTAGAGAATCATGAAAACATCTGCTTGGCGTGGTAGATCGAAACGGGAAGGAGGCTTATCCCTTGCCTTACACAGAGTCTCCTTTGGTTGAAAATCACTTAAACACTGAAGTGAGAACATTTGCTGCTTTTCTTGATTTACAGATGTTTTCTCAGAACTACACTTCCAAACAGTCCCAGCTGACTGTAGCTAAGGCCTGGGTAAATTGATAAGATGCATCTGGTTTCAAGACACAGACCAAGTACAGGGCAGGCTCTCCGTGTCCCCAGAGAACCTGGTTGGGGTCACAGCTAAGTCTTGGAACCACTTGCTCTATATATGAGTGCCAAGTGAATCCCCAGCAGGGAGAGACAGGCGAGGAGTAGACTGCTGGGCTCTTCCTCCTGTTGAAAATTCACTGGGCACTGGAGGAAGAAATTTTCCTTCTGTCTTCTGCCCTGAATGTTTTCCCAAACATGAAGGTAAGATAACTTCATTATTTTTGTGAACAAAGCTAACTCAAAAGGGAGTAAGGCTTAACTTAAATAACTCAAAAAAAAAAAAAAAGAGAGAATACATGGGAAAATAGGAAAGAGAAATCTCCGAGGGTGACTTTAAAAAAATCCTTAATTAAATATAGTTAACAATTCAGCCAAAGTGAATTTGTTTTTCTTTTCTTGCAGTTAATTTATTGGTTTAGAGGTCTGGGAATCAGAGATTGGAGACAATGTTTATGAAAGTCCCAAGAAAGCCATTAAGAAATAAAATACAATAATACAATTGTTATTCCTTAGGGAAAAATTCCCTCCCACGGATTTTGTTTGTTTGATTTGGAGTCATGCAATGAACCCCCATGATCTGACTTATCTAACAGCTTTATAGAAAAGTGAATTTGGAGACTTGCAACTTTAGAGTTTGGAATCTGGATGAGAAGATAAGGCTTGTGAGAGTAGAAGATACAGATAAATGGAATGAAACTAAAGGTTTACCAAAAACACATATTGGTCTAATGGAAAATGGCCAAATGTTAAGGATAAAGAAATGCAGGACTGAAGACAGAAATCACTATCATAGACTAGAATTCTGGGATGCAAAAATAAGTTGAACCTGCTATTACAATTTTATTATTGCAGAGGTTTGTATTTAAACTTTAAACATTTTACATTATAATGCTGGAACAATAATTTCTCAGCCCTGTCAGCTGCTAGATTGCTTTTGTCATCACTATGCCACCGATTTGCAATACTGAATCTACGCTCACTTTCCAGGGGTTTTGGAGGCGGAGTGAGAGGCGGATCTTGAGTAACTCATGGGTGAAATTACATTTAATTAAGTTTTGAAAATTACACACAAATCATAAAGTTAATTTGTTTAATGTTATGATGCTAGAACATCAAGTAATCATACGAAGTTAGAATTATGATATAATCTAATCTCTATCTCTCTATCTTGTATTTTTATTTAAAAATTTAAAATGCTTGTTAGCTCAAAAAGAATAGGATGCATTTCCTAGAGTCATCTAGCTAGTATACTTTCACCTAATATTTGTATTAACCATCAATCAATTTCCTTACTTATTTTATGATGAGACATCTTAATAATTGTTTTGTGCTTAAAGATGGATCATTGATTATTATGACATTTTTCTGCTGGGGTAACATATTTACTTTTATCTTTCAGTTGGTTGATAAAATATCAACAAATAAAGAAATGACTTCTTTGTGAGTTGCACGCAGAGTTCTCACCTATATTTGAAAGTAGAGATTCATATTTTTACAGTAAATCTGAAGGGTATGCTTTTGTGATACATTTCAGAGAAGGTAAACTTAGGCTATGAAGACACCACTAGAAATGGTTTTCAGGTCTGGCCTTTTAAGAGGAAGTATTCTTTTTTCTCCCCCGCGGCCCGCCCCCCCACCATTCATGTGAACTAAATTCAGAGAGGTGGTCCCAGAATTCTTTTCATTCTCTTTGTATCCCTTGGATAGGAGATAACTGGGTCTGAAGTGTTTCAGGCCTTTAGAGCAAAAAGTGTTTCCCTCTGAGCTGGCTGTGGTCCAGACCTTCACTTTCTCTTCCATGGACTGAGAAGAACCTGGGGTTTGTAAACCTAAAGCATGATTCACATGGTGCTGGGATGTGGTCAGGCACAGAGATGTCTCAGATGAGGGCTTTTCTGCTTCCTCGCCACACCCAGAGCTGATCTGATGTTATCAGCTGTCTTCTGTCAATTATACTGTGATGGTGTTTGTGCCTTTAAAAAAATGTCTTTTTCCAGATTCGAATACTACCATCTTGGCAAAAATAAGTTCAAAGAGAAGATAATATCGATTATTTCTCCACTCAGAGATAACCACTATTAACATTTTAATCTATTTCTTTTCAGACTTTTATATGAGCATGTACAATATATATTTTATGAAATTGCTATCAATCTAGATCTGAATCTTTTTGCTCACTATATCATAAGCATGTTCTCCTGTCATTGTTCAATCTATAACGTGCTTCTAATGGCTACAAAGTACTCAAATCATATTATTGTGCCCTTTTGCATTTCTTTATCGCTAGAAGTGTTGCAAATTGATGTCTATTTCTGATAAAGATGTAAGTAAATTGATTTTAAAATCTACCTTCTTCTTCATCTGTTTGGTGCCCTATGTTCTAAATTTATTGATCAAGATATTAATTAGGGCATGCTAAGAAATTAGATTTGATTTTTCCATACTTTTTTCTCTTGGAATTTGGAACCCAGTGTATGCTACAGAAATTAATGTTTTTTTTTTTTTTTTTACCTCAAATGGGCTCATGATTCAACAGACAAATGTAAAAGACCAGATGTGGAGAAATTAGAAGCATAGAGACAATGGTTGTAGCTGAAACACTTCAGAGGAAGGAGGTAGAGCTAATGCTCATTCAGTCATAAGAAAGAAGAGAAGAGAATTCTGGGAAATGTAGTCCCAGCTTAGCTACATTACACACTGCAAAGATACGATATCTTTTCAACTAAGCAATTCTTTTATAGAGTTAACTCAGATGTATGTCTATATCTGTCATTAATTTGTTTATTAATTTATAATTGTTCTATCTTGTCCATTTGATGAGATACTCTTTCCAAAGGCAAGGAATGATAACTGCTTCATTTTTCAGGTACTCAGCTCGCAAATTTTCAAGACATTCTTTTGGTTAAGAGATTCAGCTTGTATAACTCATGAACTTGTGATAAGCAGATCTTCATGGGTTATAATATATATACAAGGAAGATGGTGGCAAGGTTATCTTTTCTGATGAAAAAGTATATCCCTTAAAACTTCGTTGACATTTTAAAAAATATGTAATAGAATGTTAAAATGGATTTTTTCACGATGCCTGTTTTGCCTGAGAGTCAAAGGCCAATAATAATAGGTGCTCAGTACCCTCACATTTTAAAGTGAGATATTGTACATTCAATGTGGTATTATTGCAATACCAAAAGAGTAGCCCTAAATTTGTTTGGTGACCCTTTGGCCATCTCCATCCTTAAAAGTATGCAATATTGTGTCCCTTGGAGCATGAGGGTGTATAGGGAATGATACCCTACTCACGTTTGAGAAAATCTAAAGGCATAGGCTGGTTCACTGCCCTGTGGTTAGCAAGTAAGTCAACACAGCAGTGTTGGTTACATCCTGACATCCAGAGTTTGACAGGGCAAGGATGTGTGCAGGTATCCCATGGACCAGATGTGGACCTTTAGAAAGGGGCCAGACTTGGGTTGTCAGGGACTCTGCCTGGGAGGCGCCTGCAGGATGAAGCAACCCCAGCAGACAGCATCAGGAAGCAGGCACTGGTGAGACTCAAGAGAGCTGAGCAAAGAGACGAATGATTTGTGCCAGAGAACAGTGGTTGTAGATTCCCAAAGGAGGGATATCCAAAGAATGACAAAAACACCATGAGAGATAAAGAATTGGCATTCAAACATCCAACACACCCTGATTTACCAGCACTGGACTCCAGCTGCGTCGGGCAAGCAAGATCCTTTTGGCTTTTGCCCCTCTCACTCGTGCTGCGCTGACTCTGGAGAAGACAGGCATCCTGGGGAGGTGGGGAAGAGAAGAAGGAGAATAAAGCAGAGGAATTTTGAAGTAGACCCCACCCCTCCCACAGGACCTGGGAGCAGGATAGACATTTAAAATTGGATGATACATTGAAATTTGACTGTTAGATTGTTCCAGAACGCCTGGGAGTGACTAAAAGAGCTATGAGATAGGCTGGCCCAAGGGCAGGAAAAATGAGTTGACATAGTACAAAAAAAGACATATTGTTGAAAAGAAACAACCCACTGCAGTTTATAATTAAAAAAAAAAAAACCCAACGTTTAAAAGGTGTTGCTTTCCATTATGTGCTTCACGTGTTTGTTGAAAAATCAGAAAAGTATCCATAGCCTCTCCCACCACTGTTCACATTTCCAGGGTGTCCACAGCTGTTGGGACCTCTCTGCCCTTTTGGTTATATGTTAATCAGATTATAGGCTAAAAACTCTGTAAGGCTGTAAAAGGCAGAAGTAGGCAACTAGGATTTTACAACTGAAAAAAAGATGCCTAATAAGAGGATGGGTGATCTAGGAAGGTGAGTAGAAGCATCTGGAAAAAGTGTTGGGAAGCCATTCCACAGCTACCCTGAGAGAAAAGAGGTTTGGGGAGATCAAGAGAAGAGAAAGAACATTGGCCTGGTAAAATGTGAGGTAAGATGATTTAAGGACTTCTTTTACTGGGTTATGAATTGAATGTGTTTGGTATTTTTAAGGAGTCTCCAGTACAGATTTGAATTGTATTTCCTTTCACCTTCAGTTGTCAAAGTACATAGAAATGAAAATAAAATAATAAAAGTCACCTATGATTTCACAACCAGAAATGAACTATTCTCCTTGTTATGTTTCTTTGTAGATTTGTTTTCAATACACATTTGATTTTCAAACAAAATGCAATCACATTTTACATACAGTTTCATAACCTGTCAGATGCTCAATATTTAGGCTGCTGCTATCACATGAATGTGATTATAAAAGGCCTCTGTGGTGTTTTAAAGACTGAAGGAACCACCCGCAGAGCTAAGGCTTGTGATGAGTATCATGGCATCTCTGGCTAGGAATGTACCTCCACTTTTGATTTTTCCATTTAGGAAGTTATTTCTCTTTTAGCTTCTCAGCCCTTGAAACTGTTCTTCTTTCCAGGCATTCTCTTCTCTGGTGTCCTCATGGGTACCAAAGTTAGAGAAGAGAGTGGAGTAAGGAATTAAAAGATGATGGGACCCTAAAGAAATGTTTGTGAACTTTTAACTCTGGGGAGTCTTTTCAATTTATTTGTCAACGACATCACCTAGCCCCTAGTTGTCTTTCCAGAAATGAATAATGGGAGGTGAACTCAAGAGAAATGTATTAGAGACTTCCCTGGTGGCGCAGTAGTTGAAAATCTGCCTGCCAATGCAGGGGACACGGGTTCGAGGCCTGGTCCGGGAAGATCCCACATGCCGCGGAGCAACTAAGCCCGTGCGCCACAACTACTGAAGCCCGCGTGCCTAGAGCCCGTGCTCTGCAGCAAGAGCATCCACTGCAATCAGAAGTCGACACACCGCAACGAAGAGTAGCCCCTGCTCTCCACAACTAGAGAAAGCCCATGTGCAGCAATAAAAGACCCAATGCGGCCAAAAAAATAAATAAATAAAAAAGAGAATTGTATTAAATTTTTATGTATAATGAAAACTTAACAGTCAAGCAGAATCATCAAGGCTTCTCCATGGTTCTTTCACTCTTTCTATTCCCAACTCACAAATCTTGACTTGTACAGATGTATTCACTTTTGACTCATTAAAGCAATGCTAACTAAAATATTGCTTTATTGTTTTTTTTTCCCCCTCCTAGGCAATAAGTTTATTCTTCTTGGTGGGATTTATAGGAGAGTTCCAAGTTTTTTCAAGGTGAGAATTTTTTGGATTGTGTGTGGAAATCATTAACAATCATTTCTTTTATTTTAAGGAAATTCTTAACTATGGTCTGATTTTTACATTGCAGCCTGAGCATGTTTAACCCTTCAACACTTTTTTTCTTTCCCTTTTCTAGAAAAGGCAATTATAGAGAAAGTGTGTTTTATTCTTATTCTTATTTTACTTTATTTTATTCCCTATAAGGAAGAAACCTGAAGACTAAAAACACCTCAAGGTTTCCTGCTTCTCCCAGTACCATGGTTTTACCTGCAATTCAGGGAATGGCAGCTGACTTACACATCTTAGAGCAGAATTTGATTTTTAAATGTAATCTTTGCAAAATAGTCTTTGGGATTTTAAAGGTTGAGAGTTTTTTTAAGGAAATAGGTTTATCGGCTCTTGAGACCTGGAAAAAAGCCAGCATCATTTACTCACGGCCTTGCTTTGCTTTCACTGTCTGATGGGAGAGGACCAGGTCGGTTTACCTCATCGAACTGTCAGAACATGTGTCTGGAGGTGTGCCAGTGACTGGGACACAGAGGAGCCAGATGGTACTGAGAGTAGAGGGGGTGATTGAGATCTTGAAAGAGTTGATTTCAGTGCAGGTGTGATAAGGGCTCTGTGAGGGGACTGGACAGGGTGCACAGAGGAGGTGAGGCCAAGCGAGCTTCCCTTCCCAAGCCTCGGTGTTTGGGGAAGGCCTCTGCCTGTCTCTGGGAGACAAAATAGACACATAGCATTAAGTTCAGATTGTTTAAAGGTCAAAAACACTAAGGCATTTGGATCACTGATGCCATATCAAGATGACAGGTTAGCAAGATTAGCCCCATAAGGGCACCTGAGCCACAAATGGCACTCCTTATCTGCAGCACCTGGCAGTGCTATGCTTAACTAAGCAGGAATCACCTTGACCTGAGATGTCTCCCAGGTTAGGAATGTACTCAAAGTCCAGAAAGCAGGAGTCCTGGTTCCTCTACCCCTTGTAAAGGGTGGTTTTAGGTAAGGCTTCCTTAATCCCTTTGGACTAAGCAACATGACCTCTTGGACACAGCCAAAGTTAAGCATTGTAAGAGAGTCAGCTTACCATCTTCCACATGTATTTTATTTGGGTGGAATTCTTTGAGCTCAACTTGACGCTACTGTACTTGGGTGTGTGCTTGAGAAGTGACCTAGATAAACAGGGGGAACACGTAAAACTCAATTCTCGTCCATTTAGCCTTTGCCAGATTTTGGTTTCCTACTTCTCATACGGTCGTTTTAGAGCTTGTTGTCTCTCAGTTAAATTTCTGTATAGCTCTTCAATTCATCGTCCAAATCCTGTCAAAGGCCATAATACCTTCCTTTTATATGTTCTCACTTAGCCTCCCAACTTTAGACACTCTCTTATGTGTATTTCCACAACGCATTGTACTGTACACATTTCTGTTAGGAAATCTATCTCATTAGCTCTACTGTACAAAGGATCATGATTATTGTGTTATGATTATTTGTTTACACATCTGTGTCTTCATCCTCCCCCCTACCAATTGTCAGTATCCTATCTCTTTTATGTATATAGCTCTAGTGTCTAAATAGTGCCTGGTACATTCTAGATATTTCATAAATGAAATTTAATAAATCTCTGAAAAAGTGAGTCCTTCCCACATATATTTTTATATATTTTGGGATCCTCTTGGTGCCTCTTAGGAAAAAAATTGTGAAGCAATTTTTGACTATTCTTGCCAATTTTTTGTCTTCTCTCCTACCTTTCTGTCGGCTTCATGATGGACAATTTGACACTATGACAGTGCCTCCTCGCCAGTCAATTGCCAGTGGGCTTCCTATGCCCCTTGGTCAGAATGCAATGGTTGTACCAAGACTCAGGTAGGACCATGTGAAAACTTTGTATTTACTATTTATATGTAGAAATAGCTTAGGTGTGGACACAATGGCATTAACTTTTGAATGTTGTTTTATTTTTTGAAAATGTAATTAGTAACTTTGAAGGGAAAAAGTATGATTTATTTCATACTTAATATTGTAATAAAAAATTTCTGCATTCTCATTTTTCTTGCAGGACTTTTCTAAATCTTACATTTGAGCCTAGAAATATACATAGGAGAGACACTAAAAGCAACTCACTAACTCTTTCACTATCAGAGAAATAAGAATATCATGACATGAAGTTAGTAGATAATTCAAAATTTCATATTTACTGGATTCAACTTTTCTTTTCATTTGAAACAAACACTAAAGAGTAGCAAAATAGCTGCTTCACTTTACCTAACTAATAGTGAATGACCATGGAAAGTCAAACATTTTTAAAGTTTAATACAAAAGTAATATAAATAAAATACCAGACCTGACTGAGAGATTATAGAGTACTTCTAAAAATGTCCGTTTTTTCCTTATTATAAATTAATCATTGGAGAAAATGATTTATAGTTTTATAAATGAAATAAAATGGTTTATTTCTATATAAATAAAGAAAACGCTACTTATAATTCTACCATTTAGAAGAAACCAATATGTCAGCATTTTAGTATTTACTCTTTCAATTTCTCTTTTCTTTTTTATTCCATGTAAGCACAGATCCGCTTTATTCTTTTTGAATAGCTACATGGCATTTTATTGTATGAATGTACATTTAAAAAATTTAATTAGAGTTCTACTGACTGGCATTTGGGTGTTTCCTCAATTTATTTTCTTTCTATGTGCTTATGATTTTTAAAATAGGATTATTTGATCATGATTTTATATTCTATTTTAACTTAACATTATACTATCAGCATGAATTTTGACAGCTGAATTATGTTCCATTATATGTATATACCAATCTTATTTATCCACTTCCTATTGTTTGAGATTTAGGTTATTTATATATTTTGTTATTATGAATAAAACTTTAGTGAACATTTTTGCACATAGATATGTCTTTTTTCTGATAATCATCTTAGGATAAATTCCAAAAATACAATGTTGGTTTCAAAGGTTCTAAACATTTGAATGGCTGAATTTTTTTTTTTTTGTATTGAGATACAATTGACATATAACATTATATTAGTTTCAGGTGTACAACATGATTTGATATTTGTAAAAGATTTTAAAGGTGGTTCAGTTTAGATAAAAATGTGCACTTAAAGTCATTTTAAAATTATTAAAATAACAGAACCATATTATAGAAGATAACTTGTGTTTTGAAGCATCGTCATTATCCTTATTTTTCTTATTTAGTATCTACATGAGGGGTATTTACAAAACAAGTTACACAAGTAACTAGGATTTGGTTTCTGGCAAATATAATACTAGATGACAGCTCTGATTACAGGCAAACAGGTACATGAATAACAAAACAAAAGTCAAACAAACACCAACTTCAGAAAACATTTTTATAATTTAAAAACAAGTTAAGAAAGAACATTAAATAGAGGTAGATCGAAGGTATTTTTCATATGAGTAATTTTTTTGTGTGAAGGTCATCATGCTTAGATGATAAAAACAGAATTTTCACCCAGAAGAAGACAAGTGAAAATGAAAAAGGGGTCATAAGATCAGAATTTGATAGGTGAGAATGAGACCCTGAGAGCAGACAGCCATCAAGGTCATCCTGGTGTCTATGGAGAAGGAAAACATTACTTATACGACAACGCAATCTATACTTTGGAACTTCAGAAAAGCACAATGTTACTAAGCCACGTATAAGAGGTGTCTTCATCAATTAAATACAGAAACTAAAAACTTACTAAGAAACTATACTGAGTTCCATTCCTCACTCATACTCCTCTATGACTCCTCTGCTTAGACGCAATGAAAGCCCCAGGCTGTTGCAAACCTGCTCAGAGTTCAAATTACATATCTGTGACCCTTTGTTCCAATTTAGGATGAATGAATAGATTCAACTTTGGTTTGTATATCTAGTCTTCCCTGTTGCTAAAGGTTTAAATTCTCTGGAATCTCAGATTTTGTCCATTTTTATTAACTGGTAAGAGTTGAGTATAGGAAGAGGCTTAAAAGATGCACCTTTGATTGCCTTTGGGGAGGAAAATGATTTTGCAGATCTTTCTTTTTGTTTAAACATTAGATACATGTCTTCATATTGAGTAAATGAATTTTAGAATGAATTAGTTTTCTCATTTGCCTTAGAGATTTCCTCAAATTTTTTTCTACCCCCTCCTACCTCACCCCACCCTAAGACAGGCCTTTGACATCTTTCCCATTTCAGAGGTCCGTAATTTTGGTTGTCCAGTAATGTATCATTGTAGATGTACCTTCACCTGTGGACCACTTAGGCTTCTGTTTTGTAAATTTGACTTCCATGTTAGCATATATGTCTCTCTGGATTGTTTTTCCTCACCTTGCCTTCCTGAAGAAGGCTTAAGGTTCAGCTCAAATTAATTACCACCACTTTTCTAAAGGTTTCCCTTACTCCTGTTCATCTTAACTTCCCTTCCCAATATGCTTACTCTTTCTCCAGCAAAATTCACTTCACCTTTTCTAATTAGCTCTTGGTACATTGCTTTGGCAAAAAATTAGTCATTTTGTGTTGTGATCTGGTCTATGCAGCATACTTTCTTAAAGATTCACTAATTTTTTTTTTCATTCAACCCTAAGAGTAAATATATAACTGGGAGTGCTCTATAAATAATAACCCAAGTGTCACTGTACTCAAAGACAAGTGGGTTTCTGGGTGCATTGATTTTGTAGGCTTTACTTCTGTAGTACACCAGAACAATTTTACAAACATTATTTCTCCAATTTTATTAATTTATCCCAGATTTTATTTCTCAGATAAAGGAAACTGGAGATATTGAAAAGCTATTTGGTTTGTATTTAGACTCGCAGGCGGTCAGTTGCTGTTTATGGGCAGTATGGCGGCCATCCCTGTGTTGGAAGTGCTTTTGAACCACAATCGTGTGAACCTACACGAGGATGTCCAACAGAAGAGGGATGTGGAGAACGTTTCAGGTGTTTTTCAGGTATTTGCTTCCCATAGGTTAGGCACGCAGCGTGTAAGTTCAAATGCTATTTGTTTAATTTGCTCAGTATGTATTTGTTGAATTGTACTGCATTTATATTAGCCTATAAGTTAATTTTCCCCCAAATCAGTTGGATTTTTATTGGCATATTAGTTACACACTTAACTGTCATTCTTTTAAATGCATGGGTGTCATCTGGTAATAAAGGTGGGGATACTCTTTGCTTCTTTGAAAGAGAAATATGGCTATTGACAGACCCAAACAGTTCTTGACATTGCATTTTTGGTGAAGATGTGGAATGAGTCTGGAATGAAGACTGAAATTGGGCAAAAACAATATTACTGCCCAAATTATTTTTATTTTTACAAGAAAAGCAACTCTAATTAGTTAATCAAGGAGCAATACGGGTCATCTCTATGCATGGGGAAATGAAACAGTTTTGAATTGAATAATATTTGACCTATTGTCTATGTTGCATTTGTGCAGAAAGGTTAATTCAACAACTTTTAGCAAACATTTATTATTCTTGTTATGTTCCAGATACAGAAATGAGGGTTGTGGATGTAGAATGAAACACATAGCCTCTTCCCTCAAAATTCTTAAAGTTTTGTGGGCAAAATAGTACATAAATATTTCCTGTGTTAGACGTGTTTTTTAACAATACCTGTCAAACTCCTATTGTATTTTCAAAACCCAAATCAGATGATGCCACCTTAGGGAGACCTAGCCTAAAAGCCCAACTGATAGAGCTATTTAACAGATTACTTTTCTGTGTTCTCTATGTACATTGTATCATCTGTAATCTGAAGTATTTGTTGCCCTGGATATCTTTTGGTAGACTGAACTCCTTGAAGGTGTGTATTATATTTCTTTTATTTTTGCATCTGGAGTGTGTGGTACACAGTAGACTCTCAACAAATGTTTGCTGCATTGGATCAAGTGACAGCATAGTGGGATGTGCTATCAGGACAGTTTTGTGCCATGCACACTATAAGGGCACAAATGAAGGGCATACATTGTAGCTTGTGGGGCAAGGGTGGTTTCTGAGAGTAGGTAATGTGTGATTTGATTTTTGAAGAACTGTAGGTGCAAAGTCAGTGGAGATGGCAAAAAGGTTGGTCTTTGATTTATGTAAGTGATCCAGTATGACTAGGGCGTAGGAAGCTAGTAAGAGAATGGTTGGCTATAATGCGGAGGGAGGCCGGGGCTAGATCATCTGGTACCCTCTAGTGCTTCCTTGTGCTTCTGGTACCCTGGGCTTATATCTATCACAACAATTACATTGCTGAATTGTAATGATCTAACTTCATACTCTTTCCTATTAGATTGTAAAGTATATGAAAACCCTGGTGAATACCCTTTTTATTCATATTTGTATCCCAACACCCAAGAGTGTCCTGAACAGAGAAGGTGCTAAAGAAATGTCGAATTTTAATCTTTTAATCCAGTTCTCATGCTCTCAAAGCATATATATCTAAATCACCAAGAAAGACAGCACTTTGGCACCTTGGTCAGTGATTACAGAAGAGAAATGGAAAGTTGAAGGGCAGGAAGTCAATCTGTCTTCCCAGTGATTGATTGGCATTGAGTGATTTTGGAGAATTCAGACAAAGTGCTTAATGGCTATGGGTGAGAGCCTGGAATTTGAATTCAGGTTCTATTTTCAATTTTGTGTCCAGCCAAGGTCAGAATCAATTTGCATGTTGAAAAATGAGGACCAAAATAATCAGCAGTCCTTCCCTGGGCACTGAGGGTGTATCTCAAACTCACATTAGAGTATCAGTGTTGTGTTGAGGGTCCAGGGTGAAATCTTTTGATCCCAGGTAGCGTTTTCCTTTTCACCTCTTTTATTTTTGTGTGGTGGCTTTTCTTGTGTTCAGGTCAGTGCATCAGCAGATCTTTGGTTTGCAATGGGGATTCTGACTGTGAAGAGGACAGTGCTGATGAAGACAGGTGTGAGGACTCAGAAAGCAGGCCTTCCTGTGACCTCGATAAACCTCCTCCCAACATAGAACTTACTGGACAGGGGTAAGGTGTTGGGTGTCTTCCTGTACACATCGATGGGTTGTAGTTTTTATTTTGTTGTGTTTTATTTTGTGGTTTGGTAAGTCTAATAACAAATCACCTAATAGTCAAGACTTTGCTTAGAGCTCTTTGCCACATCCTGAAACAATTTAAAAATTCCTATCTATATACCTGTAAATATATGTGGTAAAGCATAGAGGGACAAGTTGTCCCTGGACTGTTGGGTTTAGCACTGAAAGTCCTGCATCTAAGGAAATCCTTCAGACCTGGGAAATCCTGGCCAGTCAGTCCCCCTATGGGAGGGAAGGGGGGAGAACTAATTCAATGATGTGGGGCTACTTAAGGGAACGAAGAGACAACAGAATGAGAGCAGCGGAAGAAGAGAGAAAGTGTGTTGGAACACTCAGACTGAAAAGTAATCACCTAAACTAGCTGGGAACTTTCAAGTGAAGTTGAGGCAATCCTGTTAGCCTTTTTAAAAAGAATTCTGAAAAACTTTTAACGGTCAGACCCAAGTTAAAGTTTCAAGGTTTTAAGATAATCTCTTTGCTTAGATGTGATTTTTCTATACTACTATGAAATTCATTAATGGAAAAATGGTAAAGTTACTTTATAGAGTATACCAGTTAGCATGCTAAGAGGCCGGCTAGTTGTAAATCATTGTAGAGAGTTCTCTCTCTTCAAGAGTAATCTTAATTGTTTGGTTTTTTTCTATAGATTCAATTCAAAACCAGCTGTTGCCATAGATACAAAAGGGCTGTGTGTTTCCTAAATAAGTTCTTAGGCTAAAAGGATGTTGGGTTTCCCCAGCTATTAGTTTTAACCATTATAGCAAGCAGGGGGAGTTGGGTAATGCATAGTGTGCTCTAGGAGGCTTTTTATTTGAGCTCTCCCAGAGATGTTTAACTGTAATGTATTTCAAGAATATCTAGAGTTCTCTAATGATGCCTGTTTCAGCAAGTGGTGTTTCTAGTTTTTAACAGCCTTTTCTTCTTTCATTTTTTTAAAAACAGTTACAATGCGCTCACAGGCCAGTTTAGGAACAAAGTCCTCAACACTAAAAGTTTTGGTGGTCAGTGCAGAAAGGTGTTTAGCGGGGATGGGAGAGATTTCTACAGACTGAGCGGAAATATCCTCTCCTATACATTCCAGGTACTTAATTACATTGATTTGATTTCTTTCTAATCTGTGAATTGTTGCCAGAGATCGTTATTTATATGATATTGATTTTTTTTGGTATTTTGTTGAGAATTTACTTGTGGCCTCATATGTGGTCAATTCTTAGAAATGTCTTATATAGGCTTAAAAAGAATACATTTTCTTTTTTTAAGAAATGTTTTATTTATTCTTAAAGTTTTTTAATACAATTTTTAAAGCTTACTTTCCATTTACAGTTACTGCAAAATATTGGCTCTATTCCCCGTGTTGTACAATACATCCTTGAGCCCATCTTACACACAGTAGTGTGTACCTCCCGCCCCCTCACCCCTATATTGCCCCCCTCCTTTCCACCAGTTGGTTCTCTATATCTGTGAGTCTTCTTCTTTTATGTTACATTCACTATTTAGGAATATATATTCTTTAAATCTGTGTTATAGGGCAATGATACTTTTAATTTATGTCATTCAAGCTGAAATATCCATTGTCTCATTTTGAACTCCATACTCCATGTGGGTCCAGAACCTGATGGTCTGTCCCTGTGTGGGTGTTAAAACCCAAGGACCTGCTCATGACTGGTTGTGATAGTCTCCTAACCACTGCCACAGTGTCGCCTTACTTAAAAATGTTTTTTTTTTATTATGAAATATTTCTATGTACAAAAGGCTGTGAATAACATATACTTGCAGTTTGGAGAAAACTAATAATACAAACAGGACTATATATGCCCACCACCCACCTCAAGAAATAGAATATTACCAGTGACTTAAAGGCTCCTATCTCCCTCTCTCTGTCACATCTTCTCTACCTGTACTGCCCATACAACCACTATCTTATATTTTGTATTAATCATACAAATGAGCTTCTCTAGTGCAGATACCAGGAACTCGGATTGCTGCTTTGTAGGCTATGTTTAGGTTACACTTCACTAAAGTTTCCAAAACCTATATATGACCAATCTATACCCCACCAGCAGTGTGGAAGAGTGGCCTGTGTTCCACATCCTTGCCCGCATCCACACTGCCACACTTTAAAATTTTGTTTATGGTCTCAAGGTTTCCTCTGCAGGCTTCTGCTTCTTGCAGGCTGTTTCTGTCATACACACGTAAACTCATCCTGTTGATTGATTTCAACACAAAATCTACTCACACAAATCAGTAATGGCTTTAGGGGAAATTCCTGAAGATTTAGAGGGAACATAGAGGAGAGATTGTCTACCTCATGGTGCCAATGCATCCGACGAAAACAGTTGAGATCCTCTATCTTAAATTGTCTGTCCTTCCACAACCTAAGCCAGAAGAAGTTTCTGGTCTCATCCTGTTTTAGCCTCTTTCTTGCTCATCTCTTCCAAGATCTCCTCTCTCATGCCTTTCCTCCCATCTTCCCAGAGCTCAGAAATTTCCAGTTCAGCCCTCCTTACTGATGACTCCCAAATTTGTAAACCAAAACTATTAGGATATTCAGAAGGAAGGGGCTTTAGTTTACCAACATTAGTCATCTTCAGAAAGCAGTTCTGATTATGAGGAGCAAACCCACCAACCTCCGACTTATAATGGAATTAAATTACATTTAAGAGTTACTGAATCATGAAAGTAGAAAGTGGAACTGACTTGAAAAATAATCATAGCTACCAATTTTTGAATATTTCCTGTGGCATCTGCACTATTTTAGGCAATTTGTGTAATTTTAATCCTCACGACATCTGTGGAAAGTAAGTAATATTTTACTGTTTTATATATATAGAAATTGAGGCTCAGAGGACTTCAGCAGACTTGCTTCAAGTCACGAAATCAATAAGCAGTAGAGCTTGGATCCAGTCTGTCAGATTTCACAGCCCTTCATTTTTCTAGTATATTTTACTCTCCCAATGTGTTGTATTAACTGCTTTTTTGACTCTAAATTCTGCTTGGTGAAAAACCTATATTGTAATTTACCCTTTGGCCAGAAGGGAGAATGTGAGATAGGCATATAAAGAGAATTTTTTCTCCTCATATTACTAAGAGGATGTGTTGATAATTCTTTCATAATTATAAGGGGGAGAATTGCATATATGTATATATATATGCATATATATGTGTATGTGTGTGTGTGTGTGTGTGTGTGTGTGTGTGTATGTAGTCAAATTTAGAAAGTTACAGAACAGAGGAAGTAATAAGGGAGAGAATTTCTGACATGGTTGGAAAGGAGACATGCTGGAAACCTGCAGCTGCTGAAGAAGAAAAATAATTTAATAAAAGCATAATTCTGATGTTCGTCTTCTACAGCATGGCTTGGTTTTTGGATTAACATCTGAAATGCCTTGCCAGTCACTGAATGTGAAGGTGTTTGTCAGAGGTAGAGGGAAATTATAGCCTGTTATTTAGGATCCAGCCGGAGGGAAGTGAGGTGGAAGCAATAGGCAGTGAGTCAGTCACTGCAGTGGGAAACCCAGGTGCGAATATGGAGGCGGTCAATGTCCTCCTCAGTTCAAATAGAAGGGGAGCCACTGGGGATTCAGGCCTCTACAGGTGGAACATGACTTTTGGCTTGTTGGAACATAAATGTTAGTAAATAAACATAAAACAGAATAATCAGTCCATCTCTCTTCTAATCTCTGTTTTGGAAATCAGCATGGTGGTTTACCCAGGACAAACCCAGTTGCTTATTGAGTAAGCCACTTAACTTTGATGCCATGCACACTCTCTGTTTGCTCATACTTTTCATACCACAAGGAAGCCTTTGAAACATAAGCACATTCCAGCTCCACAGTCACTTTGGGAAGGTGCCACCCTGCTTAGTTTAGCCTGGGAGATGCTGAAAGACTGTCTTGTTTATTCTCAGCATGTAATGAGTTGCAGATGGGAGTGAGTAAAGATTAAGGTGGAGAAAATAACTTCCTGGATCCTCCTGTTTTGATCTTGAATGTAATTCATTATATTAAAAAATTTTTATTGATTTACAATGTTGTGTTAGTTTCTGATGTACAGCAAAGTGATTCAGATATATATATTCTTTTTCAGAGTCTTTTCCATTACAGTTTATTACAAGATATTGAATATAGTTCCCTGTGCTATAGAGTAGGACCTTGTTGTTTATCTATTTTATAAATAGTAGTTTGTATCTGCTAATCCCAAACTCCTAATTTATCCCTCCCTCTCCTTCCCCTTTGGTAACCATAAGTTTGTTTTCTATGTCTGTAAGTCTGTTTCTGTTTTGTAAACAAGTTCATTTGTATCCTTTTTTTAGATTCCGCATATAAATGATATGTGATGTTTGTTTTTCTCTGATTTAGTTCACTTAGTATACTTCATTATATTTTTTAAAGCAAGATCCTATATGTATATCAAATGAATAACAAAAACGTATTCTAAAGGCAATTTTAACTAATGCTTAGTTATCTGATCCTCTGCTTCCTCTGTTGGTATGTGTCTAGATATCTGAGATTTCTAAATCTACTCTGTTAACAGAAAATAATTTGAATGATAATAAAAGTAGCTCACATATATTAAGAACCTTTTATATACTAAGCACGTTTCAAGTGCTTTAAATAGAACTTTTTTTTAATAATAACCTAAGTATGTAGGTACTGTCATCTACTATTTTTACAGATGAGGAAACTGAGACAAAGAATGCTTAGTAGGGGCTTCCCTGGTGGCACAGTGGTTGAGAGTCTGCCTGCTGATGCAGGGGATGCGGGTTCTGCCCCGGTCCGGGAGGATCCCACATGCCGGGAGCGGCTGGGCTCACACACACAAAAAAAAGAATGCTGAGTAATTTACCTACAATCACAGAGGTAGTAGACGACAACTATGGGGTCTGAACCCTAGAAGTGTGGCTCAGAGCCCTTGCAGCACACTGTACTTAGGTGGGGTTAGAATATGTATAAGCGTTGATAGGAATGAGCCAGTAGAGAAAGAAAAGTTGAAGCTGTAAGACAGGGAGTAATCAGTCAATTTAATTAGTCCTTTGAAGAGGTGAGAGGGTTAAGAAAAAAAAAATGTCATGAAGAACCTAGGGGTAAGACAGGAATAAAGACACAGACCTACTAGAGAATGGACTTGAGGATATGGGGAGGGGGAAGTGTAAGCTGTGACAAAGCCAGAGAGAGGCATGGACATATATACACTACCAAAGGTAATAAGGTAGATAGCTAGTGGGAAGCAGCTGCATAGCACAGGGAGATTAGCTTGGTGCTTTGTGATCGCCTGGAAGGGTGGGATAGGGAGGGTGGGAGGGAGGGAGACGCAAGAGGGAGGAGATATGGGAACATATGTATATATATAACTGATTCATTTTGTTGTAAAGCAGAAACTAACACATCATTGTAAAGCAATTATACTCCAATAAAGATGTTAAAAAAAAAAAAGAGGTAAGAGGGAATGCAATACAGAAAAAAGACAGAGAAATTAGCCTTAGACAGGGGGAGGAACACCTGCACAGGAAAGGAAGTGAAAGACATTCGTAAGTCTGTAAATTTGTTAGCCAGAAGTGTAAGAAGTCTGTGTCTGATAGTGGGAATGTTTGTAAAGAAAGAAGTTTATCTTCTGAGAGTGAAGGAAATGATTGTAAGATTGGGGGATTGAGATGGGTGCAGAACTTTTGAAATAGATACTGTAGGGAATGGGAGAAAGAATTGGCTAGACATTTAGGGTTGCTGGAATGTATTGAGGATTCCACTGAGGTTGGAAATTATGAATGGACTTACAGTAACACCAATCGATAGTTGTGTGATTTTTCTATAGCAGTGCTAAGGTGCCTGGCTGTGAGCACTGAACAAAGGTTGAGTTTTTGCCTGGCAAATATGGTGGCAGAATATACCTAGGCAAGGTTCATTGGCAGGAGTTAGGTTCATTGGCAAGAGAATAATAAGTCATGAGCCATGAAGCATAACTACAACATGAAGGAAGTGACAAAATGAAGGTGCTGATAGGGAAAGAGAAGGGAAAGTAAGTTGAAGGGCTGTCTCTATGAGGTTAAATAATAGATATGGCAATAATAGAATGAGTGTCAACAGAGTAAGAGATGTCAGAGTGTAGGGTGTTTGAATTTGTGACTTCAGAGGAAGACTCAGTGTGGGGAAATTTCAGGATCTTAGCTGGAAGGAAGAGGGTATTAAAGAAAATTTAAGATCACACTACCTTGAGAAAGGATTCTGTGGCTATGTGTAGAGTACATGGGAGTGAGGAGACGCTGAACTAAAGTTCTTAAGAGGCTTATCTGCATAAATCATGAATCAAGTATTTGAATTGTACACCTGAAGAAGAGAAAAAAATAGGCTAATTTTTTTTTTTTGCATTGAAATAAAGGTAGGTAACTTTTCTTTCTTGAGAGAAAAAACTAAATTCTGTGTGTGTCCAAAACCAAATAGGACTGAGACACTATCTAGTGACTCTAGAAATCTCTAGTACATTTTTATTTATTTATTTATTTATTTATTTATTTATTATTATTTTTGTGGTACGCGGGCCTCTCACTGACGTGGCCTCTCCTGTTGCGGAGCACAGGCTCCTGACGCGCGCCTGACGCGCGGCCATGGCTCACGGGGCGGCCATGGGCCCAGCCGTTCCGCGGCATGTGGGATCCTCTCGGACCGGGGCACGAACCCGTGTCCCCTGCATCGGCAGGCGGACTCTCAACCACTGCGCCACCAGGGAAACCCCATTGGTGCCCCGGTCCGGGAGGTTCCCACATGCCGTGGAGCGGCTGGGCCCGTGAGCCATGGCCGCTGAGCCTGCGCGTCAGGAGCCTGTGCTCCGCAACGGGAGAGGCCGCGTCAGTGAGAGGCCCGCGTGCTGCCAAAAAATAAGTTAATTAATTAAATAAAGTAATTAAAAAAAAAGTCCTCTTTGCTTTCAATAATAATAATGTCCTCGTTGTAGTTAAGAATAATAATATATTCTTCATTTTGACTTGAGCTGAATTTTTGCGTTTGACTTTTAAACAAGCCAATTTCATAATATAATGAAAATAATGTTGGAATAAAAGGTATGGTTAAATCTATTTTTTCTTCTCTTCTGTCTTTCTTCTAGCATGAATGCCTAATTTTTAACATGGGTAGTGATGAAAGTATTTTTAATATTTTCTGGCATTTTGTTGAATTTCCTTCTAGTCTTTTTTTGACTGGGCATATACTTGCATATTTGTGGTTAATAGGATTTGTAAATATCACATTTACACTTGCTTTTTCATTTAACATGAACAATTTGTCCTCACACTCATCCTTTACGATGGCTGCATAATATTCTATTTTCTTTTTAGCATTTAAAAAAAAATTTTTATTGGGGTATAGTTGATTTACAATGTTGTGTTAATTTCAGGTGTACAGCAAAGTGAATCTGTTATACATATACATACTCTTTTTTAGATTTTAACTTTATTTTTAAAATGTATCATATTCATCATTTAAATTTAAATTCATCATTTAAATTTTTAGATTTATACATACTCTTTTTTAGATTTTAGCTTTATTTTTAAAATGTATCATATTCATCATTTAAATTTTCTCTGTGTTTATTTATACTTTGATCTCAAATACAGATGTGTATGGACATATAATAAAAACACAAATACTTGTGAAAGGAGAGTTACTGATCTGAATATTTATATAGAACAGACTGAGAGTCATATTTCATGTTGTTTTATTCTCATGGTGACTGACATTTTTAGCAAGATAGTTGCCTATGATTTAAAAAAAACTTAAGATTTTTTCATGAAGATTCAGATATATCTCTTTTCTTGAAAAATCAGATATCTGTCAGTGCTAGAACCTGTAGTAATGTATAGGACTGTCGGATGGATTTGAGTGTTGGGTACCTTTTAGACCCTTTTAGACAGGGTGTGTGCTCACTTCTTCATTACCCCGCCTTCCACTGGATGCTTCCAACATTTATATTACTTGCCAGTCCTCTGTGGGCATTTCATTTTGACACTTGATCTAGGACAAAATAAAGGATAAAGAAATAGTAGTCTTCATGAATGCTGGAGCTGTCCCTTCTCAACCACATGTGACTATCCTGTTGTCTGTTTTTAAATTTGTTTGGGATGACTTTTTCTTCTACCGTCTAGCATAGGAAAAACAATTCCAATCTTAACATTTGTTCAAGTCGAACAGAATTAGAAATTTAAATCCACTACTGGATCACATAGAACATTTCAAAAACAAAGCCCCAGAGATCTAACTTTTTCATTTTCTTTATAGGTGAAAATAAATAATGATTTTAATTATGAATTTTACAATAGTACCTGGTCTTATGTAAAACATACATCAACAGAACATTCATCATCTAGTCGAGGACGCTTCCTCTTTTTTAGTTCTTCATCTTCTTCGTACAGTTACTCTTCAGGTACTGAAAAAATCCTTAAGGAAAAGGTTAGTATGAAATATATTAGTTAACTTTTCCATATTTTACTGGTTTAGGTATTTCTAACATTAACAGAAGTGCATTTACTAAAAGAATCAGCTTTCATTTTTTAATTAGGGCATAGTATCTTCTTCAAAGAGATAATCCAGTATATTTCTTTAAAAGGTATGGTTTTTGTCTTGTTAATTCTCTTTGATAATACATTTATTTACACTTTTTATTTTCTCATTGAAGTATCTGTTCTTATTTAAAAATCTAAAAAAAAACTTATTACTTTCAAATCTTCTAGTTAAAACTAGCCTAAATCTCTAATTCATGATTACTGATGCTACTATTTTAAGTATTATATACAATTTCAAAAATCCAATGAAATGTGCTTCCGAAACACTAATACTAGAGTTTTTTAAAGAAGGTGCATGAAAATAAAAGATGTTAAAATACTTTATTACTTTGGAGATACCAACATTTTCATCCGAAGAGGTTAAAAGCCTTAATTTTAGATACTCTGTTGTACTGAGATACTAAAACTTTCATCATGGGCAACCTGAACAGTTGAAATGAATTGTTCTAATTGATTCACACTTACTGCTGAAGAATTTTTCAGGCTGATCATCATTCATAATATACATAATTCATCTCATTCTTAAAGTCAGTAACTTGATTAATAGATCACATAAGCGAGGTATAAAGGAATATAATTTTGTTTTATGACTAAGAAGTTGATTGTGGAAATATGAGCTGTAAAAACATTTATTATACCCATATTATATTGTTCACATAAGTGAGGATTTGGTGTAAGGTAGCTCTGTCTTGGACATGAAAAGATGCTTAGGAAGGGTTTAAAGACCTCATTATAAAGTAGCTTACCCTGTAAATACTCCAGTATGGGAGATAAATTATATGGTCACCTTACCTATAAGTCATTGTTACGATTGTGGACTCTAGGGATATTATATCCCTGTTTGTGAGATTATTTAGCAGTTAACAATGTTGAATCTTTTTTCCTAGTTGAGGAGGGCATAACAACTTGGTCTTGGGGGTTTTAAAGGGTGTGTATAAAACCAGTTACCATGTCATCACTCAGATGTTATTTCTGTTTGGGATTCTGAAAATTCCTTAGATTGCTTCAAGTGGGTGGGCCCAGAAGAGACCTCATTATGCATCCAAAATAAAAATTCATTTAGTCTGCATTGATGGAGGTGGCTATTGATGGAGACATTGGACAAGGAACTATTTCCATTGCCTTTTAGTCTTCATCCTAAAACTCCTTTTACTCTTTCTTCTTCCTATAGAGTTATCAGTTGTTGGTTCTTCAGAACACTGTTGAAGTGGCTCAGTTTATCAATAACAATCCGGACTTTTTACAACTTGCTGAGTCATTCTGGAAGGAACTCTCCTACCTTCCGTCTCTGTATGATTACAGCGCCTATCGAAGACTGATCGACCAGTATGGGACACATTATCTTCAGTCTGGGTCCTTAGGAGGAGAATACAAAGTTATCTTTTATTTGGACTCAGAAAAAATCAAACAAAGTGGTAGAGTATTAAAAATATTGTTATATACAAGCATCGCAGAGATTTTAATTAGTAGTTAAACTTTAGAGCTTTGAAATATGACAAATAGAGATTAAATTGCAAAAGAATCCAAAATTGCAAGAATCTGTTATACTCTACTCAGAATCTTCCAGGGTTTAAGAAAAAGCCTGCCTACCCTTTTGGATAGTACCCTGAAGTGAGAGTTAAGCCATTATCATTATTGCTATCTCTAGAGGGTGTTGATTGGATTTTTAGAATACTTTTTAATCTTCCCCGTTTCTCAGATTAAGTAATATTCCTCGAGGAAAACTAATGAGGAGTTTACTGATATTGCAGAAATCAAAACGTTTCAATGAAGTCTTTTCTTATTTACCTCTGTTCTTTACCACTCACATTCCTTTTAAAAAAATCTGCTCTGGATATCGTGAGTTTGCTTACTCCCTAAAAGTTGTAACAATAGCTTAAATTTATTGGATGCCTTCTTCTAGACAGGCAGGTTGCCTATGTTAGCAATAATCCTCACTGCTACCGAGTGAAATCCAAGGGCATACTGATTGTAAGCCGGTCTAACTGGCTCCAGCATCAACTTAGCTTTTTCCTTACGCTATGTTGCTGCAGGAATTGCCTGCTTTTTGTTAGACTCAGGGCACGCTACTGAGTTCATACTTGGTTGACTTCACAGTGAGAGGATGTTCCTCACCAGCTGCTGCCATGTTGGAGAAGAGTGTGTGTCCTAGTATCCACTCCTCCTTTCCAGAGACCTTTTGGCTTATTTACGTTCCAAGTCCAACCTGCTCCTTTCCAACTTTGTCCTGAAGCTCGTGGCCACACTTGCTTCTCTATCCCAAATCATCTTGTTAGCATCTTACTCTTCAGTCGAGACTTTCTTACCACCTTGAAGGAGAGTAAGACTGCTTACCTGAGATTCAGAGGAGGTCTTGTAGCCTTCTCTTGTGAGTGAACTACAATATTTTTCTGTGTTTCCATTGACTATTTTTTTTTTCTATTGGGCTTAATTTTTACCAATTAAGATTTAATTAGAATGTGAGCTTTTCCAACCTCAGCAGGTTGGGAATGAATGCACAAGCACAGGTTTGTGTAGCAACAACAGAGGGAATATTTCTTTGAGGAATTAATCCAGAAAGGGGCTTGATCTAAACTCAGTTTCATGAACATTTTTTTTTTTCTTTAACGCTTAAAAAGAAATGAAGAGGATTTTTTTTTTAAGCTTTCTGAGTTGGTAAAAAAATTTTGAGTAAAAATTTTACTCTTGAGCAGTTTTTATTCTTAAAAGTTTTAAGTGAAATTAATCAAGAATTCTGGGATATGTTATATGCCCCCAATTGTTCTTTAAGAAATACTGAGTTTGTAATAATATAGTTAGTAAAATTATATAAAAATATATTTCTACCCTTTATTATTTTCTATCCTCTTTTAAAAAAATGCATTGGCAAAACTCCATTTGATAATGAGTAGAAATTGTAACCATCTAAGATTATATGTCATAGGAAGAAAATGTAGAAACCGGAGATGTTAAAGATGGAGAGACTGAGGCACTAGAACTAAGATTTTAGGAATTAATTGCTGTAGAACCAGAACCCAGCTTTTGGGGTCTCCCGTGGGTGGGCTGGAGGCCATTGCACATCTACTTTTACCTATTTGCCTTATGCCTGAGAAGCTGACTGCAGTTGGGTAAAAGGTATCACTCTGTGAAGTGCTCAGTTTTTGCTCCCTCCACTGTTTCACCCACCCCCACCCTCTGGTCAAAGTTAATAGAAGCCAAGAGCAGCTGATCCATTTGAATGTAATTTTCAGACATGTGATGCTTTACCCCTAAATATAATGCATGTATCTTATTTTGTTTATAACAAACATCAAATATCACTTTTTCTGCCCCTTGACCCTTCTAGAGCACTTGAAAATGTACGTATAGCATATTTTTGATTATATGGCCCCAGTGATAGGAAACAACCTCTTATGCCACTCTCACACCTGGCCAGCATCTCAAAGGAGATTTTCAACAAATGTGGAAACTAAGCACCTTTAAAATTTTTCCCCCCAGCTTTTGGTTCAGAGAAGAAGAAGAAATGTGCTTCCTCACATATCAAGTTTTTGTTTAAATCATCAGAGCACGCATGCAAGGAGATGGAAGAGGCCTTAAAATTGGCTGCAGGTAAGTGAGAAGGGGGTAATTTTCATTACAAACTTACCTCCATCCCTCTTTCTTGTGGTTAATTCCTGGTCTCCAAGGGCCTTTGAAATTCTAGCGGGTGTTCTATTTTGTGTTTTTGAAATACTTGGTTATTTTTACCTCTGATCTCTCTGTCATATGTCATGGCGGTGATCCATCATGCAGAGTGGAAACTTCACTGGGTACCTCTGTGTACTGTAACTATGTCCTCAGTGAACACCATCTTTGTTTCCTGTGAGGAAGGTTGACAAGCAAGCCTAGAAAAATGACAGCAAGAGGAGAAGCTTCAGTTTCACTCTGTGACATGGGTGCTCAGTGCAGTTAGAAGTTTTTGGTGCATGGTGGTGGTGGTGACGGTGGTGGCAGAGTGCGGGAGGTGGTGTGTTAGCCTTGAGTGATTGAAGAAGGAACTGGAAGGGTAAGCTGATTTAGACTGTGTCTAGATGCCGTGTTAGGGAGTTTGGGTTTCATCCTGATGGCAAGGGATGCCGTTAATACAGGGAGTGATTAAATGAAAGATGACAAATATAAAGTTGCAGCGAAAGAAGAGGGACTGAAAAGGAATAATCTGATAGGATAAGAACCAGAAAAGATGAGTAACATGGAAGGTAGAGGAGAAGAAATCGACAGCGAGAAATGCTACAGCGAAGTGACGTAAGAGGAGGTCTGAAGACTTCATTGGATTTGGTGATTAAGACTTAATTGCCTTAAAATGAAGAGATTCTTAGTGTAGTAGGGATGGAAATGAGACTGTGGTGCGTTGTGTGAAGCCCTGGAGCAGCATTAGAGCTCAAGTTCTCCTGGGGTGATGGCAGAAATTGGGATGAAGGAGAAGACTGACCCAGGTGCTAAAGTCCTCATCAAGGAAGTGAGGATCCTTTAGTAGATGACTGCAAGAAGGAGGGAGACAGAGTGTTAAGCCAGGCTTAATTCCTCATTCACTTACTTTATTCATCAACTATTTACGGAACCTATAGTGCACGCAGAAATTGTTCTAGGCACTGGTGATACAGCAGTGAATATGCCAGGAAAAGTGCCTGTCTTCTTGGACCTGACATGATAAAGGAGGAGGACAAGTTTCTGAACAACATGGAAATACACTGATCTGGAAATAGAAATGAAAGTGGGAGCTTTGAGAAGTTGTTGACATCAGTTATCAGTTGGGCTGGTGATTGGAAGCTGCTTTCTGATTTTATTTTATTTTAATTTTGCTTTGTTTTATCTTATTTTATTTTATGTTTCACAAACATGTAGCACTTATGATGTGCCCAGCACAATTTTAAGTGATTTACAAAAATTAACCAAGGTACTCCTACCTAAGAACTGGGTATTATTCATATTTCCATTTTACCAACAGGGACACTGAGGCACAGAAAGGTTGCCCAAGACCACAGTTGGGGTCAGGCACAAGATTCCAATGTCTGGCTTCACAATCTGGGCCCTTCACTGTTGCCCCAGGCTGATTGTCTAGGGGAAGAGGGCCAGCTGGAGCACAGAGCTCACTGAGGTGTAGAGAGAGAGGCTACAGGCTTAAAAATAAATATAAAAGCTGATTTCTTAGACTCTGTAGTTTGTAAACAAGCATGTCAGTTTAGGTGGTGATTCTCAAATTTTGGTATGCAAGAGGATTACCTGGGGCAGCCTGTTCAAATGCTGAGTACTTGACTTTTCTCTCAGCTACGTCCTATGTCTTGGCTGGAGCTCAGAAATCTGCAGTCATTCTAGGTGATTCTGATTCCAGTAGTTCAGGGACTGAACTTGGCAATACACTGCGTTAAAAGTGTGACTATTTGCATCTTAAAATGTAACTAACAAGGAAGATGAGGAAGCACTCAGGCAGTTCTTTAAAAATATGAGACTTAAATAACTTCTGATGATAAAAGTGTAATTTTTGAATTTGCAAAATTTTATGAAAGTGTTATGAAATTGCAAAATTTAATTAAAAAAAGGAAATGAAAATGTAAGTCTGATCAGCAAGTTAGGAACTTCCGGTCATGACCAGTGTGGAAATCAATTAGACACGGAGATGAAAATATTTCTGAAATTATAAGGCACAGAAATGAGAAAAAGGATTTGATTAGTATTCAAACATTTTAGAACACTTTTTATGTGTTAATATATGCCTGTTAATAGCATTTTGGTTACTGTTAGTATTCCAGATGCAATGAACTTTTTCCTTCCAACATTTTCTTATGAAAATTTTCAAACATACAGAAAAGTTGAAAAAACAGTAAAAAACACCAACGTACCCACCTCTTACATGCAATAATTATTATTTTGATGTTTTGATATATATATATCTACATATAGTATTTATAATGTTGACTGTTTAGCAATGCATAAATATATATTTAAAATATTTGTGATATTTGCTGAACCATTTGGAAGTTTCAGATGTCATGATGTTTCATCCTTAAATACATGCATGTATCTTCTAAGAAACAAGATAGTCACCTGTATAACACATTTTCTTCTTACACTAAGAACATTAAGAATATGAATAATAATTTCTTAATAATCATCTGCTGTTAGGTAATGGTTGTGTCTTTTTTCTTTTCTCTCTTAATAGATATTATTTTTTTGAGTAGTTTTAGATTCACAAAACAATTGAGCAAAAAGTACAGAGAATCCCTATATCCCTGCTGTCCCCGCAGGCACAGCCTCCTCCGTTATCAGCATCCAGGCCTTAGTGGTCCATTTGTTACAACTGATGAACCTACACTGACACATAATAATCACCCAAAGTCCATAGTTTACATGAGGGTTTACTCTTGTACATTCTGTGGGTTCGGAGAAAGGCATAATGACATGTATCCATTATAGTATACAGAGCAATTTCACTGCCCTAAAAGTCCTCTAAAGATCCTAAAAATCCAGTAAAAATATTAAAAATCCCTCCTACCCCACTTCCTGGCAATCACAGGTATTTTTACTCTCTCCATAGTTTTGCCTTTTCCAGAATGTCATACAGTTGAATGGGTTGTGTTACTTCATTGACTTTCAATTTCATATGCTCATTCTCATTTCATTTGTGCATCCAGACTTATTTCGTTTGATTTCTCCTTGAGTAGGAACTCAGGGCAATGTGTTACGAGGGGTCCCATCCGTCAGAGGGGGACGTCCTGGCCTTGTGTCTGGCCTTAGTTACCTGGAACTGGACAACCCTGCTGGAAACAAATTGAGATATTCTCGCTGGGCAGGATCTGTGACTGAACTTCCACAAATCATAAAACAAAAGGTATGTGACACTCTGTTGAAAGCACCAGAAAGCAGTCATATTTATTTGCACTGGGAAAATGAGATTAAATTAAGGTGGTTAAACAGAGAAGGCTGTAATTAGCGTTTTCTGTATCCCAGTTATGTTTTGTATAGTAAAATGAATGCATACATAATAGGAAACAAGTTTCATTATCTTGTATGTCCATATTTCAGTTGTAAAGGTTAAATGTCTTGTAAATCCCAAGAGAAATTAATGCTAAAATTTGCATTTCAAGCTTTTGACCTAAATTTGATTATGTTTTCCTTGGTCCCTGATTCAGAGGAGTTATAGATTCTTGCAAGAGGAAGGCATTTAAGGGCTTGCCTAGTGTTACATTTGTCAGATCACCTTTCTTCCTGTGGCCATGTCTTGTAGGCTCCTGGTCATGCAAATTAGTTCTAAAAAGATAGAATCAATTTGGCTGGCAGAATTTTAGGACGTTTTATCAGCACAGTCAGTTCTTTTATAACACAACATATGTGTTCCTAAAAATCAGAGAGCTAGGCAAAATTGCACAATAAAGACCACAGGGCTTATGGGAAAAAATGTGTTAGGAACACAACACTCAAAAACTTTTGTGACACTCATTAAAAAAAAAAGAGGCACCAATAAAAACAGTAGCAGTTTTATACATGTTAAATTGTTAAGGAATGCATGGACTACAATAAAGGTGGCACATTACCTAGAAGAGGATCTGAAGCTTGCTGGGTGATGGGAGGGTTACGGACTGTGAATTATTGTGAAGTGGTAGAAGGAGCGCTATCAGAAATGACAGACAGTCGTAACACCATTTGTGGTTGGTGTGGTTTATTATACAGGTGGTGAACTAGATGGGTGTTTGAGATGTGTGCTTGTGTGTGGGTGTTTTGTGTATTCTTATGCAGCTTGGTTCAGTTGTGTGCAGTTTTCTGTGTTCACTCCGTGTTTCTTATGGACAAAATTGTACATAAGAAAACACAAAATTTATGATATACTCATTTTATTTTTTAATATCTCAATCTCAATGGAACAAATTCACATTTTCAAAATACATGTTATAGCAGAAGTGATTATATAATCTATTCCCTGCCACAGGAGTCAGGCAGTGTCCCAGGTCCAACCTGACGTGGTTTTTTTTTGGGTTTTTTTTGTGGTACACGGGCCTCTCACTGTTGTGGCCTCTCCCGTTGCGGAGCACAGGCTCCGGACGCGCAGGCTCAGCGGCCATGGCTCACAGGCCCAGCCGCTCCGCGGCATGTGGGATCTTCCCAGACCGGGACACGAACCCGCGTCCCCTGCATCGGCAGGCGGACTCTCAACCACTGCGCCACCAGGGAAGCCCCAACCTGACTTTTGAGATTAAGAAACTTGGACACATTTATAAACTCAAAAGTTACGAGTGCTCCTCAGGTACCCTCCTGACACCATACTGAGCCCAGTTGCCTCCCAATAACAGTGACAGTGGGAGGGGCAGTTTTTCCTGGGAAGTCTTACCTTAAAGTGTCATTCATTAATATTCAAAATGATCTATTTTCATTGTCAGTATCTCATACAAATCTTTAAAAATCCTAAATTGTTGTTTAGGGTAAAAAACAGACATTCTTTTCCATTCTCAACTATGTTCTTTCCCACATAGGACTGTAACTGTCATAGCTATGTTAACTTATTAGTTGGACAGGAAAGGGACAGAGAAAGAAGAGACATGTTACAGGTAGATAACCATGCAATGCTGTTCAGTTCAGAAGAGCTTGGGCAGAGATGGAGGGCAATGTGACCCTTTGAGCTAATCTCCGTACTCGCAGTGGTGCTCTAGCCAACTCACTCAGACTCTCTCAAGAGCCAATGGTGCAGGTCTCTTCCCAGCTCCGTGCTCAGGGACATCATGGTGGTAGCCTGAAACTGGCCATGGTGAGAGTAGTTACACTGCAGAAATTGGCAAAGGCTACAAATGAGAGCCTTTTTGTTCCTGGGAGAGCAGATTGTTAGAGCTTAGCCAATCCATCTCCGGTCTTGAAGTTGCTCTTCATCAGAACTGTCCAACACAGAGCGATAATGCCTACCTGTTCTAAATTTCTTCAGGGATAGAGAATCATAGTCTCCATTAGAGATATGTTAAGTATCTCAGAGTCAGGATATTTAATCTCAAATTTAATTGCATTTGCTTCTTTACTGTAATTTAAGTGCATTTCCTTTTCTTCTATCCTCTGCAGGAGTGGAAATGTGTTGTCTTCAAAATAATCTTTCAATAACTAGAAAATGAACATCCTGTTGGTTTTTTAAAATTTTATGTATGCACATAAAATACAAAAAAATATTCCCTCCCTATCTGTTTCTAATTTTCCCTAGGTTTGTCTTGTAAAGGTAGTGAATTGCTTTCTCTTTTTATTTGAACAAGAAATAGTTGAAATTAAGATAAGAGTGGCTTTTGATTTTGTTTTAGTAGAGATTGAGCCAAAATGCTGAAAGGAAAATATTCTCGCTCCAAACCCTGATTACTGACTGTGATGTCTTTATCTGTGTAGCTGACACCTTTGTATGAGCTGGTAAAGGAAGTACCCTGTGCCTCTGTGAAAAGGCTATACCTGAAACGGGCCATTGAGGAATATCTCGATGAATTTGACCCCTGTCATTGCCGGCCTTGTCAAAATGGTGGCATGGCCACTGTGAAGGGGACCCAGTGTGAGTGCCATTGCAAACCATACACGTTTGGTGTGGCGTGTGAACAAGGAGCCCTCGTAGGGGATCAAGCAGGTCAGTGTGCTGCATTCTCTCAAGTTATGCTGGACACAATGAAAAGGGAATTACCCTTTCCCTCTGGCCTCTGAGAGTGTGCTTCCTCGGGTATGGAGAAGGGGAAGTCTCATAAGGCTTTGAATATGTTTCTCCCTCCCTATTCCACCTCCGAGTTGTAGCTACTGAGGTCGGGTCCTTTGCTATCTCTCTATTTTCCCATCTGAACTAACAGAACTGCCTTCTACTCTCCACTCTCCATTAGAACAGATTTATGCCTGAAACACCTTCCATCCTTCCATAGTCACCTCAGTAAGGTTTTGTCATAACTTAGGTCTACAGAGCTTGTGTCTGCACTGACTAACCTTTCTGGTGGCAAGCTCTTGGAAACACCTCTATTTCTATTTTGTGTTATGTCCCACCAATCAATCATTCACAAATACTTGTTGAACATTGGCTGTGTGCTCAACAGTGCATTTGGTGTTTTAAGTATTTAGTATGTGAAGTTCACTTTATGAGTAGGCAAAGTATGAGATGATTTGTGTATATTTATTTTTATATTCATTTGTGTGTCTCTCTCCTCTAGAAAGCTTACTTCTTAAATTCGGAACTGTTTGATTCCTTTGTTTATTCCCACAGCCTGACATAGTGCTTGATTCATAAAGTCACTTAATAAATGTTTGATAAATGAATAAGTACATGACTAAACCACGGCTGCTTATAGACAAGCATCAAGAAAGCATCCTTGCCTCCAAATGTCTCCCCAAGTGGCCTGTCCTGGTAAACTAAAATGCCACCACTGCGATTCATTCCTTTGAGGCTTAGATTTACAGCTATTTGATAAAAATGGGAGCTCCCCCTGCTGGTGATGAGTGGAGTAGCAGTCATAATACCTCAAGCTCTTATTACCTACTATTAACATACTCAGGGGACTATATTATTAACTCGATTTCTAATTGTGGAAGAAAGGGTAAGGAAGATCATGGGAAAAATTATTTTAGTTTTTTTGTGTGTGATACTGAGGAGTGGCTGTGGAGGGAAGAGGGATGTAGGTCACACAGTAGAAATAGCTAAGGAGCAGTAAACACACCCATCTATTATCAGAAGTAATGCTTTGGCGGAATAGTTCCTGAGATCAGTTTCTAACTAGGAAAGCAAAGCTCTTAGAATATGCTTCAAATTCTCTCTAATGTCCTCCAAGGAATATGATGGGAAAAATACTAAAACCTGTGAACTGTGAACCAGCCCTGAGGTAGAAGGTGGCCAGAGCAAGTTGAGGAGGTGCCTGTAGATTGAAGAAGGGTGCTGACAGGAGGTAGAAGCATTTTTCCTACTTGCATATTTCCTCATCTTGTACAGCACCAGCCCTGGGGTTGGCAGCCTGGAGTACCCAGTAGACCAGGGGTCCCCAACCCCCGGGCCATGGACCAGTACCGGTCCACGGCCTGTTAGGAACCGGGCTGCACAGCAGGAGGTGAGTGGCAGGCGAGGGAGCGAAGCTTCATCTGTATTTACAGCCACTCCCCATCGCTCTCATTACCACCTGAGCTCCGCCTCCGGCCAGATCAGCAGCGGCATTACATTCTCATAGGAGCGCAAACCCTCACAGCATGAACTGTGCATGTGAGGGATCTAGGTTGTGCACTCCTTATGAGAATCTAACGCCTGATGATCTGAGGGGGAGCTGAGGGGGAGATGCTAGTGCTGGGGAGCGGCTGCAAATACAGATTATCATTAGCAGAGAGGTTCGACTGTACAGAGACCATAACAAATCAATTGCTTGTAGACTCAGATCAAAACCCTATCAGTGAGTGGCAAGTGAGAACAAGCTCAGGGCTCCCACTGACTCTGCATTATGGTGAGTTGTATAATTATTTCATTATATATTACAATGTAATAATAATAGAAATAAAGTGCACAATAAATGTGATGCTCTTGAATCATCCCCAAACCGTCCCCTCCTCCCCAGTCTGTGGAAACATTGTCTTCCATGAAACCGGTCCCTGGTGCCAAAAAGGTTGGGGACCACTGCAATAGACTATGCTCTTCTCATGCCCAATCACTGCTTTAACATTAGGAACTTATTTGCCTTACTAAGAGACTGTGGGGTGATAAAAAGAGCCTGGACTCAGCCATAAGACCAGGTTACAGTCTGGATATGGTTCTTGCCCACCAGTACAGCATTGTGCATATCACTTAACCACTTTGTCTTGGATTCCACACCTATCAACTGAGAATGTTAACAGACCTCTTGGTCACCTCCATTCGTTCTTGTGAGAATTAATGAATGATAAAATGCATGTGAAAGTGCTTTGAAACCGTTGTAAAATAATAAACAAATTTAAGGTAGTATTGCAAGAAGTTCGTTAATGCAGCCTTAATACGGGCAATCCTAGTCAGTGTGCAGAGACAGTCTGGCCACCGTGGAGACCTCAGTGAACAGAGTGAAGGTAATAAACCCCAGATCGTCCCCTCCCCCAATAACCACATAGTAGGAAGCTTAGCTCACTGAACTCTGAAATCTTCCTCTCCAAGTACTCTCTGAACCATGTCTCTCTTATTTACAGGAGGGGTTGATGGAGGGTGGAGCTGCTGGTCCTCTTGGGGCCCCTGCGTTCAAGGGAAGAAAACAAGGAGCCGAGAATGCAATAACCCACCTCCCAGTGAGGGTGGGAAGTCCTGCATTGGAGAAACGTCAGAAACCAGACAATGCGAAGACCAGGAGTTGGAGCATTTGCGGTAATAGAGACCAGACCTCCTGGCAATTATGTAAAACTCAGTGCCCTCTACAGTAAGCACGGAATACACGACTGCTGCTATTGAAAGATTTAAACCTTAAATGGTGATTTTTATCAGGGAGTGCTGTGCTCTTAGCATTGGGGTCAGTTGAAGGAGAGGCGTATTGTGGCCAATTTGCACTTGTGTGCTTCAAGCTTTCCTGACGCAGGTGTTACAAAAGGGTGGGGAACTGGAAGGCAGTCTGCTTCAGTGGATGCGAGCAGCAGCTTTGGCATCAGGCAGACCTGCCACCTACTTGCTCTGTGAACTTGGGCAAGTTACGATAAAAATAGTGGATACAATGATAATAGGATATTGCCTGAGGTTAAGAATATAAAGTGATTTGTACTGTGCCTGGCATGTAGTAGGCATTCACTAATAGTTGCATTATTTTTCAGATATACCACTCCTTCTTTTTTTTTTTTTTTTTGCGGTACGCGGGCCTCTCACTGCTGTGGCCTCTCCCATTGCAGAGCACAGGCTCCGGACGCGCAGGCTCAGCGGCCATGACTCACGGGCCCAGGTGCTCCGTGGCATGTGGGATCTTCCAGGTCAGGGGCACGAACCTGTGTCCCCTGCATTGGCAGGCGGACTCTCAACCACTGCACCACCAGGGAAGCCCCCACTCCCTCTTATTTATTTACTTTGGACTAAGCATGAAGCATACATTTGAGACAGCTAACATCTTCACTGATTAGCCCAGGTGTCTGATACTAACTTCCTGTTTGCCAGGACCTTGCAAAAGCTATCTTCAAAAATGCTTCATTGCTGGACTTCTCTGGTTGTCCAGTGGTTGAGAATCCGCCTTCCAATGCAGGGGATTGCGGGTTCGATCCCTGGTCAGCAACTAAGATCCCACATGCCACAGGGCAACTAAGACCCGACACAGCCAAAAATCAATCAATTAATCAATATTAAAAAAAAAAAGCTTCGTTGCTGAATCATACCCCTGGGTTAGAGTTGTTTATGCCACACCCCACTCTTTAATACTGTCCTTATTAACCTTTTCTGATCAAGTATTGGCAAATATTTTAGAAAGGTAATTTGAAGGTCATGTGAGTTGAGGAAATGTGTAAGATGATTGGGTATCCGGTATTAGCATAGGGAGGTGAGACGCCTTATTCCTTATTCCTAGGGTGCTTTGTAATCCAACAATAACCAATATCTCTTGGCCGAGGAAGCTGGCAAACGTACGGGATTCTGGTAGGAGGGACCAGAGAAGCTCATCAAGATTAGGAGCCCGGGCTTCCCTGGTGGCGCAGTGGTTGAGAGTCCGCCTGCCGATGCAGGGGACACGGGTTCGTGCCCCGGTCTGGGAAGATCCCACATGCCGTGGAGCGGCTGGGCCCGTGAGCCATGGCCGCTGAGCCTGCGCGTCCGGAGCCTGTGCTCCGCAACGGGAGAGGCCACAACAGTGAGAGGCGAGGCCCACGTACCGCAAAAAAAAAAAAAAAAAAAGAAAAGATTAGGAGCTCGACTACTGGAGACGAGGGAGGACAAGCCCTGCACACACCCTGATCTTGTCAGAAACCCCACCCTTGGACTGTTGTTATAAACCCCTCATCAAATCCTCTGGCAGGGATGGCAGGGGGACACACATAGTTTTTCAAGGCAGGAGCCCGCTGTATCCCCCTTTGCCTGGCAAAGTACAAAAGCTATCCTTTTCTACTTCACCCAAAACTCTGTCTCTGAGATTTGATTCGGCATTGGTGTACAGAGATGCCGAGATTTTGGCATCATAATCATGATAACAATGACATCTATCATTAAACAATGATTTTCAGCAGTGCCTCTGAGGTCACTCTACACCAGTATTATCTCCACTCCAGAAACAGGAAATCTGAGGGGAAGCCTTACAAATAGCCTGTGAATGTTGCCGCCTTCTGAGCTGAGTTCCTTACATTCTTGCCACACACTGAGGAAACTCAGATGTGAGGTATAAGCATAACTTTCCTTTTTGTACTAAGGAAGAAGAGGATATTTCCTCTCCTCTGAGCACCAAGAAGAGTGAGAATTCTCTCAGTGCTTCCCTTAGGATGCTGCTGTCCATCCAGCTTTATGTCTACAGGCAGAGGAAATATGCCCACGGAGGGAGAGGTCTCCTCAGAGACCCTCATCTTCCCAGAGATCTGTGCCCTTGAAGGCAACATTCTCCTCCTACCAGAATCTCATATGTTTGCCAGCTTCCTCAGCCAGGAGATATTGGTTATTGTTGGATTATGAGGCACCCAAGACCCAGGAATAAGGCATCTCACCTCCCTATGCTAATACCAGATACCCAAGCATCTTACACATTTCCTCAACTCACATGATCTTCAAATTATCTTTCTAAAATATTTGCCAGTACCTGATCAGAAAAGGTTAATAAGGACAGTATTAAAGAGTGGGGTGTGGCATAAAGAACTCTAACCCAGGGGTATGATTCAGCAATGAAACATTAAAAAAATTTTTTTTAAAACATTTATTTTTAAGTTGTATTTATTTAATTTATCCTTGTTGTACCAGGTCTTAGTTGCAGCATGTGTGCTCCTTAGTTGCGGCATGTAGGATCTAGTTCCCTGACCAGGGATCAAACGCCAAGTTCCCTGCGTTGGACGGTGAATTCTTAACCACTGTACCAACCAGGGAAGTCTCTCTGGTCCCATTAATGTCGCCTCAGGTGGTTGCTTGGATGCTTCTCCCTTGATTAGCAACTGTTCACATCTGCCGTTTGGAACTCAGGGAAGGTCATGGAGGCTGGAGTCTTGCCTACAGGAAACGGGGAATGAAAAAAGGCCTCTGTGCCTTGGAGCCCCACAGGGCCCTGCTCGGTTTCAATTACTGTGAGCTCCCCTAGAGATTGCCTTGTGAGAGGTAGAAATAGCATGATTTTAGGAGCTTAACTAGACATGAATCCAGCCCTGGTATTTTTTACACTATAACCTTGGACAAGTTATTCAAACTTCCTGAGCCTTTCTCCACATATCTCATGGAGTTACTGTGAGTGTGAATTGAGCTGAGGCACATTTGTCGAACATCTGTCAAGATGCCTAGCACATAGTAAGCACTCAGTCAAAAATAGTTATTATTTTGTGTTACCTCTCGCAGGATCACAAACTTGAATTACCTTATTTTCAATACAGAATTAATTTTGTGTTAAAGGGATTTAAGAACCAAATAGCAGGAGAAAAAGTGGGTGTGAGACAGGTGACCTGTAGGAATCACATAAATCATATGTGTTGTCCAATGGCTTTATTTCTTTTTCTTTTCTTTGTTTGTTTTCCATACTACTGATCTGGTAGTTATCTTTTGGAAGCGTGAATTGATATGTGTTTTCTATCATGGGATGTGGTCAGATATTTTATTCTGAGAATGACAAAAACATCACATCACAGAGCAGTGTCCACTACTTACTTCAGCTGCAAATGAAAAATTCACTGTGCTGTAAAATATTTGTTAAATTGTGGAAAATCCATCATGTTAATTATGTTTTGTTTCCTTTTCCTTTCAGATTGCTTGAACCACATTGTTTTCCTTTGTCTTTGGTTCCAACAGAATTCTGTCCATCACCTCCTGCCTTGAAAGACGGATATGTTCAAGTTGGTTATAAAAGATACTTTTTTCCTTTACATACACTGTTCATTCCAAGTTCTAGCTCTCTACTGATGTCATAATCTGCTTCCTCCTTCCATGATGAAACAGTGCTAAAAACATTTTATGTGTGCGTTTTAGTTTAGCAGTGAGGGTTTTAGTTTGTGAGTTTTCTTCTTTGGCCCAAGGTGGTTAGAATTCTTCAGGAGGTACTATATCTCCTGCAGTAAAGGAAATCAATATCGCCACCCAATGAATTAGAAATGTAATCATGCCAGCGGGTAGCTAAACATTTCCATTCTGAACACAAAAGTAGGAATCTATAAGCAAGTTTTTCAGCATAGAGAACTTACCTGGTTCTTTTCACTGCAAGGAGTCTTTTTAAATTTTTCATAAATACAAGGGTTGGGGTAAAGCATTAGGTTTATTCCAGGGGCCAGTAAGACATTTAGCCAGTGTCTGGTGAGATATGGGTCACTGTATTATACTTGAGCAATTTTCTTGTTCAGGAAGGAGCACAAGTCATCTGCCATTTGTCATTCTGGGAAATTAACATGGCTTTGGGGCCATATTAATTTGTGTGCTCTTCTCACTACTTCTTACGATGAGGCTTTGGCTCCAAACACCAGGAAGTATCTCTTCATGGTACATAGGAGCTATTGTTCATCAGGATTTTCTCAGTGCCACCAGCCTTGGTTTCTCCGTGAAGAATTTGCCTCTCAAATGCCAGACCCTTGAACATATACTCACTGAGTGTTTGTTTGCTGAAATTTCCCCAAATGTAGGTACTGTTGGGAGATGTGTATGTGTGTGTGTATGGAGAGAGAGAGAAAGTGGACCTAGACTCTCTAACACTCATATTATCCCACCACAATCCATGAAGTTCCTGAAGGAAATATGCTTATAGAATGAGGCCAGGCAGACTCATAGACTTCAGCAAACCACGAAGCTGCTGTCTTCAACTGTAGTGCATGTGGTGTCCTGTAAGGAGCTGGGGGTTCCAAACACTGCCCCGTGGACTGGCTACATCTTAGGCACCCAGGAAACTTAACAATAGATTGCTGCTTGCCCCTTGTTCTCCTTTTTTTTTTCCTCATTTTGTAAGTTTAGTGTAGAGCCTGAGAGTTTTGTTTTTTTTTTAATTGTTACTAATGGTTTTGACAGAGACGGCCAGGTTTAGACACTGTTGAGTTAGACTTTCTCATATAGAAGTCCCTTCTGCAAGGCAGTGGAAGGCCTAGGGGCTAGAACCAAGGCTGATCAAATATCTTTCCCTATTTTCTTCAAATCACAATGCCAATCTGGGTGCTCTTTTTCCTACCAATTCTCATGATGGAGCCAGACTGGGCCAGGAAGAGCAAGACTGTCTGTGAGAAGAAGGCGCCACAGAATTTTGTTCTATTGCCTACAGCAGAGCTGGTCCAGCTCCACGCCCTCTCCCAGGCCAGTTTTCTTCGCCATCTTCTTGAGTAGCCGAGAACTAGATGGATAAGGAAAGGAACCAAGAGAGACACCAAACAAGAATGATGACTCCCTCAAGGCTCAGACGTCAGATTCTTCCTTGCTTCACAATGAAATCTCACCTCCTGGCATTATAGGCTAATGACATGTCCTTGAATCTGACTCAGCCTCAGCGTCACTTCCCTTACAGTGAAGGGGCTGGGGAGGGTAGTGGGTGAAGATCAACATCATGCTTCCCCTGAAAGTCATCAGTGGGAAGCTCAAACTTTCGTGAACATGTTGATAGGACATTTGAACATTTCTGCCTGTTCATAATGACATTTATTGGTCAGTATTGCCAACGGACAGCCCATAACACCTCACTAGGAAGAGTTGACTGACAAGGACATTTCCAAAATCTGATGCTTTCCTGAAAGTATAATAGAAGTTACTTGAGTAGTGTCCACTAACGTAATTTTAGTAAAATGTTTAGTATAATGCTTGGTTTTGGGGAGCTGTCAATAAATTATAGTACAGTGGCATTAATAGCTTTATTTCAATTAATGGTGGTACCAGTGTTGTTGGCTAGGACTCTACAGGAAAAAATAATTTTACAGACAATTTTCAAAATGAGTTATTTGAATGTAGATTGCCTGATGATTAAAGAAGTCATGATTTATAGGCTGAATATATCTAAAGAAATATTTTGTTAATGCAACAGAGATATTCTTCCTTTCTCCATCTTTTATTTCTGTTTAGGATGAAGGTGCCATGTTTCCTGTTGGGAAAAACATAGTGTATACTTGCAATGAAGGATACTCTCTTGTTGGAGACCCTGTTGCCAGATGTGGAGAAAATTTACAGTGGCTTGTTGGGAAAATGCATTGTCAGAGTGAGTGGCCTTGATTCTAGTATATAATTCAAGATGAAAGAATAGTGTGGAAAGGAATAAATCAGGATAAATAACCGCTTACCATATGCCCATGTCTTGATCTCCTTTTCCTGAAAGGCTTATATGATCCTGTCCAAATTTCAGGACTATCTTGAAAAACCCCTCAGCTTTCTCTAGTTGTTAGTGCTCCTGTTAGGTGAGGCACATTTTATTGCAATTTTAAAGTTTCTGGTGCAAATTAGAATGGGTCAGGGAGCTCAGTTCTGGTTAAGACCATCAGGATGTTCTTTAGAGTTTAATTACCAGGGATTTACCACAATCTACTTCCTTAAATGCTTTTGATCCTATTTTGTTTAGATGTAGCATCTGAGTAAGTGCTTCTGCATGTTGTATCACCCTAACGCTATTTTCTGGTTTCTATCTCAGCTGCGCTACAATATAAGATTCTTCAGCAGATGGATAGACAGCACTACAGGGATGTATTTATCCTATATCAGTTGATCTAGGCTATGTGAGGAAAGTCCTAGTGCACACAGGTACATTTTATTCTCTTGAGTACATACATATTAGTAAAAGTTCTGAGTTGTCAGGTATACATACATTTAGAGTTAGTAGATGCTACCAGTCTTCCAAGTGGTTGTACATCCCGGACAGAATCTGAGAAGTCAAGATTGCTCTGTGTCCTCACCTACACTTGATATTGTCTATCTTAATTTTTTTTTTTAGCTATACTGGTGAGTGTGTAGCAATATCTTATTTTTTAATTTGTATTTCTAAATTTGTATTTCTTCTGATGACTAATGATGTTAAGCCTGTTTTCATATATTTATTGGGTATTTGGATACTTTTTTTGGTGAAGTGGCTGTCTAATCTTTTGGGCATTTTTTCTGTTGGTTTGTTAGTCTTTTTCTTACTGATTTGTAAGGTCTCCTCTTGTTCTCTCTGTTTCTGTCTGTCTTTCTGTCTCTCTGCCCTAGAGTCCTTGGGAAGAAATAAACTATCAATATTGCCAAAATAGAATATAAATATTCCCTAGCTAAGAGTATTAAAATCAAACTTTAGTTCTTTTAAAAGATTAATAAGATACTTCTGCTTGAAAAGCTTCTTTTTCTTTATTGTGTATCTACTGGTGACAAGTTGTCCCAGTATTTGTTCATCTAAAACGTTTTTATTTTATCTTTACTTTTGAAGGATAGTTTTACTGGATAAGGAATTTTAAGTTAGCAGTTATTTTCTTTAAAACCTTTAAAGATTTTATTACATTGCCTTCTGACTTCATTGTTTTTTAGTGAGAAGTCAGCTTTCAAGTTTATTGTTTCTCCTTTGGAAATCGTATTTTTTTGGTCTGGTTGCTTTTAAGATTTTTTATTTTTTTTCTTTTCCAGAAGCAACTCTACTCTGATGTGCCTAGGTGTGATTTTCTTTGTCTTTGTCCTGGTGATCTTCAAAGCGCTCTTGAACCTATGCTTTAATGTCTTTTGTCAGTTTTAGAAAATTCTTCACCTTTGTCCTCAAATATTGCTCTGTCTCATTCTTGCTCACGTCTCCTCATGAGACACAAATTATACATTTTTTAGAATGTATATACATATACATACGTGTGTGTGTGTGTGTGTGTATATATATATATATATGTCTTTGTTTTGTTCTGTTTTGTTTTGCCATGCCCTGTGTCTTGCAGTATCTTAGTTCCCCAACCAGGGATCGAACCCAGGCCCAAGACAGTGAAAGTGCCGAGTCCTAACCACTGGATTGCCAGGGAATTCCCTACATTTCTTTGTTTTACATCAATTTTTCTCTCTCTGTTTCATTTTAAATATTTTCTATTGATCTATATTCCAGTTTATTAATTCTCTGTACAGTTGTGACAATCTGCTTTCAAGAACTCTACTGAGTTCTTTTTTTAAAAATTTATTTATTTCTTTTTGGCTGCGTTCGGTCTTCATTGTTGTGTGCAGGCTTTCTCTAGCTGCAGCAAGCGGGGGCTACTCTTCCTTGAGTGGGCTTCTCATTGTGGTGGCTTCTCTTGTTGCGGAGCATGGGCTCTAGGCATGCGGGCTTCAGTAGTTGTGGCACATGGGATCAGTAGTTGTGGCTCGCAGGCTCCAGAGCGCAGCCTCAGTAGTTGTGGTGCACGGGCTTAGTTGCTCCATGGCATGTGGGATCTTCCTGGACCAGGGTTCGAGCCCGTGTCCCCTGCATTGGCAGGCAGATTCTTAACCACTGCGCCACCAGGGAAGCCCGTCTACTGAGTTCTTAATTTCATTTTCCAATTCTAGATATTCCATTTGTCTACTTTTCTATACTTTCTAATTCTCTGTTGATATTCTCCATCTTCTAATTTCATTTTTCCAACATATTAATCATAGTTATTTCATGGTCCATGTCTGTTAACCCCATCATCTGGATCTGCTGTAGATGTTTCTACTGTTTTTTTTTTTTTTTCGGTACGCGAGCCTCTCACTGTTGTGGCCTCTCCCATTGCGGAGCACAGGGTCTGGATGCGCAGGCTCAGAGGCCATGGCTCAGGGGCCCAGCCGCTCCACAGCATGTAGGATCTTCCCGGACCGGGGCACGAACCCGTGTCCTCTGTATCAGCAGGCGGACTCTCAACCACTGCACCACCAGGGAAGCCCCTCTATTGTATTTTTGAATGTTAGATTAGTTTTGGTTGAATGCCAGATTTATATGTAAAAAAAATACATATGGATGATGTTTTCTTCCTCTAGAAAAGATTTAGGTTTGTTTCTGGCAAGAACAAGGCTTGTTTATGTCTGCTTTACCTTTATCTTAGGTTGTATCCATTAAGGGGTCATAAGGGAAAGTATGGGATTTCTACTGAGGCTCCTCCTTTGTAACAGGACTGGACTCTAATTTTTGGTCTCCTAGCCCTGTGAGACTGCTAAAAACTCTATGCAGCTATTCAGCCTTTGAGTTGCAGCTTCCTCCTTAGTTTAGCAGCCCTTCAGCACATTAAAAAAAAATGTTTTTTTTTCAACTTTACAAATAACCTCAAGGACAGAAGCATTACCAAACGTTGTAATCACTACTTTAGACTTCCCTTTTTCTAGAGTCTTGGGCCTTCAAAATTCCATTGCTCTGATTGTTGTCTGTTGCTCTCAGAAATACTTTTTCTTTAACTTTGTACAGCCTTTCTATATGTCTTAGTGGGAGCATTCGTGTGAAACCAGCAAATGTGTCATGGCCAGAAATAAACAAATCTGAAGCTAAATTATTAGCTTTCGGAAGGCAGATTATGTGACTAGTGTTTTGTGTCCCTAGTAGCACACAGCATATTTGGCAAAATATAGACACTCAATAAATGCTGATTTCGAATGAATGAATGGATTGTCTGATTAAAATGATGCAGAAATAAAGCAGTACTTTGTAGAATATTGTCCAAAGTCCACTAGAGAGATTGGCAAGATTTTTTTTTTTAATCATGAATTCTGACTCGCCTTCCATGACTATGCATGTTTCTCATTCTTCTTGTTTTTTTCAAGTAGAAGATTTGAGCTAATGAATGTGATGGAATAAGAAAAGATAGAACTGGGAAACCAAAAATGATTTAACACTTTTATGGTTGCAAGGTTAAAGGTGGTTCTTTAAAGATTTCAGATAGCAAAATATCTAATTGGGTACATGCTAATGATATGCAAATGAACACAGCTCTTGGGAAATTTCTGGTGGGACTTCACCAGACAAGAAGTAGCTGCTGTAAAAAGTCTGGTTTTAACAGCAGGCTGGACTTCAGGACTCTAAAAGGCTTATTCATTTTAAGTTGTCACATGGCTTTGAGGGCAGGGGTGAGAGAATGGGAACTGTTTTGGCCTTCAGTCATTCATGTCATTAACATGCCAGGCATGTTGGGATATGTCTTTCAGGGCATCCTAAGAGTGAACTCACCTCTTCCTCCTTGTCCTCTAATTAGAAAAAGCAGAACAAGTGTATCAGCACCATTCAAGGCTGTCATTTTTTTTTTTAAAAGATGGTTTAGGAAAGCAGTGACCCTTGTATTCTTCTCTCTTTTCTCTTTAGAAATTGCCTGCGTTCTACCTGCACTGATGGATGGCATACAGAGTCATCCCCACAAACCTTTCTACACCGTTGGTGAGAAGGTGACCTTTTCCTGTTCAGGTGGCAGGTCCTTAGAAGGTCCTTCGACATTTCTCTGCGGATCCAGCCTTAAGTGGAGCCCTGAGATGAAGAACGTCCAGTGTGTGCACAAAGGTGAGTGGCTCTTGGGTCTGTCCAAGGACACGTACACTCAGGGAATGAGAGTCCTTGCGGCAGTTCCTCAAGGCACTGAACCTCCAAAGCGGAATCACTCCCTCCATCCCTGCCCTGCTACAAGAAGGTCAGTTCATAGAGTGGGTAACAGACTTTTTTGCACATGGCACAGATAGACTCACAGAATTCAAGGAAAGGCAAGAATAGCCCTGGTGATTCTGAAATTTTAACTTAAATCCTTCACATCAAAGATTAGCTTTCTATTTGTTAAGGTGCCAAGAAAATAAAGAATTTCTAAAAGCTGATTTCTGGTTTCCTCCTGATTTTTAAAAATGTACTTTTATGAAGTCTAGAGTTGAGATCATAATTTATATAAAATTCTGTATGTTTCGTTTTTGGGCTCTTAGAGTTTATTAGTGGTATTGAAATTGAAAATATAAAAGCACTTACATATAACCTTGCAAAGCAGAGTTATTGAAGGAAAAGTAGTGTGGTTTGTGAAGTTGTTCTTATAGGTCGAAATCCAAATATCCAGTATTTTGAACACATGGCAAATTAAAATAGTTTTTAAAAAAATTTTTTATTGGAGTATAGTTGATTTACAATGTTGTGTTAGTTTCGGGTGTACAGCAAAGGGAATCAGTTATACATATACATATATCCACTCTTTTTTGGATTCTTTTCCCATATAAGCCATTACAGAGTATTGAGTAGAGTTCCCGGTGCTGTACAGTAGGTCCTTATTTGTTATCTATTTTATACATAGTAGTGTGTATATGTCAATCCCAATCTCCCAATTTATCCCTCTCCCCCCTTTCCCCCTGATAACCGTAAGTTTGTTTTCTACATCTGTGACTCTATTTCTGTTTTGTAAATAAGTCCATTGGTATAAAATGGTCTTTTAAGAAACTAAGGCAGGAAGAGATTTAGAAAGCCAAACTATTTCTTTTAGAGATACTTAAAATGGGATAGATTTGTTTTCAGAATAACTTCCTCTTTCTTTACATTTTTTTTAAGAAATGGAAAATATTATGTTTGTAACAATTAAAAACAAGAAGAAAATCGCACTTGCATTCTATTTTATATGATATTCTTATTTCTTGAGTATATAATTTTTAATTCGATGCTGAAATTTTTCTTCTATAGTGAAGATGAAGTAGTTGATTCCATGAATAGTAATATTAGGTGAATTAGATCTTCACAATTGAAAAGAGATCACTCTGTGACTGATTGTGTTAAATAGATCACAGAGGACAGAATGGGAGGGCTGCGTGTCCAGTGGAATGGCTGCCCTGCCTGTTCTCACATGTTCTGTAGCTGTCAGAGCAGTGACAACTGCCTTGTTTTCTACATGCACTGAGGTATAACTATGAGTTTATTTGGGATAAAGTAATGGACCTGTACCAATAATGCTAAAATTAAGGAGAACAATGTACAGTTGATGAGGTTGCTCTTTTCTTCCAAATGAGATTATATACTTGTTTTTTTTCTGAAACGTCTTTTTCAACTTTATAACACATTTGGTATGAATTTTCTCCCACTCAGTAGCAAATTCTATTAAGGTTTTAATTAAGGATGTTTTTCAGATCTGTGTGCTTTTCAGAAGACTTAGATAACAATAATAACTACCCTTAACATAAGCCTATAACCAAAGGTTCCAGGTTTGTCAGCCTCCAGAGTTTGAAAATACCTGATGTACAAGTATTTAGTCTTTTTTATATTGTGGTAAAATATACACAACATACAATTTACCATTTTAACCATTTAAAAATGTGCAATTCAGTAGCATTAAGTACATTCCCATTATTGTTCAACCATCACTGTCATCCATCTCCAGAGCTTTTCCATCTTCCCAAACTGAAACTCTGTATCCATTAAACACTAGCCCGTTATTTATCCGCACCCGCATCAGTACTTAGTCTTGATGGGAAGATATTTGATTTTAAAATAGTAAACGTACATACTGTAGGTGGGTCCTAAGAGTGTGTTTACTTGGTTAGTCAAGCCATGAAGATAACAAAGCTATATTCTTTTTAAATGCAAAAGTCTTTGGTGTAGGTAATTCTACAAGCGATTTTCCGCAAAGAAATTATAATAACTTTTAGAAAATATTTAAAATTTGAAATTCTATCCTTATGAACAGTTAGCAAATAAACTGCTAATAATAATACAGAACTAATGTACATGGCTTAATCACTGAACTTCAGTTTTGGTCCATTTAGATCAGACTTTCCCAACCCCAGCACTACTGGAATTTGAGCCCTGATAATTCTTTGTGTGGGAGCCTGTCCTGTGCCTTATCTGATGTTTGGCAGAATCCCTGGTCTCTGCTCACTAGATGCCAGTAGCGTCTCACAGGGGTGACAACCAAAAATGTCTGTTGACATTGCCAAATGTCCCCAGGGGCAGACATTTGCCCCTGGTTGAGAAGCATTGATCTAGATAATACCATTAAAATATTTTATTTTGGAATTACTTAAGATTTCAGAAAATTTGCAAGTATAGTTTCCATATACCCTTTACCCATCTTCCCATAATATTAACACCTTACATACCTTGACACAATTTAGTTGGTCAAAACCAAGACATTAATATTAAATAGTACCATACTATTGACTACCCTACAGACTCTATTCATACATCACCGTTTTTCCACCGATATCCTTTTCATGGTCTAGGATCCAATTCAGGATACTACGTTGCATTTAAGATAATACCGTTTCAAATTGGGCAATTGGGATTGACATGTATACACTGATATGTATAAAATTGATGACTAACAAGCACCTGCTGTGTAAAAAAAAATAAAAGATAATACCATTTCAAAGAAAAATGTTTAAAGAATAAGTACTTGCTAGAGACCTTGCTGGACACGGCAGGCATACTTCACCTTGCTACCATTTTTACAAGTTTATACCTTCCTTGTTCATGAGATTTTCCTGTCATGTCTAAAGCTCTTATGTTTTCCGAAGTAAGGAAGTATTCCATAGTTTGTGCACCCATAAAAACACATCCTGCAGACAAATGACCTTTATAGATATATCCAGCAGGTAGCTAGTTTTATGATGCAAAAGTGTATGCCACTGAATTCCATTGTAATGAAGCTGGCAGGAGGTGGAAATTGCAGGGTGGTGTAGACTGTTCACATTGTAGGCAGGCATAGCCTAGGCCGTGGCAAATTATGCTCTTGTAAGTTGGACCAAAGTGTTTTCCTGTCAAAACTGGAATGATGATTGGCTTTCTATCAGTTTGTAAGAAACATAAAATAAAGGAAAGGATTTTATTAATGTAAGTACCTCCAGACATTTAGTCACTGTTGAGGGGAGACCACTTGGATATTTACATGTAAGAGGTTATTATAGTTGTCCTTGAGATACTGAGAGTTCTTCTTGTATAGGTCAAGTGATGGTATGCTTTCTGTCTCATTATAGGCACAGTGGGCAAAATACGTCCACATAACAAACAGTTTTTAAACCCCCATGTACTTGATGAAAGGGAGCCTACTCTATGGGCCTTCAATTCAGACAAACATGGACTTCAATCCTGGCTTGGCCAATTTGTTAACTAGCATGAATTTCCTAACTTTTCTGTCTCTTAGTTTCATCATCTCTTAAATGGGCACTTATTAAGGGGATTAAATATCACAATGTATAAAAAGGGCAGGGCCAAGAGTAAATGCTCAAGAAATGGTAGCTATTATGACCAATGAAATTGGGTGGTCCTAGGAATGCTCTAGCTCTTGTAAAATGCTTTATAGCTTTATTTTTTACTGTACAAACTTGTTGCAGTTGAGAATATTACAGAGCCTGGTTCAACAATTAAAATAATACCTTGTTTGCTCTGAAGAAGCTTTTCACCTAATAATTGCCTCTCCATTATTGTTTTCTTTTAGATGCCCCTTTGGCACCGGAAGTGCCTGAATGTCAGCGCTGGGAGAAACTGCAGAATTCAAGATGTGTTTGTAAAATGCCTTATGAATGTGGGTAAGCTCTGTCTTCTTCTCTGTTTTATTTAAAATAGATGGGATGATTTCTTAATGCCATTTGAAGCAACATGGATGGACCTAGAGATTGTCATACTAACTGAAGTCAGTCAGACAGAGAGAGACAAATATCGTATGATATCACTTATATGCGGAATCTAAAAAAAAAATTGATACAAATGAACTTATCTGCAAAATAGAAACAGACTCACGGACTTAGAGAACGAACTTATGGTTACCGGGGGGAAAGGGTGCAGAGGATGGATAGTTAGGGAGTTTGGGATTGACATGTACACACTGCTATATTTAAAATAGGTAACCAACAAGGACCTACTGCATAGCACAGGGAACTCTGCTCAGTATTATGTAACAACCTAAATGGGAAAAGAATTTGAAAAAGAATAGATACATGTATATGTATAACTGAATCACTTTGCTGTACACCTGAAACTAACACAACATTGTTAATAAACTATACCCCAATATAAAATAAAAAAGTTAACAAATAATAATTAAATTAAAAAAAATAGATGGCATGATTTCTTAGATGCCAGTCTCTGTTAGCTCAAAGATGTTACTTACCATGGGTTAAGGGTCTTTGCATTTCAGTCCAGTCCATTTGCTGCTTGTTATTTGCCTGGGTCACCAGGACTGACCATTGGTGGCGTTAGGCAGTGATCTAATCTGGCTGGTGAGAAAGGCTGAAGGACTGCTTGAGACCACTTGTTCTCTACATAAAATGGGGCAAAATGACAAAACCGTCACCTGAGGATTTAGAGCTTGAGGAGATTGGGGCTGAAATTCCCATGAGACGTAAACTCTTAAAGATACCAAGAGAAACAAAAGCAGCCACTTTTCTGATTCTTGAAATATGTTTATTTCTAGATTTGCATTCTAAGAACACCACCACACTTGAAATCACTCCATTGTAGAAAGATATCTGGAGTAATTACTGGTTGTTGGATACAGAGGGCATGATTAAATTGAGACAAGAGGAGGTTTACTGGTGGGACTATTTACAGAAATGTGGGCAGAGTAAAGAAAACTGCAAGCCATGGGGCAGTATTCCTGGACTGGTAGCAGTTCGGGTTTATAGTATCTCCGTGCCCAAGCCAGAAGGCGTGAGAGAGGAGCACTTATGAAAACCTGTTGACAGAGCGCTAGTTGAGGAAGAGTTGAGTCCCTCATTTGGGGCCCTCAGAGATCCCCAGCAGTGAGCCAGGGGAATAAAACCCCCCATTGTACCCTCTTCTCTCCCTCCAGTCTCTTGCCAGACTCCCCCATTGATCAAACACCCCTGAAGCTAGAGGACAAGGAAGTCTATTGATGTGGTCCATACGTGTCAGCCTCCCAGGCAGGGTGGAGAAGAGTGGAGGGTGAATCTGGAGAGGCAAATGGAAGATATCCAGTCCCCAGGACTTACTGGCCATCTTTAAGGTTAAGAATCAAAACACAAATTATTAGCCAATTACTTGGCTTTCAATTAGTATGGTCACCAAAACACATCTTCTTGAACACCTACATTGGGTAATGATGACTATGGTGGTATCTTATAAGAAGTAACTTCTCATGTGAAGGAGAACATAAAACTGAATAGCATAAGTGGAAATGGTCAGTCCAGAATCTTCTGACTGTGCTGTTATTCTCTACTAATCATTGTTTGCTTTGACTCACTTTCATCCTCTTTCCAACTTCTCTGATTCATTGAGTTTATCTGCAGCCTGTTTATAAATATGGTAAGAGTTTTAACATCAGATACTGATAACAAGATAGATGGCCTTGTAAGTTCTCTGCCCTTTAAGCTGTTCTGCGTACTTCTATGTAAAGTTTAAATAAACAGATAAAAAAGAAATACTAGGATTTGTTTCTGTTATGTAAATGTCCAAATAAATTTAACTCTTGTTCAGAGAAGTAAACATTAGAGCTAAATATATATAAGTAAATATAGATTCGGTTTATTATTCAAAACAGCCTTGCTGTCTAGGGTTTCGCTACAGTAATTGTTTCCTTACCCATCAGCATTCAGAAATGTGGTTGTTTTTATTAGTGACATTTCAAATAGTTGGCACTATTTTAACACCAATGCATACGAAAAAAAGTAACCCATTTTATGGAGCTATTTCTAAACTATTTTGTAAACGTAGATACTCTAAAAATAGCGTTGAAAAATAGAGTTCATTTTCCCTTGAGGATTCAGTCATCAGCTGTGGATAATGCTATAATATGGACCTGAACTCTCAGGGCTGCTGGCTTGGGAGGAGGTACTTTCTTCTGCAGCCAGTGGTCCCATTTGACTCCCATTCCTCTGAGTGTTTTGATCTTTGCTAATTTTCTGTCTCCTTCTTTGTCGTCAATCTACCATCTGTGGCTAGCAGACGTTGCCTTCTCTTCTAATTTGCTGTATCCGATCTGTTCTAGATGAAACTACATTGACACTAGATATCTAAGCTTGTAAAACTTGTGAGTAAATAAAGAGCAAAATATGTTCATTTTGAAGATTGGAGGGGGTTGGGCCCTAGTAATGCGGGGCATTTGCATTTCTGTTCCATCTTTTTGCTGTAGGTGACAACATCTGAGTCATCGAACCCAGAGCCTCACCTTTCACTTCTCATTCTCAGCTTTGAAGAAAGAAAATCTTGTAAATAAAGTAATTTAAAAAATTTGTTTCAGATCCTCCTTGGATGTGTGTGCTCGAGATGAGAGAAGCAAAAGGATACTGCCTCTGACAGTTTGCAAGATTCATGTTCTCCAATGTCAGGGTAGAAATTACACTGTTGCTGGTAGGGAGAGCTGTACTCTACCTGCCTCAGCTGAGAAAGCTTGCGGTGTGTGTCCACTATGGGGAAAATGTGACGGTAAGGGGCATTTCATATTTGTAGCTACAAAAATGCTCAAGTAATAGGAGTGAAGTTTTCTAGTTTAGCGGCAGATCAAAGCACATCCCTGAGGATATCAAAGACTCCGACTGGTCTGAGCATGAACTATCCTCCCTGACTGCCTTCCCCGGGGAGGGGGTCGATCAAGAACTCTCCCTGATGGTCTGAATGTCCTCCCAAACATCACGTTCCACCTTCATGATTTTTGCTCTGTCCTTGTATTAGCCATATTATGTACTCATTCAAAAAGAAACAGACTCCCATAAAAATAACAATTTTTAAAAGAAGAAACGTTATATCACATTTTTAATAGGAAATGTCCCTTGCCATAAATATTGGGTAACCATGAAAATACATACAATGAAACAAAACAAGGTAGGAGATTCTAGCCAGAGGCTGCTCAAAGCTTGGAGGATGAAGCTTCCTTGTGATAAAGGGTGTTTAGCAAGTGTCAGGGGTGTGTTGAAAGCACACCCGTGCCAAGCTGACACTTTCTCCTAGAAGCAATCAGAAGGATGTGAAGAGAATAGAAAAGGAGGTACTACATTCTCAAGCTGTGATTCCATACTTGCTGGTGCTGTGTCCAGGTAGCAATGATCTTGACAACCAGCACTGGCCAGCCCTCCTCCGCGGGGGGGAGGAGTTGGGTCGCCAGAGCCAAGTCACCGTCCTTAGTTTCCCCATCTGTCAAGTTGGGAGCCGGACGGTGCGATCTTGATCTTTAAGGTCTCTGCTAGATCCTCAGGCCCTCCTTTTCCTGGCCGGTACCCGCTGGGCACCTTTCCCCTCACTCCCGTCCCATTTGCAGCAGAGACGATGACACATATAGGCACGTCTGGGTCACTTTCGGTTTGGCAGTCACCACAGTGGTCTGGCAGACCTGGTTACCCTCCTTCTGGGGACGCCTGGCTGGTGTGTTCCAGCCTCGCACCTTCAGCGCACACACGGCTTTCCTCCCCGACTCGTTTCTGATGGGTCTTTATGGGGCATGAGGCCTTTTGCATCTCATGCCCTCTCTCTCTCAAAGCAAGTTAATTCTTCTCTTGTCTCCCTCTGTTTGAGCCTCGCAGCCCGGCGTTTTGCTGAGGTCTCTGCATTTGGTCTGGGCGTTGAGGGGTCACACCGGGGGTTTGGGCCCCCCCTGTGCAGCGCGTGGAGGAGAGAACCGCTCCGCGGGGGTCCCATCGATAGGAAGCCTGGCAGCAGCCTCAAAACCTGCTTATTCTGTCGGAGTGGAGCGAAATGCCTCCCTTGCCCAATCCTGCAGCTTTTCCTGGGGGTCCGGGAGAGGGGAGGGTAATTGACTGCATCACGCGAGGCGGGAGCGTCTACAGCTCTCCAATTACCAAACATCACGACTTTGGACGTGATGCGCCTTGTCTTCCCCACCTCCACCATGGGCCACCAAGCCTCTCTCGCTTCTTTTTCCAGCCCAGAGCAGCAAATGTGTCTGCAGAGCCGCCTCGGAGTGTGAGGAAACAGGGTTCAGCGTCTGCGTGGAGGCGAATGGCAGGGAGCGGACGATGACAGAGTGTGAGGCCGGCGTCCTGAGGTGCCGAGGTCAGAGCATCTCCGTCACCAGCATCCGGCCCTGCGCCGCCGAAGCCCCGTAGCTCCCGGTGCCGGTGGGCCTGCTCGCAGCCCCGTGGCCGAGTTAAAACCTTTGCACGCCCGGCCCTGTAGACAGCTGCTCAGCACGCGGCCCATTCTTTCTCCTTCCACTCCGGATCCACTTCTCCCAATCCCCAGGCCCTGCATAATTACACAAGCCTTTGTTCTCCCAAACCTGAATCCAGATCCTCTTTTTCTTCTCTTTTTAAATGTCAGTCAGGCTGAAGGATATTGATGAACCTTTGAAGGAGCTGTATGTTCTTGGAAAAATTGCTGACTTCTCTGGACCTTGACTTTTTTTTAATCTGAAAATTAGAGGGTTGGACTAGAGAAATCTGAATGCTCTATGATTCTTTTTAGTATGGTTAAAAGAACCGACCAGAACACACCCTACAAATTGATTATGAAAACAGAAAGATTAGAGAGGCTGGCTTCGGCTCAGTGAAACTGAATACAAAGGGGACCTTGAATGGAAAAAGGCAGATACAATGATTCCATGCCAAGCACCACACCTAGAGATCCCTAATCTTGTCAGGAGGTTGAATCACTGCTATCAGAGTGGAATCCATCATGTTACGGTCACAGGGGCACCTTCTACTTTCTTGTCTGAGAACAAGTATTTACAATTGAGGCTTCTCTCTGGAGCTTTTCTTGTGTTTTCCAAACACAAGACCTGTAATTTGTCCCCCTCCTCCCCTTTCCTTTTGTAGGAAGCATCATTCATGCCTGAGCTATTGAGCGATTGCATATCTGGGAGAAGTGTTCTCTAACGTGGATACGTACTTAGATTTTTCAGGGTGCTCTACAGGTAGATCCATCTGTTTATTCCCTATTCATCTTTCATCAAAACAAAATAACAGCTGTAGTTGATGAAAAGAGTGGGCTTCAATGGAATTTAAAATATGCTTTTATATACAAATAATATCTCTGTATTTTTCTGATACATTTCAATGAAACTTTAGTTTAAATGACAATGATTAAAAAACCCATTAAAGATACTATACTTTGGAATTTTAAAATCTGTGTTATGTTTAATTTTAAAGACTTTCCATGAAGGATGGCTAATGTGCTCTTTTTTATATTTTTAAAATTTTCGAACTACTTTATTGAGGTATGATTGACATGTAAAGAGCTGTACATGAGTTTGGGGATAAGTATACATCTGTGAAACCATCACCACCATCCAGACCATAAACATATCCAACATCTCCCAAAGTTTCCTCCCACCCTCATTATTATTATTATTATGGTAAGAACACTTAACATAAGATCTTTCCTGTTAGAAAATGTTAAGTGTACATTATAGCATTGATAGCTACAGGCACTGTGCTGTACAGTAGGTTTCTAGAACTCATTTACCTTGCATAACTGAAATTTGACATCTTTTGACCATCACTTCCCCATTTTCCCCTGCCCCTAGCCCCTGGCAACCACCATTCTACTCTGCTCCATGAGTTTGACTGTTTTATATACCTTCTAAAAGTGAGATTATACAGTATTTATCTTTTTGTATTTGGCTTATTTCATTCAGCATCATGTCCTCCAGGTCTATCCAAGGGATGAGTGAATAGTTGGTGGAGAAGGAGGGGACCAGTGAATGAGGTTGCAGAGAGTTGCTGTCTTGAAATACGAAATTTCATGCCTTTTTAAGTTTTCCGAACATCCTTATACTTGACCTTTCCTCTAGTTGGACAGAGACCTTCACAATTGTCTATGCGCGAATTAGGATCGTGGCAGCAGGGCTGCAAGAAGAAAGTAACTTTCAACATTAAGACTTCAAACACGTTTTGAAACTTCCAAAATAAGTTCTTGAACATCTGAAGAGAAGGCTTTGAGGAAAGCTGGGAGGACTGTTTATGCCATGAAAATTGACTGCAATGAGAGCAGAGGGAGTGTGAGACTGTCCCCATCTGCCCTTCCCTCTGCCTCAGACCAGGTGAGGGACACTTGGGCTGGGATGGGATCTAGCCTTGGGAGAGAAGGCAGAAAGTGCTGAAGTTAAAGTCATCTGGACCTAGCAGGGGACAGAGGGAGAGGAGGGAATCAGCTGGTGCATCGACCAGTTTCAGGGAGCTCCATGGGAGCTCAGTCACATCCTACTGGCCATCACTCACAATTTAAGTGGACACTGTAAGTCACCTGGGCAGAGACGCTGCTTTGGAAGGTCTCCTAATTGCGTCGGAGTGTGCCTTCTTGTGACACTCTACACATTTCCTAATAATTGACCAACAGAAGTGCTGCTTATCAATGCCCTGAGATTTACTGAGCCCCATCTTAACTGCTCTGTATGGAACCTCCCTCCCAACAGCAACAGTCCAGGGTGCTTGTAAGTCCCTTGAAACAGAGGGAGTTTTCTTGGTATTCAGGTGGGGTACAGTGGGGACACGAACTCTTGAGCTGGAACTCTTGAGTTGCCTAGCAACAAGCCAGGTAACTGGCTCATTTGATTGAGAGCTCCCCCTCTCAGCTAGGCAGGTCATTGCTAATCTCAGCTTCATATGGGACTTGTGAGTCCATCCTGTCGTTAAGTAGCCACTCAGAGCTGCAGGTGCTGAGCGGCTGGTTTACTCAACATTCCCTGAAACAGCTGCACATAAATTATTAATCACTTTTCCTTTTGGTTAAGATATGTGGATTCATCAATATGTTTGGACCGACCCCACAGTTTATCATTTGTTCTATATTTTTTTCTATACCTACCAACATTTCTTACACCCTCATACTCACACACATACTGACCCACCACAGGCGTTTGGATTATTTGTAAGATGAGTATAATAGCTAGTGAAGGTGGTCATCGTAAATTTGAAGATAAAGGAAGATGTTACATACTTAGGGTGTTCAGGTGTATCTACGACTCTTTCTTTCTCTGAGGTAGGAGAGGAGGAGGAGACACAAGAGGAGAGAAGAGAAATGAAAAGAAGGGAGCGGGGGAGGGAGAGAGGGGAAGATTGGAGCATCCTTAGTACAGGAGTGGCAGAATTGAGCCGCTGCATTAGTCCTGCTACCTACCAGTCCACTGAGACTTTTCTTCCTTGATGGACTAGTTAAAGTGTATTCAATACTTTAGCTAGAAATGGAATGACCTGTTCTCTTTCAGATCACTGAGCCAGAAAGCAACCGCAGTAGGAGGAAATTTCCGTTAATATCTGAGAAACCCGAGGCATATGCATGCTTTTCAATTACCTTGGTCTTTCAGGCAGTTCACACATTCGGGGACAAGGAAGCTGATGGCATGATAGGAGTCCCTGCTGTGACCACCAAAGCGCCTACAATTTGTCTTTTTATTTATTCCTGTCAGGCAAAGCTCCAGCTTTATCCTCAAAACATCAATCATGTAAAAAAATTTGCTTTTTTCATCCAAGGGTTAACAAGACTAGATGGGAAGACTGTCGTTTCAGAAGGGGTGGGCTGAAGGTGAAAAGGTGGGCACAAGAAGGAACAATAAAATGTTCTTTTTGATTCACAGGCTGAGGACAATTTCCTGTGAAAGGACAAACATTAAGAACTACTCTGTTATCACTGTTATTTCCGTGCATCCCTATGAGAGGGGGCTGGTACTGAATCCCAGGGGAGGGGCCTCAAGTACATAACAGATCAATGATGCTCAAGACAGAGAAGCATTGATTGAGAGAATAAAGCAGATGTGCTGCTGGATGAGGGTCTGTTATGCAATAATCAGCTGACCAAGTGGGCTGGGAACACAGACAGGTCAAAGGAATTTTCTGTAATAGTGAAGTGGAGTTTTCTCATCAAGGGAAAGTTTTATCAGACACCCTCAGGAGAAACTGATTAACATGAAAGTCTCAGGATTGGTGTGTTATTAGATCATATACATCCTCAGTGTGTACCATAACAGTAGTTCATAAAGGGCCCCCACTGAACTCTAAGTCCAGAAACTCTTCTCTGCACAGACACTGAGCACCAGGGTGTTGAGGGGGGAATTGCTGAAGTCAGGTGTGATGTAAACCTGGACAAGCTCTCTAATGGGATGATTGTGGCCCCGTAGGATTAAATACTTTGGTAGGATGATGAGGAGACTTCCTAAGTGTCTGGAGTCTCTTAAAAATGCAATGATTGGCTGTTTCCCACGGACGTGGTGCACAGATTCATTAAATGTGAGAAAGCCACCTTTGAGGAGATCTGGTCGCCAAGCCTCCTCTGGACTAGTGAGGGCAGGGACTTGACGATATGGTTCTGTGCCCGCTGTGACTCAGGACACTGGCTGTATATACTCAATAAAACGGCCATTTTACAGTTATTATCCATTGTGACATAGCTGGTTTACTCTAGAAATGGCTCTTCTGCCTCCCAGGGTGGTGCTCATCTCGTTTCACTATAGTGCTGGCCCCTTTACTGTCCTGTGGACACGTGGCTGTTATGTTTGAGTTGTGTCTTGCCAGGCAGGGGCAGGTTCATGTGCAGTGTGGGAGTGTTCTCTTGAGACACCCACAGGGCAGGTATTCTGAAATACTAATCTTTTGTGCCATGGAAGTGTGGGCCTCTTAATTCTCTCCCTTTTTGCTTTTGAATACAGTTAGGAGATTTTGTCTCATGTCCCCTGTGGAAGATTGATGGAGGGTGAGGATGCTCGCTCTTGAGAATTGCAATAGAGAATGAGGCAGAGGATTTAAGGAAGAAACAGAAATTCCTGAGATCAAAATGATATTGACAAGCAAGGCTAAGTTCTGGAAAAGTTGATCTTGGGATGCTGGCTTATTAAGAGATTGTTTTTCCTGCTTCTAACAGTGGGGGTGGCTGCAGCTAACAGTTCCCTGGAACGCAGACTGGGAATTCTAATCTGTGATCAACAGTCTTTCCCATGTTGGTGTGAGAGAGAACAAGAATGTCTTAGTTCTGGCTGCTATAACAAAACACCATGGACTGGATGGTTTAAACAACATTTATTTCTCACAGTCCTGGAGGCTGGGAAGTCCAAGATCAAGGTCCCAGTAAATTGGGTGTCTGGTGAGGGCCTTCTTCCTGGTTTTCAGACAGCTGCTTTCTTGCTGTATCTTCACATCGTGGAAAGAGAGGGAGCTCTTGTCTCTTCCTCTTATAAGAGCACTAATCCTATCATGGGGGCCCTACCCTTATGACCTCTGACCTCATCTAAACCTAATTACCTCCCAAAGGTTCCATCTCCAAATACCATCACCTTGGGGATTAAGGCTTCAACATATGAATTTTGAGGGGACACATTTAGCCCATAGAAGGGACCATAAGTTACTGTAATTTATTGGTCAAACCTGTTGCTTCATCCAGTGGGTTGGTGAGGAATCTTATCTCACGATCTTGCCCTTTGGCAATCTTGGCAAATAATGTAAAGAGAGCAAAGTAAATTTATGGAACGTGATATATTCTCCCTACATATTCTAGGAGACATTTTTCTCTCACATTATAATGACAGTGTTTTAAATGCCTAATACAAGTCCCAAGCAACTCAGGCTAGGATATACCATCTCTTCTGAGCAGGAACATTGGAACTTAGTCTTGGGCTGTGGATTGCAAAGACACAAATACAGGAAAAGAGCAACATTAATATTTAAACCTAAACCTGCTGGGAGCACTTTACCTATACTAACTCATTCAATCAGCTCAAGGACACTAGGAATAAGTACTATTATTAGCCTCACTTTACAAATGAGGAAATGGAGGCATAAAGAAGCTAAGTAAGTGATTTACTCAACTTCACACAGATAACAAATGGAGGAAACAGGATTCAAATCCAAGCCCTTTGGTTCAGTAGATCATACTCTTAACCACTATTCTGATATGTTGAAGATGGTAATAGAACTTCTTGTTGATATAGGACGTTAACAGGTTCTAAATTTTTTGCAATACTTGGTCCTATTCAAAAATAAGCCAACATTCAAGATAAGATTTGGTTACTGAAATAAAAACACAGTAGTTAATTTCCATAACTTTTCAGAAAGATTCAGCTATATAAATATGATGAATTTCTCAAACTGATATTTTAAAATGGATTGAAATAAATTTTTAAAGCTCTAATGCTCCATGAATCTACTGTGTGTGTGTGTGTGTGTGTGTGTGTGTGTGTGTGTGTGTGTGTGTGTGTGTTTGGATGGGTCTAGGGGTATACTCACCTAGGAATGGGACTGCCAAGATTTTGATCTTGAGGATATGGAGATTTAATAAACACTGGCTTGTTCTTTCTTGAATAACATTTAATTCTCTAAATATTTTGGAGATTTCAAGACATCTTCCTGTTATTGATTTCTAGTTCAATTCCACTGTGATTAGAGAACATATTTTGTATGATTTCAATCCTTTTACATTTGTACACATTTGTTTTATGGCCCAGAATATGGTCTATTTTGGTGACTGTTCCATGTGTACTTGCAAAGTAGTTGCTTTCTGTTGTTCAGTGGGGTGTTCCACACATGTCAGTAAGTTCAACATGGTAGTGTTGTTCAAGTCTTCTGTATCCTTATTGATCTTCAGACTGCTTGTTCTATCAGTTACTGAGAGTATTGAGATCTCTAACTTTGTGTAGATTTAGGTGAATAAACTTTTAGGATTATTATGTCCTCTTGATAAATTGACCCATTTGTTGCCAGTCAAATGTCTCTTTGATATATTCTTTGTTTTGAAGTCTACTTTGTCTGGTATTAATATAGCTACTTCAGTCTTCATTTGATTTTAGAAGTACTGTATATAAATATTGTACATATAAGTAGAGTGTATTAGTTAGGGTTCTTCAGAGAACCCTACAATTATATATATATAATTTATTATAAGGCATTGGCGCATGTGATTATGAAAGCTAAGAAGTCCTATGATCTACCATTGCAAGCTACAGATCCAGAAAACCCCTGGTGTAAATTCCAGTTCAACTCTGAAGGCCTGAGAACCAGGAGTGCCAATGGTTTAAGCCTCATTCCAAGGTCAGGAGGAGACCAGTCTCAGCTCAAGCAATTAGGTAGAGAGAGAGAGAGAGAATTCAAACTTCCTTTGTTTTTTGTTCTATTTGGGTCCTCGATGGATTGACTGATCCTTACCTACATTGGGGATAGCAATCTGCTTTATTCAGTCCACCAATTCAAATGTCAATCTCTTCTGGAAACACCGTCACACACACACTCAGAAAAAATGTTTAACTAGATACCTGGGCATCCTACAGCCCAGTCAAGTTGACACAGAATATTAATCATCTCAAGTCCACCCCTTATTAACTTGGTTTAACTTATTAACCCCCATACACATCTCTATAAACCATACTTAATCTCCAAATAAAGATAATAATAAGGTCAGAATTCCATCTCACATGATACAACTATCTTACATACAACTGAAAACATACTAACCCTTTCCCCAGAAGAAGGGGTTGAGAACTTGAGGGATGTTTACACTTCCCCTTGATATCCTGTAACTTAAATACTATGATGTAAAATGAACAATACTTAAATACTATGATATAAAGTAAATAATCTTATGTTGCATGATAAGGAAATAAGAGAGGAAAGAAAAAAATGATATTTGCTTAATATACACACACAAATTCATAACAAAATAAAGAGGAAATATTCAGGACAATTACAGTCCTCATTTCTACAACTGGTCACATGGTTGTAGCTGGTATTTTAACTCTCTTCTTCAGCTACAAAATCTGTATTCCCTTTGCCTTCGGCAAGCACCTCAGCTACTTGTGGTTCTTTACATGATGCAGTGACCCACACCTTCATTCCTGAAAGGTCTGGGCCATTAGTAGTCCTGCCTGGATTGGGATGTTGTTGTTTTCCATTGACCTTAATCACAGGGCATGGTATCACTAAGAGAGGCCCTAAAGGATCTCCTGTATCCCAGACATGCTCTTCCTTCCCTCCACTATGGAGCAGTAGTCCAATTTCTCCTCGGTAGTCAGGATCAGTCACTCCAGTCAGCCCAGTTACTTCCTTCCTTGCCTGTTGATTCAGAGGCCTGAAGAGCCCAATGCGGCCAGGTGGCAGTCTTAACTTCCCATTCAATGGAATCATTTTTGTGTCTCCTGGTGGAAGCATTCACCCTCTGGAACTAAGACTTCTAGGCCAGCAGAGCATAAGATCATGGGAGCAGAAAGCAAAAGTTTTGCTAATGGATTACTAGGGATAATAACAGTGAGTGACGCCAGTGGGTGAGTGATGCCATTCGCATTTCCATCCCTTGGTTCTTGGATTTCTGAACAGTGGATGGGAGAAAGAGCACTATACATTGGATGCTGATTCAGAGCACATACAATCTTCTGCAGATTCTTGCCCCAGCCCTGCAAGGTATTGCCACCTAGCTGGCACTGTAACTAAATCTTCAAAAGGCCAGTCCACTATGCTGTCAAACCAGCTGTCTCAGGATGATGAGGAACATGGTAACACCAGTGGATTCCACGAGCATGTGCCCATTGCAGCACTTGCTGTGAAGTGAGTTCCTAGATTGGAAGCAATGATGTGTGGATAAGACATTCTGTAAGTCCACAGATGGTAGTCTTAGCAGAAGCATTGGATGCAGAGAAGGCAAATCCATATGCACGCTTAGTGTCAATTTCAGTGAGAACAAAACACTACCCCTTCCATACTAGATGTTTTGTTCAATGTAATCAATGTGCCATCAGGTAGCTAGCTGATCACCCTGGGGAATGGTGCTGTACTGAGGACTCAGTGTTAGTCTCTGCTGCTGGCAGACTGGTCACTCAGTGGTGGCCGTGGCCAGGTCAGCCTTAGTGAGTGGAACTCCATGTTGCTGAGTCTAAGCGTGACGTCTATCCCTGCCACGATGGCCACTTTGTTCATGAGCCCATGGCGTTATGATGGGAATGGCTGGGGAAAGAGGCTGACTGGTTCCACAGAACAAGTCATTCTCTCTACTTGACTATGAAAGCTCTCTGCTGCTGGGGTCACATTTTGGTGAATATTTACATGGGACACAAATATCTTCATTTTTTTTTTTTTTTTTTTTTTTGCGGTACGCGGGCCTCTCACTGTTGTGGCCTCTCCAGTTGTGGAGCACAGGCTCTGGACGTGCAGGCTCAGCGGCCATGGCTCACGGGCCCAGCCGCTCTGCGGCATGTGGGATCTTCCCGGACCGGGGCATGAACCCATGTCCTCTGCATCAGCAGGCGGACTCTCAACCACTGCGCCACCAGGGAAGCCCTATCTTCATATTTTTTGAAAATTCAGAGAGGTCTATCCATGTTCCTCTTCCCTATTATTTTCTTGGTACCAATTTTCCAATCATGTCTTTCCAAGTCTCTGACCATCCAGCCAAATCATGGGACACAGCCCAGGAATCTGTATATAATCGCACGTCTGACCACTGCTCTTTCCAAGCAAAGTGGACAATGAGGTGCCCTGTTCAAAGTTCTGTCCACTGGGAGGATTTCCCTTCACTGCTGTTTTCAGAGAAGGGGCTGTAGTGTCACCGCTGTCTGCTCATGGGTGGTGGTTGCATATCGTGCAGACCCATCTGTAAACCAGGCATGAGCTCTCTCTTCCTTTGTCGGCTGATCATGGCGCTCATCGTGTACCATGGGGCCATAGGTGAACACGGGTGAGAGAAGGCAGTGTAGCAGGAGTAAGGATTACAGGCATTTGCATCACTTCTTCACATAACTTACTTATGCGCTTTGGCCTGCTCAGGCCAATCACATATACATCACTTCTATTTGATGATGGAGTGCCGCTGTGCATGTCCAAATTTCTGGCATGGTGGGTCAGATAACACCCCGTTCATGATGGGCAGCTCAGCTCACGTGGTAACTTGGTGGCCCACAATTAAGTGTTCAGTCTCTACTAAGGCCTAATAGCAAGCCAAGAGTTGTTTCTTGAAAGAAGAGTATTTATTTGCAGAGGATGGCAGGGCTTGGCTCCAAAATACTAAGGCCTGTTGCAGCACTTTTTTTTTTTTTTTTGCTGTGAAGTGAGAGGCCCACTAGACGTTGTGCTTTTCTTGGTTGTAGGAGTGGCAGGATGCAACAACTTATCCTTCACTGTAGATGGGATGTCTCCACATGGCCCCACACCATTGGACCGCTAGAAATTTCACTGAGATACTCTCAGTTTAGTCAGATTTATTTCGCAACCTCTAACATACAAATATCTTACCAATAAGTCTAGAGTAGTTGCTATTTCTCGTTCACTAGGTCCAATCCGCATGTCATCAATGCAGTTGGTTGACATGATATTTCATAGAAGAGAAAGTTGATCTAGATTCCTATGAACTAAGTTATGCCATAAATCTCACTCAAGCATATCATGGTGTATGATCCTTTTAATATAATGTTGAACTTGATTTGCTAATATTTTGCTGAGGACTTTTGCATCTATATTCATCAGGGATATTGGTCTGTAACTCTCCTGTCTTGTAGCATCCTTGTCTGCTTTTGGTATCGGGGTAATGCAGGCCTCATAAAATGATTTTGGAAGTGTTCTAGCTTTTGGAAGCTTTTGAGAAAGATTGGTATTGACTCTCCTTTAAATGTTTGGTAGCATTCACCGGAGAAGACATCTGGCCCTAGACTTTTGTTTGTTGAGAGGTTTCTGATTACTGATTCAATCTCCTTACTAGTAATTTACCACCCTGTCATTTCTTTTTATAATAGCTCCTGAGTCCAAAAGTCTATCACCTACTGTCTGACTTACCAGTTTATCTAATCTGGTAATTACATGCTAAAATACTAAGTTATTATTTTATTACCTTGTTCAAGAACTTCTTCTGGCTACCCAGGGTCTTCCAGATATAGTGTAACCTGATTTGTCATTCAATATTTGGCCCTTTGCTATTTAGCCATCTTCATCTCTTAGTAACACCTTTCTGCTATTGTCACGGGGCTCCATTCCATCCTCTATGGAAGTTACAGACTGGATAATAGCCCCACAGGCCTGTCTACCTCCATCCACAGGTCTGGCACATTCTTACCATCCCAGCCCTAAGCAGAGTCACTGAGGGCTGGATGTGGGATAATTAATGACTTTCTTATAATTCCACTGGACTCAAGGTAAAGATAACTTTCAACTCTCCCATCTTTCCCAGAAAAATTTTAAAAGTCCTGGTTAAACTGTCCTGCAGACTAATAAGCAATTCTCTAGGTTTCCCATTTTTAAGATTGAGCTTCTTTTTGACCAATGTTCAATTGAAGTATTAGGGCATTGGTCAATTTAATCCTCAAGATTTACCTCAGAATATTTGGAGGAAGTGGTAGGTAGGGTAGAAGGAAGGATTTCTTATCTTGTGTTTTTCGGTGGCTCCCAAATTGAAAAAGAAACTATGAGTCACATATATGTAGAAAATCGTGCTCTCCAAATTTATCTTGCTTTCAGGATAACCACATAATTCAATAAATAAAATCCAGGACGTTGTGTCCAGAAGGAATACAAATAAGTAAGATTGGTTTTTTTTTTGGATAAATAAAGTTTGACAAAGTAGAGTTAAGAAGTAAACGCCATTTCTCAGGTCATGACTTGGTGATTTTCATATGTATGCAAACACACGTACATTTTTGTAATGAACCCCACTTTCTTTCCCTCATGTTGCTCCTGACTCTACCCATGTTTTCTACTGTCCCAGTCTTAGGGATACCTGCAGTAAATTAGAAAGAAAGAGAAATTCCAAGAAATGATAATTCCCAGACTGCAGCTATAGAAGATTGCTTGTCAGAGAGTTGCTTTCTGTCAGGGGTGTAGATCAAATCTCCTGATTAGCTCACAGGATGCTACCATGTGTGACTGACATGCATTCTCTAGTTTTATACTTAGGTAATCTGAAGGAGAGTGGCAGAGTTGGGGACTAAATCAAGTGATAATAAAACACTTTTAGAAAATAATTTGCTGCAATCTTGGAGTCTCTTGAGGTCTCCAGAAGAAGTGCCTGGTCTTGATTTTAACTTTTAAAACTATGGTGGCAAGGGGACAATTCCAAGAAGCAATCCCCCTGGCTTCTTTCTTTGGAAGCCTATTTCTTTCTTCCCATCTGTGATTTTTTATTTTCCTCTTTTCTGGTAAAACTGCCTTCTTAGCAAGGTCAGCCAAGCTAAACGTCCCTGATTTACCAGCAGAACACTGGCTCTCATTGTTGGGTTAAAGGGCAGAGCGCTGAATTGCAAAATAATGTGATTCAGAGCGCTTCAAAGTAGCGCTGGCCCATTAAGCAGTCTGTGAACATCATTGAATCTCTATCCTAAAGTAAACACAAGTTGAAAACCAATTACATGTGCAAATAATAGCGAGGCAAGCAGCAAGAGTAACAATGATAAACAAATCTGCATTCTTCACGAGTTCTTGAACATAATTTTTCTCTGTAACTCTTTTTCCCTAAGACCCTCAGTAAGTCTCTCTGCCCCAAGTAACATGGCTGTGTTTGAACCATAGAGATGAACCATGGAGGCCAGTGGAGGACTGACGGAAAGAGAGGCATCAAGGGGGGCGGGGGGCAACTCTTTGAGAGCGGAAGATAGTGGTTGGGCGGCATTACGAGAAATAATTGCTGGGGAGAGCGAATAGGTCTAAGTTTCGCCTGTCACACAGCCTGACTGTGGCTTATTCTGTATGATAAGACAGCAAGTAAGAAGGCTGCAATGGGGAATTGCAGTCAGTTAGAGGCCGCCAGAGCAGCTGAGCTGGGATCCTCTGACTAGAGGGGCCGCCTTGTCTACATCCTCTCAAGAAGCGCAGCAACGTTCGCCGAGCCAGGAACGTGGCCACGTGGGGTAAGGATAATCAGCTGGCTTTATATGCAAGTCGCTGAGTTTATGTTAAAATTTGTGATTCTAATAATACATTTGTTACTGTAAGGAACGGCACCAAGAAACGGAGGAGAGCTTAAACAAGCTTTATTTGGGAACGCTCCCGGGCGAGGTTCACTGGTCCGAGAGAAAGGGGCCAGAGAAGTCGCGCCCGGGCGAGGGTTTGGGCAGAATTTATAGGGGAAGAAGGGAAAGGGGTGTGGCGAATCCGGGAGGGCGCAGGGTATTCCTTATTTGGTGATCTTTTCGGGTATCGTGGCAATATCTGGTGCCGGTTGCATCAGTCTTGGGACCATTAGTCCCGCCCCTCGAAAGGCGGGAAGGCTGGGCTGGGTGGAAAGTCCCCAGGTCAGTTTCTGGAACTGGGTGGTCCGGAAAGTTTCGGTCTGATGCAAGCTGTGAGTCTGATTGCGTTCTCCTGCCTCGCCTTACAGTTACTATATACATTGTATAGTTAACATTTGCTTAAAAATGATTCTGTGCGGGGTTTCTAAGTGCTTTACATGTACATTAATACATTTAATCTTCACAATAGCACCTTGAGGTAGATAATTATGATCCCAATTTACAGATGTGGAAATTGAAGTACAGAGAGGTAAAGTGATTTTACCAAGTCACACAGCTAGTAAGGGGTGAAGCTGGAATATGATGAAAAGAGACTCGGAAATTCTTGTCAGGGTGAATCCTTCCAAGATTAGGGTTTAGACAAAGATTTAGCTGTGATGCGTGTTTCGTGGGGCCATTCTACCTAATTTCCACAAAGCAATGATAAGGAAGGCTCTGCTGGTTGCTAGGATGGGTGGAGAGTAATAGTGGGGATGGATATATAAAGAAGTATCAGACAAGGTCTTGTGTCAGTGAATTTATACTTTTTGAGAACGTCCTATAGTTCTGCGTGGCTCAGCCCAAATTCTGTTATGACTCTTTGCCCCATGTTCTGATATCGTCTTGTGCAATACTGTAGCTACTAGCTACATATGGCTACTTAAACTTAAAATTAAAAGCTTAATTCCTCCGATGGACTAGCCACATTTCAAGTGTTCAGTTGCCACACGTGGCTAGTGGCCACCATATTGGCCAGTGCAGATATAGAACATTTCCGTCATTGCAGAAAGTTCTATTGGAAATGTCATTTGACTTAACCCACCAAAGAGGTCAACTAAACCTGCGTCTCTTGCCTTCTTTTTCTTGCTCTGTTTCATGTATGTTATGCTTGGGAATAGCTTCTGACTCCATTAAGAATTTAATCAAAGCCATTACCCAGAAAATACACCTATGCAATTCTGCACAGAAATTTGCATACAACTTTGAGGGGAATCACAGACTTTCTGTGTAATAGTTATCCACTGGTGCGTAGCAAATTACCTTAAAGCTTAGTGCCTTAAGACAACATGGATTTATTATCTCATACAGTTTTGTGGTTCAGGAATTCAGGAGTGGTTAGCTTAGTGATTCCGGCCCAGGACTCCCGTTAGACTGCACTGGGGTTGCTTGATTTAGCAAATAAAAATATAAAATGCTCAGTTAAAATTGAATTTTAGAAAAATGATAATTCTTTAGTAGAAGTGTGCCCCATGCAATAATCAGGGCATACTTTTACTAAAAACATTACTCATCGTTCACCTGAAATTCAAATTTAATTGGGCAGTCTGTCTTTTATCCCATAGTCCAGTCAGTGTGTCAACTGAGGCTTCAGTCATCTCAAGGCTTTACCCGGGGCTCATGGATCCATTTCCAAGATGGCTCATTAACGAGCCTAGTAAGTTAGCTCTGCTTGTTTGCAGGAGGCATCAATTCTTGGCCACATGGACCTCTTTTTGGGTCACTTGGGTGTCCTTATGTTGGCAGCTGGCTTCCTCCAGAGTGAGTGATTCAAGAGAGTGCAATACGATGACCTTGGCTTGGACGTTACACTGTTATTTCTGAACCGTTGTATTGATTGCACAGGGCATTTCTGTTCACTGTGGGAGGGGGGTACGTAACCATCAGGAGGAAGGAATCATGGAGCCATCTTGGAGGCTGGCTCCATCCTCTGGAATTTCTACACAGATGTCATAGAGTATAAGCTCCACGAGGGTAGAATTTTTCTCCTCAACGATTGTAGCCCCAGTGGCTATAACAGTGCTTTGTAGATTATAGGCAGTCAACAAATATTTGTTAAGTGAATGAATAAATGGGACTCTGGCCTAAAATCTCTGACCTAAAAGATTCCTTTGGTTCTTAAAATGTTTTGTAGAAAGAAAAGATGCTTTTCCAAAGAGCTTGGGGATGAAGGGGTTAGAATATAGGTAATAGGGATTTATAAAGAGGAACATCAGTTTAATAAGTTGCCGCTGTTTGAGTAAAGCATCCTAGAACTTGTTTGGAAAACTGGGGATCTTTGAAGAATGCACTAACCATTCTGTCTCTAGACTGCTGTTCTAATCTACAGATCCTCGACTTGAGCTGCAACATTTCCAGCCTCCAGCCAACCCTGCTTACTTCAGACTGGCCTCCACAATCCCAACTGGCTAGAGCCAATTCCTTAATATCCTGTTACTGTTTGTCCTGAATTCAGTGGTTTTTGTATACTGACAGACTCCTGGTTTTTCTCAAGTCTGAAGTTAAGGGGAGATTCTGTCAGCAGCCAGGGACCTCTCTGTTCGGTCCTGAACAGGTCTTTTCCTCCAATTGCATGGCTTGTCCCTATACTTGTGCTACTAAATGTATAAAGGTATATAGTTATGCCACCCCTTAGATTTTCTCTAATTATTTAACATGCAATGTTAAATACATTGCACCCTTAAAGCTGTCTGTCCATTTATCTTTATTTCAAAAATCTGAACAAAGGGCCAGCATATACTTGAGTTCAGTGTTTGAAATTTAAATGTCAATAAGATAAAAATAATAGCAAAAAAATAATGTTGCTCATGAATGATCCTGATAGCGGTGGTGTTAAATGAGTCCCAGGCTCTGTGTTAGAAACTTCTTTGTCTGTACGTGATTGCCTGTATGTAACCTTTCAGGTGTGCATTGTGAAAAAAGAGTGAAGAGTTATTGTTCAGATGCTACGAAGGTTAACACATGCGCACCCGCATACACACAGTTCAAAGGGATCAATGTTCTAGGATAAAAATGGAAAGGAAACTATGAGATTTAATAGAATGTCAGAAAGGGGCTTTTGTAGAAAAGTACCTGGCACAGTCTCGACACGTAAATTACAACTTAAGAACAGACAGGTTAAAGTTTGTCGTAAGACTGTTCTTTAGAGAGAAAAGAGTGTGAGTAATAAGCCAAAGCTGGCAAAGATATGAGACAAAAGGGCTCCGTGTGGGAAATGGCAGTGGTTCTCCTCTTAATGGCGGCAGAATTGTTTCATGTTCTGTCATTTTTTGATATCTGCTGGGATGTAAGCTTCCCAAGATAGAGGGCTGTCCTATGCAAAGCCATGGGGCTGTCACCGCTCAAATCACAAGTTATTCCTCAAGTGAATTGGTGGGCGTGGTTTTTGCTAACAGAAGCCACCACGGAGAGCCTGGAGGGTAAGGAAGATACCACCACTTCAGCATCCCCACACTAGGTGCCGTCTCTTTCCTCAAGATGTTGCAAGTTTGTGAGTTATGAGGATGAAGACAAGAGTCCGTTATAGAAAAGGCCTAGCGGTTTATTTCCTGATGGTTTACGGATGGTTGCTCATCTCTCTGCACCTTCTCGAGAGGGTCTGCAAGGCAGCTTCGGCTGCTCTCTGGACACTCATGCAGGGGTCTTTTTGAAGTGCTTGAAGCCCTGAAATGGAGAGAATAGCAATGTCCAGTGAATGAAGAAAGCCAAGGCCCAAGCTGTGCAGCACAGGAAGGCTCCCACTTAGGGTCAGTGCTGGGTGGGGCTCAGGCCCCCATGCTCATGTTTTACCCTAAGAGGTAGGATTTGGATCCACAAATTGAGCGTTTATTTTAACACTGAGATAAGGGAAGAGAAGATCCTTGCCTTGTGAGCAGTAGGTTTATAAACAATTGGAAAATCGAAGTCTGTTGGGAATGATGCCTGCAGTGGGATGGAGCTGGGGGTCACCTTACACTCTGGAGAAATTCCAGTATCTAGGGAGCATCAGAGACGATTGATAATGGGGTGCACTACGATTTTACACTACGATTTTATGGCTGACATGGGACTTGGAGCAGCATAGTTTCTCTTTCTCTAAGAATGTAACAGTACCCTGGGCAGAAGCTAGGGCTGGTACTCGCGTGTGGTCAGCTGTTCTCTGTCTATTAACTCCACATATTGGTAGGTCAAATTGAGAACAATGGCATCTAAAATCAACAGGAGAGAAAGTTACTGATTTCACTGTAGAGGAACAGGCCACGGAAAGCAGGTCGGGGCACACTGCACCTGGTAAGAAGTTAAGTGATCTAGCTAGTGAATGCACAAGCTATAGACTCCCTTTGCACCCCCAGGATGATGTGAGGGTGATGTCTATGGGGTCTTGAGTGCCACGTCTGGAAGTGGTCACTCACCCACCATGTATTTGGGAAAACTCACACCGTGTCCTCCAGGGGGCGGCAGTTGTCAGGGTTTCACACGTGAATAAGCTATGGTCCCTGTCTTCCAAAAAGTTACAGTGTAGTTAGGGGGATCCTCTACATGATCCAGTAAGAGTCCTTAGGTTTTAACTCAATCTTAAATGTGGCCAACCAAGTGGGCCTATTTGCTGGGGGCTGGATTAGTTGGAATGGGTTTCATGATAAGACTTAGAATTTCCTAATAGAAGGATCCTCAGAGATTCACTTACTTTCCTCTTTTATTTTATAGATCAGACAGAGAGGCAGCACAGAGAAACTAAGTGACTTGTCCAGAATCACACAGCAGAGCCAAGGTCCGCTGGTCCCCATGCCCACACACTTTCCACTAGTATCAGATTGCTGCTAAAGCTGTCAGCTCGAACTGAGCTTAGAAGGTTGACTGTGGTTTATATTAAGGGATGATGCAAAGGAAAACACTTAGGCAGGGGCAGCAGGCTTGGATCAAAGACTTGGGGAAAAGAAGGAGCAATGACTTGGAACCAGAAGAAGCATGAAGGACCCAGTAGGGAGAATGGTCTGATGGAAAGAAAGTGAGTGTTGGCAATTCAGAAGCTGTTACTGTAAGTCTGCAAAGAGAACAGGTTCTTTTGAGGGAAGATGTTGTAAGATGTAAAATGAATTCTTTCTGGCTTTCCTGTTTTTCTTTCTTTTTTTTTTTTTTTGGTCTTCCCAGTCATATCGGCATTCACGCTGGGGTAGCTTCCAGGCAAAGCAAAACTGGATGGCAGAGAGCAGACCTGTGAGTGGAGAGCGTGGACGTGCCCTCACCTGTGAGTTTGGTGGCCACGCTCCTGATCAGCTCCCAGCTGCTGCTGAAGAAGGTGAATGAGTGTGTGTGGAGGATCCACAGGATTTCTTGGTTTTTCTTTGCCTGGAAGAGATGTGTGTTACAAAGAGGGCCACTGAAAGGGGGAGGGGGGAGGGGAGGGAAGGACTGGAAGTTTGGGGTAGCTGATGCAAACTCATATATAGGATGGATAAACAACGAGGTCCTACTGTATAGCACAGGGAACTGTATTCAATATCCTGTGATAAACCATAATAGAAAAGAATATGAAGAGAATATATATATGTAAAATTGAGTCACTTTGCTGTACAGCAGAAATTAACACAATAATGTAAAGTATAGTTGTATACTTCAATAAAATTAAAAAAGAAAAGAGGGCAACTGAGAAGCGACACTTTACGAAATTCAGCATCCTATAGGCCCTTTAGATGTGTGCTCACATCTAAAGGAGTGAGCACGCATACAGCCATTAATTGTTCTGTTGGAAGGTGTGTTATGGCTGGTTCATTCTAAATTTAATCAGGGTGGCACTGGGGCTTATAGGGCTAATCAACAGATGAGTTTCAGGAATCGAGAACAGATCCCAGTGGGGACTTGGGGACAGAGCAGAAGGTGATGTGACAGGATACCCAGAATCACTGCTGTCCTTCTCAGATGGTTCTGGCTCTGGCTGGGATTCCTTGCTATGCTCTTTGCCTTCTGGGATTTGCCTGGACTCTTGGCCTGCATTTTTTTGGAAGCAGCACCTACTGCACACTCACCAGCTTCACACAGAATTGCCTGTAGAAATCCCTGGCCCTTGGTAGATCCTGACCATCAAGGAGATGATCTAATACCCCATAGAGTTCCTGGAGGCCCAGAAAAGGAATGCAGATGATCAGGACATCACGGCAAGCCTGAAAAACAGCTTCCTGCAACACAGTCCATAATGTTGGCTCCCCTTCCAGATGGGAAGACACACTGACTGGTTGTGTGTTGGGAAAGGAGCAGTAAAAATCAGTGATGTGAGGGCTTTACAGTCAGTGCTGCCACCTTCCCAGTTTCAAAGATGGAAGCGCAAACTCGGGAAGTGATGGCAAAAAAGCACCCAGGATGGGAAAATTGGTTTTCAGGTTCATTTGCGAGTGGTGCCTTCAGACCTGGCTTCCGGTCCAGCTAGACCGGGCTTCCCGGCACCCTCTCGGCCATGGGGAGAGGAGGAGGTGCAGGTGTCTGTACAAGGGCCGCTTACAGTTCTAATCCTGGGATTGGGATCCCAGAGGTGGAGAAGGAACGAAATCATGCTCTTTTTTTATTTCTTCAGCAAAAAAAATCTTCCACCTTCTTCCTGTTAGGGATGCCAGATTCTCAAATAAGAGGACGGCAGTCAGCCTCACATCATCCTGCTCCTGTGCTGACAGATACGTGTTGTGGGTGAGTCCTCCACACAGGCCATTCCCAGCTGGTACCCCTACCTTACCCACCCTTTCCCACTTCCGTAGAGGCAGGCTGGAGCCCTGGCGCACCTTTGGCATAGCCCCTGGGTGTCCCAAGAATGCCTTTCGTTTCCCAGCAGCTCTCTACCCACACGACATGAATTTAGAGCTGGAGACTTGGTTTCTGACTCTGACGAGCTAGTGGGGAAATGTGACCACAGGAGTAATAAACAGGGGGTGCTGGCAGCACAAGGCCGGGGAGGGCGCTTGTTTGTTCTGTGCTTTGTACAAATTAGCCTGATTGCGTCATTAGCCTGGAGTTATGGGGCCTCTGATCTAAATTGCCCAAGGCCTAGGACTCTTCTCCAAGATCCCAAATACTTTCCAAAGGGATTACAGGAAGCTCAGAAATGTGGGCCTTGTGTCTGAGAGAGAGAGAGCAGATAAACAAACAAGTGCTTAGCCCTACTCTTGTATGTGAAGTTATGGAACTGCCTTGCTTGTTGTCCAGGAGGGTGGGCAGTGCTTTTTAGTAAAAGATGAAGGATGTATGTGATCTGAAGAGGAACCAGAGTATGGCAATGCTTTTTAGAGCCAAAGGGTAAGGTGGTGGAGAAAGATGGCCTTCTATTATCTCAGACACTTCGTTGATATGGTTCAGAGTTCTGGTGAATTTTCTGGAAGTATTCTTTTTTTTTGGGGGGTATCTAGAAAACTAGTTTCAAATACCCGTAGAAAGGCAGAGGGATGAGAGGAAAAGCCATTCTGAGTAGCAGAATATTATTTATTTATTTAAAAAATTAAAAAAAATTTTTTTGGCTGTGCCTCGCGGCATGCAGGATCTTAGTTCTCTGACCAGGGATCGAACCCATGCCCACTGCAGTGGAAGCGCAGAGCCCTAACCACTGGACCACCAGGGAATTCCCCAGAATATTATTCAGATTAGCAACAAACAAGGGCCAATAAAAAAGCACTCCTATGAATATGAGGGGGAGAAGATAGAGGAGTTTATTTCGATGGCAAAATAAAATGTGTGAGAAGTGGGCACATACACAAAAATGCCATGAAAATGGAAGTTAACAAAGATCTTCCATAAAAGAATAAAGATGGCTTGTTAGGAAAAGGCTAGAAAAGTTAATTGAATAACATGAGATGTGACCTCATAGAAGGGAAATGTAAGTAGAACTGTTCTTTAAATGTACTAGGAGTAAGGTCAAGGTATATATTTTAAAGATCTCTTTTTAGAAAAAGAAAGCAAACCAGTAACAAAGTATCTAAAAGGTAGAGAGGTATTTACTTAAAAAGAGTCCTCTGAATTTTCTAAAATCAAAGACCTAATGATAGGTCAAGGGAGAATCAACCAATTGGGATGATGAAAAAACGGAAAAGAGAAGGGGTAAAGTGTTTTGGGTGCTGGGAGAGATATTAAAGTTTTACTCAGGTGCCAGCGAGGGAAATAGCAGTGAGCAGGTCCTAGAGCATGGGACAGCAGCCAATATTTTCTGTTCTACCACTTCTTCAAAGTGTAGCCATATTTTTAGATTTTCAACAAAGTACTTAAATATTGAAGAGAAGAAAGGGAAAACTTAGAGATTACAGAATTGTATGCTTAATCTACAGAAAAATATAGGGGCAAAGTATCATAGTTGAATATATTTGCAGAAAGAGAGCGTTATAGGACTGTAAATAGCATGTCATGACTAAGACTCAATTTTTGTCAAACTTTACGTTTATGCAAATGTGATGAAATCGATACCTATTAGGAATGCGAAAGGTCTAACCTAACAACCAGATAGACTTTAGCTGTTTTTTTTTTTTCTTATGCATTACGACTGAGAAATATTCTCTTGACCACAAAACTTGTAGATTGACTTGTGATTATTGGAGGCTCAGATCCAAGAGAGTTACTATCATTGGATCAGCAAAAGTCCAGGGAAACCTAACAGATGGGGCTCTGTAGGGCTGACTTTAACCCTTTGTTGTTAAAGATTGTCATCAATTATTTGTGTAATGAAAAAAAGAACATCTTCATTATTTTACAGAAGATACTAAATTGAGTGAGAGCCCAGTAAGTATTTTTGGGGACAAGATGAGAATTAAAAGTAAATATTGGTACACTGGAGAAAATAGTTGGAAACCAGCAGAACGCTGCTCTCAAAGGCCAGGTTTAGGCTAGTACACAAACAAGAGAAACTGAAAAATACAATGCTGGAGGACGTTTGACTGAGGGCGAGTGTTGCAGACTGCAGTCTGGAGGTTCGTGTAGTTAATAAATTGCTAAAGAGTCAGGAAGAAAGGGCAAGATTAAAAAAATTTGGAGTGAATAAATAGGAAAAGATTGGATTTGAGAGGCAATTTTTCTTTAGATTGTATTTAATACATCTCAGGTCTCATTTAGGGATACAACACAGTCACTGGCTTGTAAAATATTTAAGGAGCTGAAAAATTAGGTTTATGGTAAATAATGAAGGAAATAAGGACTTTTCAGTCTGGAGACTATCAGGTGAATAGGTAATTTAATAAAGCCTTAATGTTTAAGAAGGATGCATTGGAGGAGGCAGCCAGAAATTTCCATCTCCTCTGACCACATAACAGGAGCAGGCAGGTTTAGATCACAAAAAATAGGTTTAAGTTAGATATGAAATAGATTTTTTACATTGATGTCAGTGAATAAACCAAAACGAAATAATAAAATCTGGTTTCCCAGAAGGTATAAAGAAAAATGACCTTCCTTTGCCTAGGATTGTTGTTGACTGATCTTTTTTTGCGGTACGTGGGCCTCTCACTGTTGTGGCCTCTCCTGTTGCGGAGCACAGGCTCCGGACACGCAGGCTCAGCGGCCATGGCTCACAGGCCCAGCCGCTCCACGGCATGTGGGATCTTCCCGGACCGGGGCACAAACCCGTGTCCCCTGCATCGGCAGGCGGACTCTCAACCACGCCACTAGGGAAGCCCGACTGATCTTTTTTTAAATGAGGGCTATAAACCATGTCAGGGGTTGACAAATTTTTTCCGTAAAAGGCCAAACAGTGAATAATTTAGACTTTGCGGGCCACACGGTTTCTGTAACAACTAATCAGCTCTGCGGGACGAAGTGTGAAAGCTGCCATAGATAATATGTAACCAATGAGCATGGCTGTGTTCCAATAACACTTCATTTACAAAAAGATGCTCCAGGTCGAATTTGGCCGATGAGCCATGGGGCAGTATACTGACTCCTGGATGAAATCAACTGCGCGAGCATTTTGAGTCTTTGAAATCTTGCACGTGGAAAAGGTAGTGTTGGAGGCAATAACATCTAGCCCTGTAGGGTGTACTGTCAGAAGCTGTGTACCCCCAACAGCAGACTTTCTTTTTCCTTTTTTTGAATTTTTGAACTTTATTTATTTTTTATACAGCAGCTTATTAGTTCTTTATTTTATACATATTAGTGTATATACGTCCATCCCAATCTCCCAGTTCATCCCCCCGACCCCCTGTTTCCCGCCTTGGTGTCCATACGTTTGTTCTCTACATCTATGTCTCTATTTGTACCCTGCAAACCGGTTCATCCCAACAGCAGACTTTGAGATGGGGATTTAGGTGTAAGTCACTTATCTGGGAGGTGGGCCCAGGAAGCATGATAGGCAAGAGAGGAGAGCTACGAAAGGGAACATTAGTGAGTGTGGTACCCCTATGGGCAAGTGGAGCACCATCCTTCTGAGGGGTGAGGAAGCCAGGGAGTTTATCTACAAACTCTCTTTTCTTGTTGTTTGAGGGTCCTTTCCCAACACATGCGGCCCACCTTGCTCAAACCAATCATGATTCCTGGGCCAGAGAATACCCTCAGGCAGACACACAGGAAGCCAACAGGCTGCACAGGAATTGAACAGGTGACTTCTGGGCAGGTGATCTCTGGGGCAGGTGACCTCTGGGGCAGGTGATCTGTGGGACAGGTGATCCCTGGGACAGGTGACCTCTGGGGCAGGTGGTTTCTAGGGCAGGCCAAGGCATGCAAATGGACACCAAACTGGTCTGCTACAAGCACTACCTGAACCTCTTTCTGCTATAAGCACTACCTGCACTCACTTCTGGGGAGGGAAGATTCCTGAACAGGCTCACTTACGTCTTCAAAGAAGGTTCTTGTTTGCAGCACTATTTCTTTGAAGTAGAAGCTTACATCTCGGTCTGTGAGCAGCTCCAGGATCTTTTTTAGAGCCTTCAAGCTTTCACAGACGACCTCGGTGCGGGCCAGGTGATAGAGGCCTCTGACGATAGATTCTAACTTTATCTGCTTGCGCTTCTTTACTATTTTGAAATAAGGTCTCTTAATCTCGAAAATTGTTCTATGTGTATCTGGAATAGGGTAGGAGACCCCAGATAAGGGGATTGACATTCTTTTAGGGTCACATGTCCTTCAACCCAAGAGCCACCACTTCAGCGACTTATTTGGATTTTCACTTAATTCCTATGCAACCACAGGATGTGGGTTAGTAAATAATTATTTTAAAACTCTACTTAGATGAACTATTTTGCGAGCCCCCCCAAACTCCTTTTACCTTGTGAGGGGCTCCAGAAGCGCTATTACCGAGCCCTCAGATGGCCATTTGCCTCAGAATGGCGTTGGAGCCCCAGGCACTCTGAACCATCAAGATCAGCACATCCCGTAGATTCCCGTGCTTCCAAAGGATTGGCTCCTTCATGAGCTGAAAGTGACACACTCCTCTCCTTTAGTTCAGGGAAGGGCTGCCCTTCAGGAGAGTTCCAAAGGCATTATAGCTGTGATTAAAGAGTAGGGCCCCAGCTGCTTGTGGGGCAGAGGAGGGAGCCCTCGGGTGAATTCAAATGTCTGGCAGGAACTAAGCTCTGGAAGTGAGCACCCCGCAGGTCAAGGTTATGTGGTGATGAGAACCAAAATACCTAGTGAAGAAGGTATTTCTAATCTAAATGGAAACATGGAGCAGGGAAAACAGGAGTTACTGATAATTTCCTTCTTTGCATTGGCTGGGTCAGCCTTTATCCCGGAGTTTGAAAGGACCATAATATATTTGTTGGTTGCATTTTGTTTTGTCCCTTCCAGGTTGATTCTCTACCCTTCTCTGTCTTGGGAGTTGATGTCTGCAGACCACAGGGCAGGAAGAGGATGAGGCTGGATTCTTTTTCCTCTCTCTTTCTCCCTCCCTCTGCTCAGGTACTGTGTGTCTGGCAATAGCTGGATCTCTCCATTGCCAAAGATCCCAGAGACGGTCCCTCTTCCGTGGCTCAAATTCCTACTGAACTCCTGAGAGAAATACCCCACTGGGTCCCAACGAGCCTGCTGGGATGGCTGTGCTCCCTTGCCTCAGAGAAGGAAGCTGCGCCCGTTATCCGGTAGTTCTCCGAGGAGGAGGTCAGGGATGGGAAGAGTTGTTCCGTGATGTCCGGAATGAGTCTGTGTTGCCATGCTGCCATGCTCCTAGAAAACCAAGGCTCCCACTGTAGCAGAGGCTTTTTTCTTTCTAAACAGTGGAAGACACTTTAGTTCTGTTTCTCTATCAGGAAACTAAATGATCCAAAAAGGGATGTTAAAAAGGAAAGAGCACGAAGGCTTAACTTTATAATAGCCTATCCAAGTGCCCGACTGAAGTGTAGTTTGCCTAAAAGTGTTCATTGTATCACTATTTAATGCGGGGTTGGTGAGTTTGGGGCTGATCCTGCTGTCTCTTCCCAACCCCTTTGCTCTTTCTTCCCTGTTTTTTTTACTGAAAAATTGCTGTCAGTGAAGTTGCCTGCGTTGAATTTTTACTTTGTCTTCAGTGTTTTCCTTCGTATCCAGTTCTGGAGTATCTGCACATTACCTGGCCAGTGCACAGACTCCTATGTGGTGCCTACTGGGACTGCTGAGGAGGGTCCACATGTTGTCCCCGTTGTCAGATTCTCTGGCCAGCCCTTCTTTCGTGGCCTGGGCCTGCACACACTTCAGAGTTGTAGTCGAGAGCCTGAAGGAGACAGTTGGCACCACAAAAGTCAGTCAGTACCATGCAAGGAATTGTGAATCCCCAAGTCCTTAATAAATATCATCAAGCTGTCTGTATTCTGTATTTTCACTTATTATGTCTTGGGGCTCTGTATTGATATGTGTGGATCTGGTCACTCGTAAACACTGTATTGTACAGAATAAATATAGCACATTGTGTTTCTTTTTTAAAAAAATGTTCCCTACAATGCTCGCTCACTCCTGGATGAATGGAGGTTGCTTCACTGGTTCTAAAACAAAACAGCACCTTGGAAATCAGGATGCATCTCGCGATGGATAGTGCGTTGCAATTGTTGGCCAGACAGTAGTTGTGATGCAGTTGCTGTTGCCTGTGTATACAGTGCGTGTACATGCATGGATTTAGGTATGGCTCTTTGAGCTGTGGGCATTTTAGTAAAGTTACATGTACTATTGGAACTACGTGCGCTGAGCCTAACTGCTATTTAAAATGTCTTTAAAAAGGTTGATTTGGGGGCTTCCCTGGTGGCTCAGTGGTTGAGAGTCTGCCTGCCGATGCAGGGGACACGGGTTCGTGCCCCGGTCCAGGAAGATCCCACATGCCGTGGAGCGGCTGGGCCCGTGAGCCATGGCCGCTGAGCCTGCGCGTCCGGAGCCTGTGCTCCGCTATGGGAGAGGCCACAACAGTGAGGGGCCCGTGTACCGCAAAAAAAAAAAAAAAAAAAGGTTGATTTGACATCGGAACAAAAAGTTAATGCAAAAAAACAGGAAAGCAGAGCAGTGTGATAAAGGATAACTATACCTACTAATCCTCAAAGAGCTTTTTGGATCAATATAAAATGCAAATTTAATGGTATAAGAAAGCACTGATTCATGACTTAATTGGGACTCTTTTTTTTTTTTCCTTTCTCAATGTTACACGAAATAATGTTGCTTCCTTCAACTGGAGAAGTCTTAGATTTGAGGAAATGTGGTATTTATTTTTATTTTATATTCTTTCCTTGGTGGCCTTGAAAATCACAGAATTCCAACTTTCCTTGAAAGGTCTCAATGAAAGAAAACAAAGGAAGTGGATTGGGCCCTCTAGGGAAGAGGACATAACTGCTTATTCGTTGTATGACCGTTCTGGGCAACTATGCCGGGTACCCAGGGAAGAAGAGCTACGAGGCTCGAGGATGGAGGGGCCTTGTTCCTTCACGGGTAGTTGAGGCCATGCCAGCCCCTTCTGGAGTCGGGTCAGGACTGCTCTGGAAGTCCCTCTCCACCTGGCTGTTTACCTGCAGGGGTCTGCGGTCTGCTGCCGCTCCCCTTGCTGCACCACCCGCCGGCGGCGGTTTAGGGTCGACGTGGGCATCTTCTGGCCCAGTGTGCAGCTGACCAGCTTCAGGAAAAGGGCGAACAGCTTTGGGTACAGGCCTGCGACAGGGGTGCCTGTCGACACCACTTCACAAATTGCACAGGCCACCTGAGGGGAGAAAGGACCCTGTGGTCAGGCAGGGCTGATCTTCCAGTTTGTTTTCTCTACAAAGGATTGCTTTCCAGGTTGACCACACTTGCGGTAAAAGCACATAGAAAAGGGAGGGTTTATTTGTCTGGAAACTTCTTAACTCCTGCTGTGTTTCTCTCTCAGGGCTACCATGTGGGGCGACTCCAAACTCCAGGGGGCACCAGTATTGGGGTCTTTCAATAACAAGTGGATATCTTGAAGACTAATTTGGAAATACAGAGACACAGATTTTCTTTGGGCTGATGAGAAATTTCCTTCTGAACATGATCAGCTGCAGACAAAATCACTGCCATATTTGTCCAATATAAACTGGAATTGATTTAAAACCGGGGTATGAGAGGGGAAGAAGTACGATTAATGCTACATCACCCAGTGCCAGGTGGGATGGAGTGGGGTGGCATCCCGGGTGGGTGGCAGGTTGTCCAACTCACGGAGATCGCCTCTGTCCCCGGGAGGTCATCTTCTAACTCATTCTCCAGTTTGTCTATGAAGGCTCGCAAGAGTTTGCCACTGGAGGCTGGGTTCTCAGCCAGAGCCTTCCACAGTGTCTTTGTGTCACTAGGGAAGCACGGCAGGAAGCCGATAAGGCTCTACTCCTTGGGATGTGAGCTTTTTCATCTGATCCCCTCTAAAACCACATTATGACTAATCACAGTTGCAAGGACGGATGGACATGCCAGCATGCCTGGGATAATAAGGATGTTTTATTTAACAATCTAGCATTCTGGCCTTGGGTTGCTGAGGTTTGTTAATGTCCATCAAGACAGAAACCTCTCATATAGATTCATGTTAGGCAACCAGAAAGGGAAGAAATATTCACTTTCTAATACTTATTCCTATTAAACACACACACACACACACACACACACACACACACACACACACTCCTAAAACTCTCATCATCTAATGAGGACATATATTTGAAAAATACTTGGAAAACCATTACCTGTGATTCAAACACCATTTCTGAAATTATTCAGGTGAGGTGTTTTCAACTTTTGTTTGCTATCTTTCTCTCAAACCACAGATTCTTCCCCAGTACCTTACAGAGTGGCCTTCCCTAGGAAAAGGGACCAACTCAGTTAGAATCAACCTGTCAAAGGGCAGAGGCTTCTGTAAAAGGTTGGCAACAACTGCATCCATGTGAAAGCTGGCTATTTGGGAGATGGCTTCCAGCATAAACTGAAAACTTTCCTCCTTTTGTCTGAGGACCGGCATGTGATGGTAAATTATGCCCAAGATCTCCAACAGCTAAAAAGAAAAAGCCAAATCAGACACTGAGTTGCCAGTTTTCCTCTACATGGATGGCTTAGGTCACGTACGGTCAGCATATTGTAGGCGGTGGTTGATGAATTAGAAATAATGTTAAAAAAGCAATTGATTCTACACATGGCCTATCTCTTGCTCAGGACGATTATCGATAAATTGGGCATTTATTCTTAAATCAATTTAGCAAACATTTAGCGAAAGGCTGCATTATTGCCAGGTGCTGTGTTGGGCACTGTGGGGCATTTACTAGGGATGAATAAGATGTAGCCCTTTCTCAAAAGGAATGGGTGGTCTCATAAAGGACATCAGCCATATACCCAAGGGCTATGCAGAAGGCTCTGTATGGCAAATGGTGTACAAGAGGTACAGGACTGATAGGGGAATCCAGAAGTAACTGAGGTTACTGTGGAGGGACATCTGGTCTGGGTCTCAAAGGATATATAGCAATTCCAAAAGGCAAGGTGGAGATGGTGGGGAAGGTCATCCTCATCAGAAGGAAGAGCACAGGAAAAGATGTAAAATCAGACACCCTGAGAATAGAGCACAGAGGGTTTAGAGAGCAGTGAAACTAATCTTTATGATACTACAGTGGTGAACACGTGTCATTATACATTTGTCAACACCAAGACTAAACCCTAACGTAAACTAAGACTTTTGGGTGATTATATGATGTGTCAATGTGCGTTCATCGATTGTAGCAAATGTACCACTGTGATGTGGGATGTGGGTAGTGTGGAGACGGGAGGTATACGGGAACTCTGTACCTTCAGCTCCATTTTGCTGTGAATGTGATGGCTGTAAAAACATAAAATCTATATAGAAAAATGTCATGAGAGCATGGTAGAGGCAAATGTGGAAAAAGTTTATGGAATAGGAGAATGGTCCAGTTTGGAGCAAAGAAAGAACGAAGGTGATGAAGATAACTTGATAGGAAAGATGAAGCCAGGTGCTAAAGGGCATTGAGGGCCACCTTTCTGAGTTTGGGTGTTAATCTGTGTGCAGTGGGGAATGATATTACACATCTGGCTTTTGACATGGGCAAGGGCATGTCTCCATGCTAAAGAACGTTTGCTTCTAGTGGAAATTTTTCCCGCTTACTTTGGATAGACACTTTTAGGTAAATATAATATTTTCTCAGAATTATAATTCTTTAATCATAAATATCCTGCAAACATGAATACCACACAGTCCCATTTCAGTGATTCTTGGAGAGGATTTAGGTCCCTCTTGTAAGCCTTTACTTAGTGTGTGAACAACTTCCCCTTTTATGCTAAACACACAAATACATGGACATTCCAAATCTATTAACCTTTGATTCTCTCATGACTGGCCCAGGGCCTGCCATGTAGTATGTACTCAATGAATGACTTTGAAAAAAGCTGATTGGACAGTAATTAGCACAGAGGTCATTTCTAAAAGCCATGCTTTGGAAAAATTTTAAATTTAGGGTGGTTGATTCTGGGCTATGGGGACCATAACTTCCTCCTCCTATTCCCCTTGGAAAGCCTTTATTGAGTTAAAGATTCTTTTCCTCCTCAATCTCTGAATTGCTGGTGTTCTGTTTCTGACTTTAAGAGAGAGAACAGAGTATCTCCATTTGGAGCTCTTAACCAGGCTTCCTGAATTTAAATCCTGTTCTCTCTGCTTTCCAGTTGGTAGGAGGGACTGAGACTTTTCTTTTAGTCAATTCCCCAATGACAGCCTTCTTTACCAGAAAATACCTATGGGGTGTTCAAGAGCAGCTCGCAGAGTGGCAGTGGGATTAGAAAATTCTCTTGGCCCTCAGTGGCCATCTTAAAGGCATTCGTTCACAAGGTCACGCTCATCCTTGCAGACCTCACAACCCAGTTTTCCATGATCCACATGCCTCTGACCAGAGAGTGGCAGTCTGTAAAGTTCTTATCATCACAGACTAGAGAAGCAATTGAGTGCCTAGACAGGCACTCAGTGTGAGCCTGGCTGTTCCCACGCAACTTGCGTCTCTGTTGAGGCCTCTTGAGGCCGTGTGCACTCCCGCCTGTGGCCCATCAGAGGACCAACTGAGAAGTGGCGACCTACTTCTGGTATTGGCATTTCAGGAGTGTTAGAATTCTGTTCAGTTGTCAGATTGGCTCTTGGTTCACCTGATCTTCTAAAGCAGCTCCCTGCGCCTTCAGGGCAGCGATCATCCAGATGCCACATGCCTTTGTACACGTGGGGTTGAGGCTCTCCAGACTGTCCAGGGTTTCCCCCAGGAACATGAGCATTTCTTCACTTGGAATGAGTCTACTGACAATCTGAGAATGAACCAGAAAGACTCATGTCATCAGCCACCTCACTTCATATCTGGACACCTATTCTTGGTTTTAGGATAATAGAAACCACTGGGATTTCCACAAAGTTAGCATGTGACTGGGGCCATAGAAACCAGAGACAATACTAAAATAGGACATAGACACCACCTTTCAACTTTAAGTAAACTTTCCTTGAAGTTATCTCTTGATCATTTCATTATTTATTAAATTTCAGGCCTGCCAAGGCAATTTCCTCTCCAAACCTGAAGTTACATCATACCCCATAAAGGGAAAATAATACATAATGTTTATATGCCATTTTATATGTTGTAAAGTACTTTCACATACATTTCATGTATCATAGAAATAAGTCTTGTGTCTGCCAAAGAATAGCTAGGCTTGAAAATTCAGGAAATCACTGTGTACTAAGTGCTGTGCTAAATACCCGGTGCCTCACAGCATCCATACAGAGGGTGAATTATTATTATTTTTAACATCTTTATTGGAGTATAATTGCTTTACAATGCTTTGTTTCTGCTGTATAACAAAGTGAATCAGAAGCTATACATATACATATATCCCCATATCTCCTCCCTCTTGCGTCTCCCTCCCTCCCACCCTCCCTATCCCACCCCTCTAGGTGGTCACAAAGCACCGAGCTGATCTACCTGTGCTATGCGGCTGCTTCCCACTAGCTATTTTACATTTGGTAGTGTATATATGTCCATGCCACTCTCTCACTTCATCCCAGCTTACCCTTCCCCCTCCCCGTGTCCTCAAGTCCATTCTCTACGTCTGTGTCTTTATTCCTGTCCTGCCCCTAGGTTCTTCAGAACCTTTTTTTTTTTTTTAGATTCCATATATATGTGTCAGCATATGGTATTTGTTTTTCTCTTTCTGACTTACTTCACACAGAGGGTGAATTATTATGAACGCTGTCTTTTGCTTTTGCATGTTTCAAGATCAAGAGTAGTCAATAAAAAGTGAAGAAAAGAAAAACTTTGCAATTTTGGTCTCTAAACAAGAACTATACACAATGTTTGGTTGTATATGTCTCTCCGTGTGTATGAATGAAAAGGCAGGCAGGGGAGGTGAAAAGTTAGAAGTTTGAGTAAAGTCCAGGAGCATTATCTGGGGCTTTAGCCAAGCAAGATGGTCATGATTATGAGTTTGTGGGTATGAAAACATTCCTATTCACAACCAACTTCCTCCAGTATTAAATGGCCCGATGAAGTTTGGTAGAACCATCTTTGAGAGGAAATGAGTTCCTTTTCACGAGTAGTTGCATATCCCAGCCGGTTTCTGAGTTACCATGGCTCCAAGATCAAGGCCTAGACTCGTGCCTCTATTCTGTATAACACGAAATGCCTGCCTGGGTCCAAGCTCAACAGTTATGTTTTTTTTTTTCATATTGGGATGGATATTGGCTTAGGAAGAAAGGAAGAAAGGGAATTCATGTTTTCGAGCACCTCTCATGCATCAGACACTTTCTTAGGCATTTGACATATGTTCCCTCCCTGTCCCCCACGGGCTTGTCTCCTATGTCCTCATCACCTTCTCATCCCCGCTGCTGCCTCCTTAGTCCAGGCCACCTAATCTCATATGTAGATTCTTACAGTTTCCTTCAAACTAACCTCACTAGTTTCAGTCTTGCCAGCCTATAGTTTAGTCTCAACATGGCAGCCCGATGACCCTTCAGAAAATGTAAGTCCAGTCACATTCCTCCTCGCAGAACCACCACTAGCCCATAAGGAGCTTTTGCAAATTAGGAAAAGTGCCCTGTTCTCAAGAGAGTTCTCTGTTATTGTCATAGTGACTGGGCTTGTTGGACCCTTTACTGCCCTCTGTGGATAACTGCCATAATACACATATGAACCTATAATGTCCACGTTAGGAATGATGCTGCCTCACACAAGGGTGCCCTTGTACATTTCACAGCTGCCACAGTGTACCTAGTGGTCTTGACTCTTCTGTTCAAAACCCTCTGCTGGCTTTTGATTCCAATTGGAATCAAAGCCAAGATCCTTAACAAGTCTTGGAAGGCACTTCAGTCAGCTCTGGGCTGTCTCTTGGATCTCATGACCCACTTCTTTCTCCACCTCAGGGCCTTTGCACATGCTGTTTCCATCTGCCTGGAATGTTCTTTTCTAGATGTCTTCATGGTTCTCCCTTTCAGAGAGGCCTTCCTAGGGGATCACCCCTCCCGTACTCTTTATTCCCTTCCTTGATCTTATTTTTCTCAGTTGTCACTACCTGACATCATATTTATCTGGCACTCCATCTACTAGGATGCAAGCTCAAAGAGGGCAGGCGTTCCTATCCTTAGAGCCTAGAAAAAAGTGTGGCATGTGGTAGGTGCACAGGGCATATTAGGCGAATGAATAAATGAATGACTTGATAGACCAGTCCTCACAACAGCTCTGAGAGGGAGGTTATGCATTTTTTTTTTAAAGATGAGACTGATCACCCAGTGCACACACTTCAAGCAGTGCACACGGAGTGCGTCTGATCGACCCCAAAGTCCTGTTCCTTCCATTCCACCCCACTGCCTCCCTCACCCTGGAGAGGACCACTTGGTTCCCCAGGTTTCCCAGAGTATGAAATGATCTGTAGCAGGTGTTGCCTGTGCACATGGACCCAGAGTTAATAAATGAGTGGACAAAGGTCTTTCATTCAGCTAGAATGGCTAGGCTGTTGCCCTCCTGGGTAGCGGGGTGTACACAGCTGACTCGTTTGGAAATCAACCCGGAATCATCCTTACATCCCTTGGCCAGTCCTCCATATCTTTCACCTTTGCTATTTTGGAGGAAATCCTGATCTGGACCTGCACATCATCACATTGCAGCCCTTCCTGCAAATCCTGTAGTCTTTCCACTTCCAGGCGAATGCCTACAATCAACAAAGCGTGACATAGGAGTTCAAAGAGCTGATAGGGGTTGAAGAAGCTGTCTGTATTTTGATGTGACACTAATTCAGCTGCTGGATGCCTTTAACAAACCCACTGAAGCCTGTCTGATTAGATGGTGAGCATAAGATCAAACACTGATTGAGTAGTTTCTGCATGCCAGCAGCATGCTAAATACTCTGCATGTAATGATCTCATTGCTCCTAAAGATGATCTGAGGTTATTTGCAGTTGAGAAAGCTGAGGCAGAGAGGTGTAAAGCCATTTGGCTGGATCACGCAGTTAGTAAAGATAGGAGAGCTGGAACCTGAACCCTGGTCTGACACCAATGCCCAGGCTCTTACTCCTCTGCTATACTGCTGTCTCTGTTGGAGCTCCATTCTGCACTGAGCCACTTTGGAGGAAATGGTAAGGCAACCATTGTAATAGAAACATCAGCAACTGTGTTAAGTGACTGTTGATATCAATTTGTAAATGCAGACCTAAACGGTAATGATATTCTGTTTGTTGTTTGAATTGAGTATAGTAATTGTGGAAACGCACACCTGAACCACTCTGGAAGGCAGCCTAGCCAATGGGCAGACGACCTGGGCTCAAAGTCCAGCTCCACTGCTTTCAATTGTCCAAGCAACTGGTAAATTTCTTAACCTCAGATCCCTCATCTGCTTTAACAACTGACTGAACAACACCCATGAGTATTAAATGGGTATTTAATTTAGTATCACACTAGTTACTTGTATCTAGTAAAAAAAAAATAATCATCGTTTTTCTCTCTCTCTACCGTATTTATTTGGTCAACCAAGAAAAAAAGTTATCGTGAATAATGAAGTGTGAGATTTCTTGTTAACAAAGAATATTTAAGGACCTGAACTTTGCATGTTTCAGGAAAATAAAGGACACTAAAGGGAGAATGGGTAGAACAATAATAGAATTCTAATTCCTTTCTTCCTGTGAGGTCCCTCTCTGGCACATTTCTTCTCTTATTAAAATGGTCCTTTAGTTCTCACTTCCTTAATTCATTTTTTTTTTCCTGGCTTTGGTAAAAGCATATACCCTTCATGAATTATCTTCCCATATCCCAAGGGACTGTCCCTTGACTGTCCTATAGCCCAAGAGACCTATTCGGGCTCTGTTGAATAGTTTGGCCTTTTTGACTGACTCTACCCTCTGCCCCCAACCAAATTCCACCTTTTGGCTCAAAAGCTTTTGCACAGCAAACCTAACAGACTTTTCTTATGCGAATCTTAGAATTATAATATCTCTGTGCTTCCAGCATCAGAACAGTGCCTGACACATGAAAAGTCACTCAAGAAATGTTTGCCGAGTACCTAAGAGAATGAAGAGCCGAGGGTGGGCATGAGCTGCAGTCAACCTGGCTGAGTGTTCCTGGCTGCACCTGGTCTGCAGAGAACTGTGCATACGATGCAGGGCCCAGCTCGGCCAAACACCTGCTTATTTAACCTGGATTTAATCAGGAAGCCGTGAGTGTTGGTTTCAGCCTGAGACTGATGTTTTAAAATTCCTTATATTTCCTGACATTGACAGTTACTCACGTGTCCTGGCAGAGCAGACAGAGGTCCTGCTATACAAGCTGGAAAAACCTCCACAAAGTTATCTCTCTTAGGAAACTCTGAAAGGCACTTTAGCACCATAATAATAGTGCAATTTCCTCTGGAAGAAAGCCGTGTGATAGAGAAAGCTTTGCTAATATGCCCAATTGCTGTGTGATTTAAATCAGACTCTCTCAAAACATTTTACCTGCTTTAATGACTCTTTATCATGCTCTGGTGGTGTTATCTTTATTTTAAAAAACCAGAAAGCAGAGCCACTGAGGAAAAAGGATCTACAAGAGAGACAAATTGTGTGACATAATTAAGGTATCAGAATTCAGAAATGGCTGAACTGGGGGAGGAGAAAGAGAGGAGGAAGGAGAGAGATAGATGGATGAGGAGAAAAGCTGAGAACAAAAGAAAACAGGTATCTTCTCTGCATCTGTGAGTTTCACATCCTTCCCTCACCTTTTATGCAGAACAGACTAATAGCCGAGCTAGCAGCCGCCTGGCGGATGGAGGTGTCACAGGAGTGAGGTGTCACAGGAGTGAGGAACCAGGAGGCCGAGGAGTGAGCCGATTTTAAAGTTCTCTGGTGCCTGCGGGACAAAGGGGGACCCCAAGGTGACGGGGTGGCTTGACGATGTCCCAGGATAGTCCCAACGCTGGATATTAAGTCCCTTGTTCCTTCCGTGCAGGCCCTTAGAATAGAATGGACTCTTGGACTTTAAGGGCAGTGGTCAAGTAAGCGAGCAAGCGAGCAAAGACGCTCTGGGTTAGGACAGACCTGGCTGGTGGTTCTCCGGAAAGGCCCCACCCGGGACTGGAGATCCGTCACGCACAAGTTTTGGATTCCAGCGGCCTCAGGGGTCCCTGCTGTTAGCAAGCAATGCCATCCATCCATTTTAGGGGCCTCCTTACCTCACTATCGTTTGTCAGCACTTTCGCGGTGATCTGGAAGGCTCTTTCCCTTTCCCACTCTTTTTGTGAAACAAGCCACATTCGGAGAAGCTGTTGGTCAAAAAGTAAAAGTCTTTCCTTAGTATCCTCGTATTCATTCGCTCTCGTTCTCTCGCTCTCGCTCTGCCTCCTCTGGAACAGGGTGCTGGCCTCCCCACAAACCCTTTTTAAGTGGGCTGGCCCTACGTGGTGGGCCACGTGGGTCGGGCTGGACGAGTCCCTGTGACGAGGATGAGGCAGAGTTTGGAGGGTGCCTTGGAGCACCGATTAGGGACTATGGGAGTCAGTTTGAGCAGTGGCCCTACTCACGTTGACCATTTCTTGACAGTCCTCTGCTTTCACGTTATGCCACATCATGGTCCTCAGCAGCTTCCCCAGAGCATCCATGGATCGTTCGTAGAGAAACTGAAATCAAAGTGAGTGTGAGGGTCAGGCCGAGGGGAGCAAGTTCATTCATTCTACTCCACTCTGCACTCCCCTCGGGCCTCGCCCCCTCATACATGAATGTGCTCCGTGTCCGTGTCTGTCTTGCCCTCATTTTTGAGTTTTTCCAGAGGTGGAAGGGGCAGCAGCTTCCGGATATTCTCCTCAAGAATATTAAGATGGTCATTCAGTGAGAGCTGAGGTTTCAGTTTACTGAAACGAGAACCACGGGGAGGAGTGGATATTATGTTGACAAACAAAACCCAACCCAGTAGAATTCCCAAGAACTGCCAGTCTGAAGGGGCTGAAGGGGTCAGGTACATTTCTCATGGGCTGGGATGTTGAGGGAGGTGGTGATGGAAGTAGAGAGAGATTGGGGACATAGAACCAGACTGTAGCGGTGGGCATAGTCCACACGCTTCAGGTCTAATTTATTAGAGTGATAAGCAAACCATCACTTGGTTTGCATTACTTTACCCTTTACTATATGATCTAACATTAATCTACTTGTTTTCTTCAGCACTTGACTATGTGTGTGTGTGTGTGTGTGTGTGTGTGTGATAGAGAGAGAGAGAGAGAGAGAGAGAGATTGATTCTAAGTTTGGAGCAGTGAGTTTTATAAAGTTCATATGTCCCCTCATGTTATATGTAATGTCACACATACTATAGGTTCTTATAAATGCACAAGTGAATAAATGATAATGGAATCTTCCTTCTTTTGTTCCTTTCTTTCCTTCCTCTCCCTCTTTCTTTCTTTCTGACATATACTATAGACATTACGAGGATATAAACAAACCTGGACATAACTTGGAAAAATGTAAATGTTCAATAAACATGAGAAACTCCATTTGTTATTAAATAAGTGTAAATTAAGACAATACAATACCACTTGTCAGCAACCAAATTAACAAAGAAGTTAAAAATGATGACACTGTCAGAGAAAGGTGAAATTGGTTCTCTCACTGGAGAGTAAAAGTCAGTAACAGCTGGGACAACTCTATTGAAAGTGTTAAATGTGTTGATAGATGCTGAATAATCTTCTCATCCTTACCGTCTGGCTGGCTGTTTAAAAAACTCAACTTATTGAGCTATAATTTATGCACAACCAGCTGCATCCATTAAAGTGTGCAATCAAATGAGTTTCATACTCATGGAACCACCACTATAATCAATATAGAACATTGCTATCATCCCCCAGTTTTTCCTCATGCTTCTTTGCAGCTCGTCTCTTCCTCTACCCTGGCCCAAGGCAACCACTGATTTGCTTTCTGCCATTAGAGATTAGTTTGCAAGTTCTACAGGTGTCTTGTCCATGTGAGGATAGCCATTAGCAACATGTGGCTATTGAACACTTGAGTTGTGGCTGGTTTGATTTAAAATAGGCTGTAATTGTAAAACACACTGGATTTTGAAGATTTAGTATGAAAATCATGTAAATTATCTTATTACTTCTTTATTTTAAATACTTGAAATAATATACTGAATATATTAGATTAAAATTAATTATTAAAATTAATTTAACTTGTTTCTTTTTACACGTTTAAGAGTGGCTACTAGAAAATTTTAACTGACATATGTAACTTGTATTATACTTTATTTCTACTTGACAATACTGTTCTGGAGCCTGGTTAATTCTTAATTGATCTTCAAGATTTATTTGCACTTTCTTTAAACCTCCCTCATCTTTGTAAACATGGCAACTTGTGCCTTCCCTTATTTTGCTTCTTATCGAGTTTTAGAGAAATTATATGAATGTGTTTGGCATTTATTTCCCCTAGTTGACTAAAACTCCTTCAGAGCAAGGCCGTATTTTGTTCAACATTGTCCTTTTAGAACCTAGCTCAGTGTCTGATACATGGATGCAACTCAATAATATTTATTGAAACGAATTGTCAACTTTTATAATTAGAAGTTCAGAGAACACTTTTTGCACAAGGGTGTTCACCAAAGTATTACTTATAGTTTTTAAAAACAAGAAATAATTAAATGTAGCAATAGGTTGATTAATAATGAAATGTAACAATATGAGGCATATCTATGTACCAAGATATTAGGCAGCCATTAAAAATGATGTTTGTTACCTCAACATAATAAATGCCACATATGAAAAGCCTACAGCTAACATCATGCACAATGGTGAAAGACTGAAAACTTTCCCTCTAAGATCAGGAACAAGACAAAGATGCCACTTCTATTTAACATAATACTGGAAGTTCCAGCCAGAGCAATTAGATAAGAAAAATAAATAAAAGGCATCCAGATTGGAAAGGTGAAGTAAATTATCTCTGTCTGCAGATGACATGATCTTAATACATAGACAATCCTAAAGAATCTACAAAAAATATTAAAACTAATAAGCAAATTCATCAAAGTTGCAGAATACAGGGACTTCCCTGGTGGCTCAGTGGTTAAGAATCCTCCTGCCAATGCAGGGGACAAGGGTTCAAGCCCTGGTCCGGGAAGATCCCACATGCCATGGAGCAACTAAGCCTGTGTGCCACAACTACTGAGCCTGTGCTTTAGGGCCTGAGTGCCACAACTACTGAGCCCACATGCTGCAACTATGGAAGCCTACGTGCCTAGAGCCCGTTCTCCGCAACAAGAGAAGCCACCGCAGTGAGAAACCCGTATACCACAACAAAGAATAGCCGCCGCTTGACGCAACTAGAGAAAGCCTATGCACAGCAACAAAGACCCAACGCAGCCTCAAAAAAAAAAAGTTGCGGAATACAAAATCAACACACAAAACTCAGTTGCATTTTTATACACTTAAACAATGAATCATCAAAAAAAGAAATTAACAGTTCCATTTACAATAGCATCAGAAAGAATAAAATACTTAGGAATAACCAAGAAGGTGAAAGACTTGTACACTGAAAACCACAAAATGTTGCTGAAGGAAATTAAAGAAGACACAAATAAAGAGAAAGACATTCCATGTCCTTGGATTTGAGTATTTATTATTGTTAAGATGTCCATACAAAGCAGTCTACATATTTAATGGAGTTCCTATCAGAATCCCAATGACACTTTTTGAAGAAATAGAAAAATCCATCCTAAAACTCATGTGGAATCTCAAGTGACCCCAAGTAGCCAAAACAATCTTGAAAAAGAACAAAGTTGGAGATCTCACACTTCCTGGTTTCAAAACTTATTACACGACCACAGCAATCAAACCAGTATAGTATTGGCATAAATAAACAGACATACAGACCAATGGAATACAATGGAGATCTCAGAAATAAACTCTAGTATATATGGTCAGATGATTTCCAACAAGGGTTCCAAGACCATTCAGAGGGGAATGATATTGGATTTGGAAATGATTTCTTGGGTATGACACTAAAAGCACAGATGATGAAAGTACAAATAGACAAATGGGCCTACATCAAAATTAAAAACTTCTGTGCATCAAGAACACAATTTAGAGTAAAAGACAACCTATGGAATGAGAGAAGATATTTGCAAATCATATATCTAATAAGGGGTTAATAACCTTATAGAGAATAGAAAGAATATAAAATATATAAATAACTCCTACAACTCAGCAACAACAAAAAGAAAGAACCAAAAAAAAGGGACAAAGGATTGAACAAACATTTTTCCAAAGAAGATATACAAATAGGCAATAAGGCTATGAAAAGAGGCTCGAAGTCATTAATCATTAGGGAACGGCAACTCAAAGTCACAATGAGATACCATCTCACACCCATTAGGATGGCTACTGTAAAAACAAACAAACAGAAAATAACAAAGTGATGGCAAGGATACAGAAAAATTAGAACCCTTGTGCACTGATGGTGGGAATGTAAAATAGTGTCACTGCCAGAGAAAACAGTATGGTGGTTACTCTAAAGATAAAAATAGGCTTGACATGATCCAACAGGCCTACTTATGGGTATATACCCCAAATAATTAAAAGCAGGGTCTGGAAGAAATATCTGTGCACCCATGTTCATAGCAGCGTTATTTACAATAGCCAAAATGTGAAAAACACCCATCAGATGAACGTCCAACAGATGAATGGATTAACAAAATATGGTATACACATAGAATGGAATATTGTTCAGCCTTAAAAAAGGAATGATATTCTGATTCATGCTACAACATGGATGGACCCTGAAGACATTGTTCTAAGGGAAATAAGCCAGGTGTCAAAAGATAAATACTGTGTGATGCCACTTACATGAGTTACCTAAAGTATAAAATTCACAGAGACAGAAAGTAGAATGGTAGCTGCCAGGGCTGGTGGAAGGAGGGAATGAAGAGTTTTTTAACGGGTACAGAGCTTCAGTTTTGCAAGATGAAAAGAGTTCTGGAGATTGCTTTGCACAACAATGTAAAAGTACTTAACACACTGAACTGTACACTTAAAAATGGCTCAGATGATAAACATGTATACTTTACCACAATCAAAAATTAAAAAAATTAATAAAAAATGACTGATGTCTGTGAAGAGTTGGTAATAACATTGGAATATGTAAGATGAGGTGAGAAAAAAAAACAGGATAAAAAATCATAAGCAGAGTAGAATCTCAACTCTGTAAACAACATGGAAGACTAGAAATAAAGACCTGGAAATATACCAAAATGTTGATAATTAGGGGGGGAGGATTGGGATGATTTTTATCATTTTTAAAAACTTTCTATAGTTTCCAGGTTTTAACAGTGAACTTCTACTTCTTTTACTGCAGGGGAAAAATATTATTTTAAAAACGTGCTTAAAATTATTATCTTCAGGTTTACTGCTGCTAACCAAACTAGGGTGTGATTAAGGGTTTCATATATTTCTAATGGGACGATTAAAATTTGCCTACAGGCCAAGATAAATTATTTTTGCACAGAAGTTTCAGTCCTCATATATCAGTAAGTCTGACTCTTGTAAGCAGCTCCACTAGTCCCTGTGAGTCAACAAATGATCAGGCTCTCAGTCAATTCTGTCACTCTGGAAAGAGAAAAAGCCCCCATTTGAAATAACCCATTGATGAACTGTGTTCATGTTTGATCGGTGCACTAGAGTCTGCACCGATCGATAAGTCAGTTGATCAGAATGAGGATATGGGGGAGGAAATATTTTTTCGGTGAGAACAAACAAAAAATTCTCTACCTGAGGTATCTGATGGCGATTAAGACTTTCCACCGAACAGGGCTAGTCAAGGAATCCAGGGGCTCATCCCTGATGAAGTCCTGCAACACAGACAAGGAGGTAAACTGTCTCAGGAAGGACCAGGGGAGTTTCTAGACACAAAGAGGTGGAAACCTCATCGGACCGTTGGGCACCCTCAGGCGGAAATACGCCCAAGGTCTGTTCTTCGGGACTGGCGAGTTTTACCCATTACCTGCACTCTTGGTAATGAACTTCTCAGGGTTTTGCCCATGTCCTCCCTGCACACTCACCAGCATGTAACTCAGCAGCACCTCCTTGTAGGAAAACTTGAACTTCTCATCCTCAGCATCTTGGACAGCAATGCCAGTTTCCGTGATACTTCTTATAAAACTCATCTGCAGATCCATGTCCTAAAGCAAAATGAGTCACAGTGCAAGCCAGGGTCTTAGGCACCACACCCGGCTCTACAAATAGGGTTGAAATATGTGCCCAGACAGGAGTGACACTCTGCTCCTTTTGCCATCTCCACCTTAGTCTCGGATCCAAGTTGCAGGGAAGTTGAGAAACTAAGGTCAATCTCCAGCCCCTCCAGCTCCCATCATAAACTGAGGTTTCTCTAGAGCAGTGGCTTTCAAACATTTTTGATCAGAAATCAAAATAGGAAACAGTTTACGATTCTACCCAGTACTTACATGCACAATATAGTGAATATATATATATAAAATACATAACTGAAATAAAAGTTTTATGATATTTATTATTGCTATGTGCAATGTACTCTTCTATTTCTCTTTTATTTCATTACAAACATTTTGCTGGTTTTGATCAATTAGATACATTAAATTGATTTCATGATCTACTGGTGGTTTACAACCCACAGTTCTAAGAACACTGTTCTAGTTTACAGTCTAACTTCCAAACCACCTAGAACCAAATACAGCTCCTTCTTCTGTCTTAAATTAGGTTCAGGGTTCCTGGCTTCAGAACTGGATTAATTAGTTATATTTTGGGATCTTTTCCTGTGGAATCAAATCAAGAGAACATTTATGCTTACTGTGCTTCCAGGGAGCATAATTTGTATTCAAATATATTTATACTCAAACACAGGTATTCAAATATATCACATATGCTGCATACCTTGTTCATCACAGCCATGCCCAGAACCTGAAAAAAATCAAAGGCAGAAGCAGACACTAGAGCAGCAGTTAGGGTTCCCTCATCCCAACAAAAAGACTGACCCATCAACCTGAAGGACAACAGTGAAGCAGGATGCCGAGTCCTTCCAACTGGTGGGAGCTGTTGCCTCCCTCCCCCAGTTTCAAAGGGAGACCCTGTACACTGGTAGATTCTTTGCCCTGGGTGAATCATGACTAAACTACAGAAAGCAGCATAAAGATGTCAAGCCTTTGGGCTTCAGCCTTCTCATTTTAAAGAGGCTCTATCAGAGTTTGGTAAGAAAAAGGGTATTAAAGCTCTTGGCAGAAAAAGCGGTGAAAAGTTATAAAATGAAAGTTAATAGGGCAGCTGACTTTGGAATTGAGATATAGTTAGTTCTGCGACAACGCCTGTGTTGAAAATGCAAATTTGTTTCAACGAAATTGATACATGAGGGAATACTTTTAGCATATTCTGAATTTTGAGTTTGCTTATGAACAGTTTTGTCCGTGAGAGCAAAAAGGTGCAACAGTTGAACTGAGCCGCATAGGAAGACTTGTGCACATACCTCGAATATCCGTCAGCTGCCTTCGTTTACTGTGTGTGATGAGCTGCTCTCATTCAAGTCTGGCATTACAGCTGTTTGTCAGATTTCAGATAACCCTCTTTCCCACCACCATTTCATAGTAGCTCATAAATTGCACAGCTGACGTTTTTCAAGGAAACGCGCCGTCATTTCTTGGTATTATTTATATATTTCCTAAATGTTTTTTAAATTACTTTTGAAAATTTAATTCCGTTTTTTTTAATGTGTCATTGATGGGGTTTTTTTGAATGTTGTTCCCCTCACCCCATTTCCCCCATAATCCCTGTGGTTTTTCTGGTACTATCTTGTGCAAATGTTGCCTTATAGCAGAACTGACCTCAAAGTGTCCAGTGATCTTTATCTGAAACATCTTTGTCTCTTTCCTTTTTTATTTTTATAATGATTTTCCTCAGTGATGGACTAAATATTAATGTAACATAAAACGTCTTTGAAAATTTTGTTTTCAGTTCTCATCATTGCTTATCAAATTTTGGGTATGTCAGAATCACTTTTTGAGGAAGGTGTTAAAATTACAGATTCAGTGATCCATCCCTGAAGACTGATTCATTAGGGATCTCCATTTTTAACAGGCTTTCCAGGTAATTCTCATGCAGCTGAGGTGTGAGGATCACTGCCCTACATCCTTCCACTAGCATGTACCTATATCTAGAATACCGTGAGCTCCCTATGAGTCCATTCTTCTCACCTACACACATGAATAAATGTCAAGAGCACAGATTTATCAAATAGGTGGTTTGTGGAGGACACAGAAGAGGAGATAAAGGAACATAGTGTACAATCCCTAACATCAAGGTGCTGTCAATCTAATGGGAGAAGCAGATGTGCAGGTAATCAACGAAAACCCCTAAACCTGGCTGTGAATAAGAATCATTCATAAACCTTTAAAAAATACGAATGGCAGACCCCACCCCAGACATACTGAGGCAACCTCCCTGGATAATGACTCTGGGAAGCCATATTTTAAACCTGATTGCTAGGTGGGTCTTAGGTGGCTAACTTGGTACTAATCAGCAAAGTGGCTGAACTGACAACCTGTAGAAAGCATTTTATTAAAGATACAAAAAGTGCTATGGGGGACAGAAATGATTGGATGAATTCCAACTCGGTTTGGTGGTTCCGAGGCAGAAGCATCCTTGGCATGTTGAGGAGTGTCAAGGATGGTCAGCGTGCCTGGAATGATGGTGGAGGGGGAAATTAGTACAACTTGAGGTGGATTGAGTAGATTGACAAGTGATGCATTTTATTCACTTAAAAATACATAAATGGCTCTTACTATTTGTGAGACACTCTTTTAGATGGCTTATAAGTATTACCCTATAAAAGGTTAAACAGCTACCATTAGCAGCTCATCAGAGACTATTACAGGGAAGTAATAAGCCAGCTGCCCTAAAGTAGTACAGGAGTCATTGCTTTAAGTTTAAATGAGGGTGAGATCATGGTGGGTACAACTGGTCTAGGAAGGCAATGCGGGAGTGGTGGGATGTGAACTGCCCAAGGTCTTAAGAAAGAAACAAATCACTCAACTCTGTTTCATAATAAAATGTTCTCTTTCCATAAGTTCTCATCCTCCAAACATACTATACCATACCCTATCTTTCCTTTGGTCTGTGTCCTTTGAGCATGAAGATTTCCAAGAGCTGAGTCCCTCCAAGTTTTGGGAACCCCAGCCTTGGAAATCGAGGTGGCCCTGTGTTGGTTGTTACCTGAGAGCACTGGCCATAAAGAAACGACTTGGGATACAATGTCTTGATCAAGCCTGGGGAGGAGCTGCCTCTTGGGAGCATGGAGGGCCACGGCTCCATAGATTACCATGACGTCAGTCTTGGTCAGGCTCTTTTTCCCAGAGAAACTACCCTGAAGAGGAGGAAAGAGAGACATAAAAAATATGACTGAAGGAGTTTCTTTTTCTCTCATGTTTTTTCTTAATTCTATGGGCCACTAGGGAGTTAAGAAATGGGACTGAGATTATTACAATTAGTCTAAAGCTGACACTCTTGCCTATATAAATTTAAACACACAGGACGGTGTTGTGGATCTATCAGGCGTTAAGAGAGGTACCTGTGAGAAGGCTTGCATTAATTTTTACTCAGTAAATTCTTCTCCTTTAGGGGAAGCAGAGTGTACACAATGGAAACTCTCCATGAGGCCTGAGCAGCTGGGACAAACCTAGGCACACACGGAGCTCCTTAGGGCCTCCCAGGTCAGCATTAGTGACAGAAAGTGGGGGAGACTTGTTACCTAGCTGGTCATTCTTCAGGGCCTGGGTTCGGACAGTTCTGACCTGGAATAAAGACCTGGGGACGGGAGCAAGTATAATACGGAGAAAGGATATTCACTGAAGCAGTCAGTGTCATTTGCCTTTGCAATGACCAAGGGCTTTGGAGGAGCAAATTCTTCTTTTTACCTTGCATCGATTCATGAAAAACTTTTCCCGATCTTGGAATGTTTTAAGAACTTTTAAAACAATTTCAAAGTGGTTCTTGGCACAGTATCCTAAGATAGATGTTATTCCCTAAAATCAGAAGAGATAGGACATTTTGAGTTTATTCATCTATTCAACAAATATATACTGAGCACCCATTATGTGTCAGGAACTCTTCTAGGTGCAGGGGATACAGGATTGAACAAAACACATCAAACTCCCCAACCTTTTGAGTGTGCAGCGAGGGGAAGTGATGGGGAAGTGACTGAGAAGTGACATAAAGTGAACACAAATTTGGTAAGCATGTAAATGTAAATGTATAGTATGTCCGAAGGTGATAAGTGCTATGGAGATAAGAAAAGCAAAAAAAAAAAGAGTAGAAGCTGCACACTGGGGGGAGTTGGCAATATAAATAGGGTGCCCAGAGAAGGCCTCAATACAAGGGTGACATGGAGAAGAGTCCTGAAATAAGCAAGAGACTGAGCCATTGGACTACCTGGGAAGCAGAATTCTAAACAGATGGAGTAAGTGCAAAGGCCCTGAGGTCCATCGAGGAGGGCAGAAGGAACAATCAAGGGGAAGTGCAGGATGAGGTGAGAGAGGAAGTGGGGGTTGGTCTGAGTAGGGCCTTTCAGGCCACAGCCAGTCATTTGGATTTCTAATCTTAGACTAGTGGGAAGCCAGTGGAGGTTTTTTTGAGCTAGAGTTGACTGTCATTTCTATAGGATCCCTCTCCTGCTGAACGCTTACTGTATCTCAAGTGGCTAAAATGTTGAAATCTGGTAGCTCCTGTTTCATGCTCTGTGGTCATATTCCCCCCTTGCCCACATTCTTCCCACCTCTCTTGCTCGAGGCTCACGTCACCACTGTACCTTCATGGCAGTTTGTTTATGAGTCCTGTTACATTTCATCTGATTGTATAACCCGGCTAGAACCACCATGACCACTGTCACCAAGGTCTCAACCAGCACTGTTCTTAGTCCTCAGATACCAGGCCACATACTCTCCATTGTCAGAAGATGCTTGGAAGAGATCTTTAAAGGCTTGTGGCCTGATGTCTCTGTGTTCCTTGGCCATCGCCTAAGATATAAACCTGTGTCTTTCAGCCTCTGGGTCCTGTCACGCCACAGTGCTCTGTGTTTCTCCTCTCCCAACCCATCTTCCTAATGTTTTAACTCCTTCCCCTACTTTTCCACCTATGTCCCACTGTCCCTCTATCATGTAAGTCTGGCAAAGCCCTGGATAAATCTGACTCCCCATTTGCCGATCACCTGTCCCTACACCTCATCTGCAGGAGGCTACTGGAAAAAAAAGTGACCCCACGGAGAAAATAGGTGCAGTAGAAGATGATTTCAACCCCCAATGGGGCCCTCAAATCTGCACAGATGTCCTACATCTTTCCCTGAGTCCATTTTCTCTCTCCAGTTCCTCACAGTTGCAACCTTAGCTCTCTTCTCCTGAAGCTGTTCACTAAGCATTCTCCAAGAATAAGACTTTGAGAAAGGTTCTATTTTCCCTTATTTTACTTGGAAGAACCTGAGGGATGTAGGTAGCATGTTGTAGAGGCAAGATTTGAATCCAGCTAGTCTGACATCAGAATCAGAGCTCAGGTGTCACCTGAGGGAGAGAGTCACGCTCGGGAGATGGAAGGCCAGCAGGCTCAGTGAGACTAAGAAAGTTACGCGTTAACACCTTACCCATCCAGAGGTCATTCACTAAGTGACTTGAGTGTGTGGGACACACTCAAGAACTTGAAGTAAAGTTAAGTAAAAGAGGAATTTGAGAAGCTCAAATGGATGTCACAAAGTTCATCTTTTCAAGTTTGTGAACCCCTCAGACGTTGAATGACGGCCATATTGTATGCTTATATCTGAAATAAACTGACATTGTTTCCTAGCCCAGAGCAGAACTAAAAGGGCAATTAGGATGGGAAAAATGGTGCTAGGAATAATGCCAATGAGAAATGTGATGACTGAATATCTGAGAAGGAACAGTTTCAAAAGTTCAGTAAGTCTAGTGGTTTCTAGCCATTTACGATGGGGAAAGGACCCTAAACATCTGAGAATTTCTGAGAAGAGTATATAACAAGACAGACTATGAAAATATATTTTTTACTAGCTGGTCTTTATTAGCCTTGCAGAGTTTTGTTTCTGTTTTTTTTTTAACAGACATTCTCCTTTTTCTTCCACATTCACATATGCTCTCCAGCTTAGGCTAGGGTAGGGAAGAGGCAAAAACACTTTGCAAAAGCTCTTCAGGTTATACTTACATTTTCTCTAGGTGGAAAACCAATCGTATATAAGCTTACTTTCAGCTTACAAGTTTAATGATTTTGATACTTACAATCATACTCTTAAGTTATAAAGCCAAGGTCAAAATATATTTAAAATACTCTTGTTAAGTGAGCGATTAAAATTCATTTTTCAATATCTTCACAAACCTGGTTAGATAATGAAGCACTGATACTTAAATAAGGAAGTTTCATTTTTCTGAAAAATTCTGTTGGACTCTCTTGAATGCATGGATAATTCTGAATGAGTAAGACATTAACATAAGAACTGTCAGAGGTTTTCCAGAAGGAATTCATTATCATTATCATGAGAGGAAATTGAAAGAAAGGGGTCCCACCTGGCATTGATCCCCCAGGTGGTTGGGAGCAGCCAGAGCTTCCTTAATCTGTGAGCTTACAAAGTCTGTGTCTTGGCAGGATGCTAAGGTGGTTCCCAAGGCTTTCCAAAGAAATTTCTGGAAAACAAAGGACAAGCAACACAGTTAAAGGTTGGAAAGCAAGACTGATGAAAAATGGAAAGAGTTAAAACAGTCATTTGAAGAAAAGACATTGAGGTAACTTATGACTGCTTACTAACCATGTACTTTCCTATACTGTCTCTTCAAAGTGTCCCCCCCGCCCCGCCCCCCGCCAAGGCTCTGTCCTCTACCTGTGTTCTTCTGCTCTCCTCTATGCCATGTGCTCCACCATCATAATACCTTTCACTCTACTGTAATTTTTAATTTTCTTATTTGTCTCTATGCTCAGAACTTCAGTTCTTGGTTGCAGAGGGTCTTATTGATTAATTCCAGTGGACGGTCACTGGTAGCTAATAAGTGCTCATTGCATTAACATGCTCAATAAAATTGGGTAATTTTGAAGATAATGTCATCAGATATTCTCAAACTCCACAGTATATTGACTTAGTTTAGGAGATTTAGAGTATAGTAATTTTGAAAATAATACTTTGTATGCTCTACTATTATCTCTCTCCCAGGAGTAGAGTGAGTTGTCCAGAAGTGCTGCCAGAATGGTATTAGGAGTGAAAAAGAAAATTCACATAGGAACTTTTGCACACACGTTGTGTCTTTAGTACGGAACTCTGAACTGGGGAGGGAAAGCACCCCATGGAGGAACACTGGAGGCGGAGCATGTGGGGAATCATTCTGTGGCTTCCATCTCCCTTACAGGTGGTGAGAATGTTGGATTCATTATGCCAGCCCTACCCTGGTTACTTCTGCAGTGTCGGGATGGAGAAAAGGCAAGTAGGAAAGTCGTGTCTTCCTGTCATCTTTCGTTAGAGGCCATGTATGATGCAGAGCTATGCCTGGAGGTGTGGGGCAGCCCCTCAGTGGCTTGTATTTGAACAGTATAGCACACTCCTGGATGTAAATAGGTATATGAACATGTGTGTATATATAGCTATGTAATACCAGATTGGCATCTCTTTATTTAGACTGTCCATCTTGTTACACACAGGAGAGTAAAGTGGCCAGTTGGAAGTCCACTCTAAGGACCCTGCAGAGCTCCGAGGATTGTAGCTATGGAGTGGTCATTATTGATCAGAAAGGATGTATGGCACAGGAGGAGAGGAAAATCTAGTAGTAACAAATGAAGTTAAATTAGTACATTCAGGAGAAATTGTACGCATTAGTCTGACTTGGGATGAGGGGGGACCTAAGGTGATAAAACAGGTGGAAGAACTACCAGAGTAAGAGTAAAACCAGAGTAAGAATCTGACAAGGTAGCAGCCACTTCACTCTCGGTTGTCCAGGCAAAAGACCCCCATGATCATGGAATCATAATGAGGAAAACTGTTTACAGAACTGGAGTAAATATTAATTGGGGTCAAAGCTGCTAGAGTCTATTTAACTCCATCTTGGGAGAAGGACAGGAAAGAGTCTGGAAAAGTCTTGCGCTGAGAAAAAATTGATTTGATCAGGGGGAAATATGACTTACGTGTGAAGGGCTAGCTAGCCTCAGTGGCCCCCAGTACTGCTGATCTGTTGCTTCTCTGCTGAATTTGGTCAGGTTCAATGTATAGTGCATTCTTACTTGGGGACTTGGCTAGGAATCCCAGAAATCAGAAACCCAGAATTGCGGAAAAAAATGTCATTGATTGCAAAAATAGCCATAACCTTTCTATCCCACCTCTATCCACGCCTCCCTGCTATGGGAGTTTGCAGCTCCTATCAAGATGACTCTATTTCTCCATTCCTTGCATCTGGACTGGTCTTGTGACTTGCTTTTGTCAATGGAATTGGTAGAAGCAATAGTATGCCCCTTCTGAGCTTAGACCTCAGGAGACATTGCATACTTCATTGGCCCCACCATGAGAGCAAGCCTGGGCTAGCCTGCTGGAGGATGAGGGACTGCAAGTAGCAGAAAAAAGCTGTCCTAGTTAAGATCATCCCAGACCAGCCAATCCCCAGTGCACTGCAGTGAGGCTAGTTGAGATCAGAAGACTGCCCAGTTGAGCCCAACTCAAACTGTCAACTTGCAAAATTGTAAGCTAACTAGGTGCCTGTTATTTTAAGCCACCAGGGGTAGTTTGTTATGCTTCTAAAGCTAGTTGGTACACTTACTTTGCTGGTGTTAAGTGTAAAGGTTTAGAGCCATCTAAGCAGCTCATTGCTTGAATTTCTCTGCCTACTCATACAACCATTATCTTGGACTAATCTTGTGGGTTTGGAAACTGTTGGATGAATGGTACTACCTGAGATGCACAAGGCTAGTTCGTGTATAAGATGAGTCATTGCTCACCAAATTTTTCTGATGGGTGTGTCTGCAGGCTGGATAGACCAATTTGGAGAATCAGTACTGTGTACCAAATTAGAGAGTCAGTCAGTGAGAGGAATTTTGAAAATTACATAGAAGAGTTAGAGGTTGCTAATAAAGAATTTGGGGGAAGAGACACTTAATACTGGGAACACTTAATGACTTAGGAAATGTTTTTTCAGAAAAAAAAATTAGGAATACTATAACCACAATGATAACCACCATCTGCTTTTTATTAAACACATGCCATGTGCCAGGCACTTCACTTGGGACTTTATATACTTTATCTCATTGAACCCTCGTAACACTACAATCCTCAGAGGTAGATAAAATTTCCATTTTGTTGGTGAGTATACTGAGGCTCCAGAGAGGTTAAAAAATTTACCTAAAGCTACATAAGCAGTAAGTAGCAGAAGCTGGATTCAAACCCCATTTGGAATGGATGGTTACAATGTGGAGGGTTTGGTAGAGGTCATGTGGAGAGAGAGGAATGAAAGAAGTGGCCTTTGAGCATTCTTTCTTGTCAAGTTTTTAAAAAATTGTAGTAGATTATTTCTCGTAGCCAGCATCACAAGACTGGCCCAATGTAAACCAAGGCATAAGCTGCATTTAACTAGTGCTATGGTAGGGGCTGCTATTTGCCTTCCAGTATCCATTTTTCTTCCTTCTCTAGAATAGAACCCCTGAATTTTAGTTAGGCATGTATTTATCTTGAAGGCACTATACTCAGCAGTTTTCCTTGCAGATAGGTGTGGCCCTGTAACTTTTGGTCAAATGTAAGGTGAAGAGAAGGGAACATTTTTCTAACCATTTCTCCCTCCTTTTGGTCATAAAGTAGAAGCTAAGGTCTCTGAGCTAAAAAACCAACCTTCTCAACAGAGGTGTTGCCGTAACTGTCCATTTGCTGGTTGAAACCCCGACTCAGTTGAATGGTCCAGGCTACGTCATTGATCTTCCATAACGACTCTTTGAGCAACTGTTGTAGGAGGTGAAAGTCAGATACTAATGTGACGGTTTAATGTGCTTTCTTGGTGCCTTTTTGTTACAATGTATTCTAAAAGCATAAAGTATATATTACATGGGATTATTCCTTTTCTCATAACAACCTGTTCCGAATTCCCATTAAGAATTAGATGCACAGGAAGGGCAAGTAACTCCGCGTAAGTGCCTTCCTTTTTCCTTTTAAATAAAAATTGCCAAAAAACGTAAAATAGGAACTCATCCAATCTGAAACTTAAAATTGAAGTCAACATCTTTCAAGGTTTGGGTAGATTTGGAAAAAAACTCCATTTGTCAAAGTTAGTTTGCTTTACACCATACTAAGAAAAAGGGACATTTTTGGAATAGTGAATTAAATGCCTTGAAGAACCAATTAGATATACAAACACAAGTTGCTAACTTCAACTCGAGTAGTGAAATATTCCTCATTTCATCAATTATTTTGAGGCAGGGCCACAATCAGTTGTCTGAACCCATGTCCCTTTTCATTGAACAATACATAAAAAGGTGTTTTTGTCTTTCTGGAGGACAAAATCCATTTGCAATTTCTAAAATCTACAATTTCTCCTGTGTTTTCTCTACCTTAAGCTTGGAAAGAACACAATGTCAAAACCAATGAAAAGATTTGTATTCATTTTCTTAATAGAAACTCATTGAGTGGATCCTTTGAAGAGAAAAAAATTGTACAACCTTGGCAGTATAAGGGAAGAAAGCAAATGCAGACAGTTTGGAAAAAGAAGCCAAGAAGTGTACTCAAGATTGGAGGAAAGAAAAGAACTGTTCTCAAGGCCTCTCAAGAAAGAACCTTCCTTCCTAGTAAGAACAGTTATTTTAAAATGGTAGCGGGGGGCTTCCCTGGTGGCTCAGTGGTTAAGAATCCGCCTGCCAATGCAGGGGACACGGGTTCAAGCCCTGGTCAGGGAAGATCCCACATGCTGCGGAGCAACTAAGCTCATGTGCCATGACTACTGAGCCTGTGCTCTAGAGCCTGTGGGCCACAACTACTGAGGCCACGTGCCACAATTACTGAAACCCGTGCGCCTAGAGCCGGTGCTCTGTAACAAGAGAAGCCACTGCAATGAGAAGCCTGCGCACCACAACAAAGAGTAGCCCCTGCTTGCCGCAACTAGAGAAAGCCCGCGCGCAGCAACAAGGACCCAATGCAGCTAAAAATAAAAAAAAATTAAAAAAGAAAAGAAAAGAAAAAAAATGGTGGCAGGGGAAAATAAGATAAAAATTTTGAGAGAGGGAGGGGAAGATAAAAGAAGCCTGAATATAGGAGGAGAGGTGGATCCAAGAGTTAAGGACCAGGAAGCATAGAGCCATTGCTTTCAAACCTCATATGGGATAAGATTCACTGTGGGTATCATTAAGACCTGTGAGCTCGCAGGTACCCCACCTAGAGATCCTGATTCTGGAAGGGGGGTGTTGGGGTGGGGTGCTGTGGAGAGGTCACTGAAATCTGACATTTTAAAGAAGCCATAGTTCACATGAAAAGATGCTCAACACTGCTAATTATTAGAGAAATACAAATCAACCCTAAATGTCCATCAACAGAGAAATGGATCAAGAAGATGTGGTACATATATACGATGGAATATTACTCAGCCATACAAAAGAATGAAATAATGCCATTGGCAGCAACATGGATGGACCTAGAGATGATCAGACTAAGTGAAGTAAGACAGAGAAAGACAAATATCATATGATATCACTCATATGTGGAATCTAATTTAAAAAAAAGGTACAAATGAACTTATTTACAAAACAGAAGCAGACTTAAAGATATCAAAAACAAACTTATGGTTACCAAAGGATTTGGGGGGGAGGGGGAGGGATAAATCAGGAGCTTGGGATGAACACACGCACATTACTATATTTAAGATAGATGACCAACACGGACCTACTGTATAGCACAGGGAACTCTTCCCAATATTCTGTGATAACCTATATGAGAAAAGAATCTAAAAAAAGAATGAATATATGTATACATATAATTGAATCACTTTGCTGTACACCTGAAACTAACACAACATTGTAAATCAGCTATAATCCAATAAAATTAAAATATTTTAAAAATCTAATAAACTTTATAATCAAATTCTTCAAAAACATTTGACAGGTATTTTTTTTAAATATAAATTTAAAAACCATTAAAAATACCCTGAGCTTTCTCTAAATAAAAGAGTTACCTATTCTATAATAAATAGTAATAAATACAGAAAAACCCACAAAAAAACAGAAACAAACTACAATGAGGTACCACCTCACGCTGGTCAGAATGGCCATCATTCAAAAGTCTACAAATAACAAATGCCAGAGAGTGTGTGGAGAAAAGGGACCCTTCCTACACTGTTGGTGGGAATGTAAGTTGGTGCAGCCCCTATGGAAAACAGTATGGAGGTTCCTCAGAAAACAAAAAATAGAGTTAGTATATGATCCAGCAATCCCACTCCTGGGCATATATCCAGACAAAACTATAATTCAAAAAAATACATGCACCCCTATGTTCATAGCAGCACCATTTACAATAGGGACGTCATGGAAGCGACCTAAACGTCCATCGACAGAGGAATGGATAAAGAAGATGCGGTACATATATACAATGGAATATTACTCAGCCATAAAAAGGAATAAAATAGTGCCATTTGCAGCAACATGAATGCAACTAGAGATGATCATACTAAGTGAAGTAAGTCAGAAAGAGAAAGACAAATATCATATGATATCACTTATGTATGGAATCTAAAATAGGACACAAGTGAACCTATCTATGAAACAGAAACAGAATCACAGACATAGAGGACAGACTGGCCGTTGCCAAGCAGGTGGCGCTTGGGGGAGGGATGGAGTGGGAGGTCGGGGTGAGCAGATGGAAGCTTTTATATACAGAATGGATGAACAACGAGGCCCTACTGTACAGCACAGGGACCTATATTCAATATCCTATGATAAACTGTAACAGAAAAGAATGTTAAGAAAAAGAATGTATATATATGTATAACTGAATCACTTTGCTGTGCAGCAGTAATTAACATAACATTGTAAATCAACTATACTTCAATTAAAAAAAAATAAAGAAGCCATAGTTAATTCCTATATAGGTGGCTTATGAACCAAAACTCTGCTGGATTAAAAGCTCCCTGCCCATGGGTTCCTTGATCTCCTGTGGGCTCCTGAAATCAAAATGTTCTCTGTAAAGCCAATGTCCAACTCCTGTCTGCAATTTACTCTTTTGGGGATTTGACATGTCTGTGGCACTGTTTGGTTGTCAAGGTCCAAAAAGTTATGGATGAGAGAAAGATTCTTTTCTGGAGAAGGGGTACAACATGGCCTTTTGGTGTTTAGACATCAGGAAAAAGATAGTGAGAAGCAGATAGAGGAGGAAATGGAGTTGTATTCAGGAGCAAAGAAGTGGAAATTATGTTAATCTCTGTTTCTTTTTATGAATGGTGAAATAATGCAATTGCAAGGAGAGGAAAAAAACTGAAAATTAGAGAAGATTTAAGAAAGACGGAAAAAAATATTAGTAAGAAAAATATTAGTAAGTGGTATCTTCAAAACTGTCTTAAATTCTGAATCAAAGTGAAGGCTAAAGATTATTGTTCAAATTGTGATTTAAAGAGCATAAAATTCTTATGTGATCATGTCTAACAGTCTAGTGATTTTCTCAAGAAAAGGAAATGTTGTTTCCTGTCCTTTGGAATCTAATTCTTTTTCGTAAAGATGGGTAACTTTCGGTGATTTCATCACCCCATCATCAACAATTAGTCTAGGAGCCAACTTTACCTGAAGCAGCATCGTCTCCCACAGCACGATACTAGTGTTCTTTCCTAGAAATAGAAATTGATGCAATAAGTGCCAAAAAAAAAAAACACCCCAGCCCAGTATCCAGGTCAGCACTGACTGCTACTGTTCCATTTCAAGCTTTCTCCCTATGCAGGATGGTTATTTCAGATTAAATTTACTATGTTGGCAATCCTAAATTGCTAGTCAGCTGGACAGAGCGTCTTCAATCCATGATAAAAATCCAGGCTTTTTGCCAATTTCAACAGTAACTACTGAATTACCATATCTTAATATTCTAGCATGGATGAATAATAACTTTTTAGAACAATACCAAAAGAGAACTTCTCTAAATACAAAAAAAAGACCAGAGCAAAAGTAAAAGTTCCTGCTAAATATTGTAACACACCTGGTCCTCCTAAAATATCAATATAAGTATTTGGTAGAGAAATAGAACATAAGGAGTCCAGGACAAAATAGAGCTGTCTACCTTGCATGTCAAGTTCATTGTTTTTACTGCCTAATGTGAACATTAATGGCTTAAGACATAGAAGTGGTGCCTCATTTCCTTGTGTTCTTGCCTCCTTGGATAAAGACCTGACCCCACTCCTTTGTATCTTCCAGAGGCTGCAGGAGCTCAGGTATGCGTGTTTTCCATAGCTCTACCAAATTTGGGTGAATTATCTCAGGCAATATCTTCAAAAGTCCTATTGCACCGACCCCATGTAATTTCCCTAAACTGGCGAGCATAGATATTACCTGGAGGAAGGAAGAAAAATTGTTAATCAACTCAGGGATACTTAGAAGGCTCACCTACCTTTTCCTTTTTATCACTGTTCTGGATTCTCTTGAATCCTTCATTAGATAATCTTTTAACAAACCATCACAGTCTGTTCTTACTTATTCTAGATCAAAGCTAATACTTAGACAATCCATCTGCCCAATTTTCTTCTGAGGATAAAGGTGTAAAAATATATGGAAACCATCAACCAAAAATAAGTGAAACATACCAACACTTAGATATATCTATTAATTAAATAAGGGCATGTGGAAATAGTGCTCAAGCACATATGTGGCCAAAAAGAGAGGGAGAGAAATCTAAACAACAGATGTGGAATTTGTTTGAAAGGTTCTTATGGATCAGATCCAGTCTATGTTTATTTAAAAAATCATAAATGAAGTTTAACAAACATTTCAGAGTGAGAAGATAATCTTGCGAATAATAAATCTTCATCAGAGTCATTAGTATAGCAGAACATTTATTATGCCATTTTAGTGTTTCTTTTGTTTTGGAATAGCTATGTAATTTTTATTATCATTTATTTGGAGCTGAATTGTCTATATTGGTTTAAATTCATACCACGTTGGTTTTTCATAACTCACTCACCAGAAGTCTGGCCAGTAGCTGTTGTGGTGAAGGAAGTTTCACTAGAAAGAAAAAGCAATTTTCATTACTGCTATGGGGCCTAGAAAAAATCAGATGGGGCTTGGGTTTACCAGCAAAGCCCCGTAGCCTTTCCGGAAACTAGTCTCTCATAAGAGAAATGCTTTGCTTTGTTTTTGAATGTACACACCAGCTCCTGTAGAGATGACAAGTGCTGTTGAGTCCTTGGCATTCTTCTTCTTCCTCTCCTCTGCCATAAACAGAATTCTGATGATATTAAACAGGTATTTCAGCATTCCCGTATATTCTGCAGGTACCACAAGAGTCAGGATTCTTGGCCATAGCACCTATGGAAAACATAAGGCAAGATGCAAGGATTGCTTATTCTTTTTCATTATTCCTCTTTGGTCCTCTCCGTGTGTTTCCCTCTAATTTAGAAAACTTTCTCTCACGTGTTATTATTTTGCTCTTCAGGCCAAATCAAAATGAAATCATGAAACACAGTCTCTGCACAGCACATTCACTTTCAGGTGCCACTTGCAGTGAGTGTTGGTCAGTGTTTCTCCGTGAGGTTGCTGCTGGATTTTGGGACAGGACAAGTCGTCATTGTGGGTCACTGCAGGGAGGGCTGGGCTCCACTCACCAAGTGCCGTTAAACCCCTTGTCAATGTGACAACCAAAAATGCCCCCAAATATTTCTCCAAACTCCAAGACTCGAGTGGAACTGTCCAGAGTGAGAATGACGGGGAATGGATGGCGACTGCGTTGCTGCTGCTGGCTGTGCTCCAGGTGCTGATCTTCTCCTTCTTCTTTTTCAATTAATTAATTAATTTATTTTTGGCCATACCACATGGCTTGCGGAATCTTAGTTCCTTTACCAGGAATTGAACACAGGGCCCCCGCAGTGAAAGCGCCAAGTCCTAACCACTGGATCACCAGGGAAGTCCCCAGGTGCTGATCTGCTGATCACCTAATGGAAACTTAGGTGTCCACTTGGACTCCTCCCTTTGTCTTGGCATCTGTATTTAATCACCAAGCCTAAGCCTAATCCTTTTCTTTTTTTAAAAAAACAATTTTATTTTTTTACTTATTTATTTTTTGGCTGTGTTGGGTCTTCGTTGTGGTGCGCGGGCTTCTCACTGCAATGGCTTCTCTTGTTGCGGAGCATGGGTTCTAGAGCGCAGGCTCAGTAGTTGTGGCGCATGGGCTTAGTTGCTCTGAGGCATGTGGGATCTTCCCAGACCAAGGCTCGAACCCGTGTCTCCTGATTGGCAGGCAGATTCTCAACCACTGTGCCACCAGGGAAGTCCCAAGCCTAGTCTTTCTTTTTTTTTGCGGTACGCGGGCCTTTCACTGTTGTGGCCTCTCCCGTTGCGGAGCACAGGCTCCGGACGCGCAGGCTCAGCGGCCATGGCTCACGGGCCCAGCCGCTCCGCGGCATGTGAGATCTTCCCGGACCGGGACACGAACCCATGTCCCCTGCATCGGCAGGCGGACTCTCAACCACTGTGCCACCAGGGAAGCCCCCTAGTCTTTCTTAAATTGTAAGATTTCTCACGCCCTTCCTACTATTATGACCCAGTTCCCGTCCCTATGAATCTCATCTCATCTCATATATAGACTCTTTGTGCTTAGTCTATTCTAAAATCAGTGTCTACTCTTAAATCAGTGTCAACACACTGATTTCCTGCAGTTATCATTTAAAATGTTTAGCCTTTGCTTAAAATTTTCATTGGCTCCTCAAGGACAAGGAAGGAATTTGGCATTTCAGACCCTTCCGAGTCTGGCCTTATACTACTCTTTCATCATTCACTACTAGATCAGAATTCCCCAAACTTTACTGTGCATCAGAAATGTTGGAATTTGTTTGCATGCAGATTTATGGGCCCCATGCCCAGATACGCTGATTCATTTAGGTCTGGCACGTGGCCTGAAAATGTGCATTTTAAATAAATAGCCCCGGTAATCCAAAACCCACACCTTAAAAAACCATCCTAGACAAAGCCTGTGATCCCCTTAAACTGGCCTTCTGATTGTCTCCTGGCTGTGCCATGTATTTCTGGCCATTAAATCCTTTTCCAGGTTGTTTTGCTTAAGCAAAATGCAGATTCTAAGGCTCCTCCCCTTGAGGTTCAGGTTATATTAGGCCTCAAGTGAGGTCTGAGAATGTGTGCTTTTAACACCTTCCCAGATAAATGGGGAAAGTTTAGCATTCACTGTGTTAGAATCACCACTTACAGTATGTGTCTAAGTACGTCAGGGGAAGAAGAAAAATAATATATTAAGATGCTTATAAACTGCCATTTGCCATCCAGATATAAAAGATTATTTAGCTAATTTTACACCTGTTTTTGAGGAACTATTATGTGCTGGCACTGAGCGTCCCAACATACTTCCTCTAGTCAGAGCATCAAAAAGCTGATGACACATGGAGTACCAACTCGTATCTTTACTCCTAAATGTTCAGAGCTTTAGAAAGGTGATCAAATTAACTATGAGTGGTGACAAAAGACCCCTCACCTGAGGCATTCCAATGATCAGTGGGTCCAGGGTTTTTAAGACCTCCAGGCTTGTTTCTTGGATACCTTTCTCTCCCTTTTCGGTCTCCTGGGAGTTAGGTTTTATTGGTTTCTCTTTAAGAAAGATGAAATAGGTGACTTGTTCATAATCCTTGCTGTCGGTCGCCTCTGACCTTACTTGGAGGTGTTCTTAGCCTCTGGGGTGGAGGATGCAGTCACTCAACTTAAAGGGCTTGTGGAATCCAGCAATCTTGGTCTCCAGTATCTAATCCTGTTATAAAGTGCTCTTTGGAGGAATGGGTTAGAAAAAAACACCCCTGGCTGAAGCAGAAAAACAAACATTGTGAGGATCCTTGGACTGCAGTTACTCCTTTTCTCCCTCAGGCCTTTCCCCTTTTTATCTCTGGGGCAAAAATTTCCAATGACACTGCTTCCTAGTGGAGTGGACTGTAATTTCAGCTACAATGAATTTGCTAAGATTACTGAGATCTTAAGCACATGTTTTTCAGGCTCTTCATCCAAAGGAACCGGTGTAACAAGTATGGATGTTTCTTGTTTTCTAGAAACAATTCACTTTCTCTGCCTGTCTCCAAACCACCCCCAAGCTTTTGAGGCCAGGTTTCCTCCTTTTTAGGAAAAACTGATTTAACCTACCTTGGGTTTATTATAAGTTAAAAAGGATATCACTGAAAGAAAACCGAGAACACTAGAAGCCGAAAAATTTATTAGTGAAAGTGATAAGGCTGAAATGTAACCTCTAAGTCAGTTTCTAACTTGGACCCCAGATATTTTTTTAAAATCCAGTTGAGTCAACTGAACTTGCTACAGGGCAGCACTCAAAATGGCGCCCTCTTCGTACCAGATTCTTGTTGGACGTTGCAAACTGCGAGAAGATGTAGTCAATCAGTGGCCAGCCTTCCTGGGCTTCAATGTAGCGTTTTTCACACATGGTTTGGTTGAGGAGAAGGGTGGAATTCCTCACCTAGAGTAAGGAAAACGCATTCACAACATTTTACTCTGAATAGAAATTAGATTCTCCTATTCTGTAACCTTCATGGATCATTCAGTGGAATCTTTCCAAAAAAGAGTATAAATTGAATGATCTTACTGTAATATATGGAGCAGGAAGTAATCTACAGGTTATGATTTAAGTGTCACTGGCAAAGCTCTCTTTAACCAAAATCTTTCTTCCTAGTTCCCAAGACATATTCTCTATTACTATATATTATGAAACATTAGTAACTTTGGGCTAAAACATGGCCTCGCTTTAAAAATCTTCAGTGAAAGACACCACACTGAAATAAAGTTCCACAATTCCTTATCCACAAATTCAAACTAAATGACTCTGAAAACTGGAATTTTGTTTCTTAAATTTGGTGCCAACTCATTGGTAGCAAAACCCAAACTGAACTGTTTTAAAGCTATTTGTAGTCTTTACCTCTTATTTATTTATTTTTAAAATTTATTATTATTATTATTTGCGGTACGCGGGCCTCTCACTGTTGTGGCCTCTCCCGTTGCGGAGCACAGGCTCCGGACGCGCAGGCTCAGCGGCCATGGCTCATGGGCCCAGCCGCTCCGCGCATGTGGGATCTTCCCGGATCCCTGTCCCCTGCATCGGCAGGCGGACTCTCAACCACTGCCACCACCAGGGAAGCCCTACCTCTTTTATGTAGTGTGATATGCATACATGTTCTTGAAAAAATATTAATAGGTTTGATTGTGGGCTACTGTCACAGTAATGTTTTTCTGAAATCTGGAAAGTTGTGAATTCTGAAATAAGTCTGGCTCTACGGATTCGAGTAAAGAATTATGAACCTGTGTCACAGGTTTTTAATAATTTGGCTTCAATTAATTTATTGGATTGCTTCCCTGGAGGATAGAAATCTCAGATCTAATTCCTTAGTGAACGGGTCTTTTAATGGAGGGTGGGAAGAAAATAATTTTGCACAGGGAGGAAGGGCCACAAGGTGGCAATTAACAATTAGCATACAGGGACTCAGTAATCTCCCTAATTAAGGAGAAAGAGGTATATTTTCTCTTTATTTTTGACTGATTAACTGGCCTTCCTTAAAGTTTCTGTGCTCTTTTATTCTACCCTAAATCCTAGCAATTCTTTGATTGGCTTGGTCAGTTACTGGGTCAGGTTTTTATATATAATCACTCCATTGTTATTTATTGCATAGCTTTGGTTATTTTAAACATAGTTATTGGTGACCAAAGCCTCTTAGGGGAATTTTTTCCTCTTCATTGGCTTCTGTGTAGGGCTTTGATCCAAACAAAATATGGTTTTCATACAAATAATACTACAACTGCTAATTTTAAAAATTGTTCCCATTTAAGTTCTATGTCTTTTCCAACGTGGAATACTTTAATCAAATAATCAGGAAATAATGACAAATCTATTGTGTGCAAGACTTGCTCTAGGTGCTCCCTGATTGGAAAATAGGATGTCTCTGCTCAGAACAGGGTTCAGGGGTTATTATTTTTTGGAGGAAGAAGTATTATCTTTATAATTAACAATTAAGTTTTCAACTAATTAAATTTAAAACTTTTTGAAGAGCATGGCAGAGTGATGCTCTGGGCAAAAATCTTTTTTTTTCTACTGAGAAGCCCTTGAACTGAATGTGCTTTAGAACTTTACTTCGATAGAGTTTATCTTTTGGGGAAAGATGGAGTTCTTTTAAAAGTAGAATTGATAACTGAATTCTTTATAAAGCAATCTCATAAGCAGATTGTTAAACAGTCAAAACCATTTCATTTACTCCTAAAACTATCATTATCCAAATAAAAGTCCCCATTAATTCTCTTACTTTAATACTGAGGTTGCCCATGACGACTTTGACTGTTTTTTCTATTCAAGTGATGTGATCCCTCAACTTGGGCTCTGAAAGATAGAGGGAGAAATTGAGAGACCCACTTCAGAAGGACTACAGTATGTTCTAGAATTGATGAAAACCCATTAGAGTTATGGTACATAGTTGCAAAGTCTCTGGTCCTTAACATTTTATGTTATTCAGTTCCCTCCTACATTCTCCTTTTCCAACTCTTTACACATGTTTATTGCTTTTTTTTGTTCTCTGTTACATTTTGTTTCACCTTGTTTAAAATGTTAGATTCTTAAGTGGATTCAATACATCATGCCTAATGGATTGGCTTTAAATTTCGTAGACAACTTCATGTTTCTTCTGCCAAGTCTTCAGTAAATCCCAGGGTAAACTGAATTTTAAAAAACTATTATAATGATTCACTTTGTTATAAAGTGGAAACTAACACACCATTGTAAAGCAGTTATACTGTAATAAAGGTGTTAAAAAAACTATTACAATGCTGTGGAAAAATGAATTGTCATATTTTATTGAATCCAAGATATAATTTTATGAGGCATCATTATCTCATATTGTGCGAAGTGAAAAACTCTATGGCTGATGATAATTAAAGATGCTATCAATTATAAGATGCATTCTGATACTGTGAAAATATGTGCCTTTTGGAATTAATGAAATATGAAAATTTATTAAATTCTCCTCTTTTCTAAATGTACTAATTTTTAGAATATTGTACATTCTTCCCACCCACTCCCTGTTTATCAGGCTACTTAACCAGTTTACTAGCTCTTTTAAATTCTAGATTCAATTCTCAAATATTCTACTCATTTAGTGGGTGCATCCATAAATAGCATGAAAGAAGAGAGGTAACTAGAAATGCCTGTTTAGAAGTAGTAGGTTGTAGACAACTAAGAAAACCAAGCTTCACCTGAATATGATGCTCTATAAATTTCCCAAAGACATGGGATAGAATTAGAGACAATGCACAAGTTTCAGTTTGCTTTTTGGTACAAAATAAACAAGTCTGCTGTCATCTTTACTGCTTACCTTCAGCACTGATAGCCGATCTTAACAAAGTCAAGATTCCCATTCGAGTGGCTTCATTATTACTTCTCATTTGTTCATCAAAAAATTCTATCAGGTCTGCAGGGCTGGAATGGGCTGTGGGTTTAAGAAATACTGGAGTCATAAGAACTCATTCTCACCTTAGGTAAAATACTTGTGAATGGGAAGAGGATCATTCCATGAGGATTGTCAAAGTCACTCTTTGGTTGCTAACCAGATTTTATTATGTCCATACTTCTTTAGTATCACAGAATTAATTAAAGAGTTTGGTCACTAAGAGAGCTAGACCCACTTCTGTTCATACCTGTGAATGTAATCTTATTTGGAAATTAGGTTCTTTGTAGATGAAATCAAGTTAAGGTGAGGTTGTCTTAAATCAGTATGACTGGTGTCTTTATAATAAATGGATAGAAGATACAGACAGAGCCACAGAGGGAAGCCTTGTGAACATGGAGGCAGAGATCAAAGTGATGCTTCACCAGCTGTGCAGCTGGAGACTTGCAAGGGTAAGAAGGAAGCAGGGAAGAGTGAAGAAAGACCTGGATGGAGTAGAGAGGTTTGGGTTGGAAATGTTAGAGATAAAGTGAAGAACTTAATTAGGCTGGGGCATAGAGAAGTGGAAACTATAGAAACAGAGGTGGTCAGTTAGGAGAGAACTAGACCATACTAGAAAGGTATGCAGTGAAGTAGAGGAAATGACATATTTTGGGAGGGTGCAGGTGTGGGAGGTCTAGGATTGCTCTTGTCTCTTGCCCTGAGGGACTATATTAGAGTATAGTTTGGTATCCTGACCCTGGGAACTTGGTGCTTCCTCGACAACCTGTGTCCGGTATTCTAACCAGGTGATGGGCGGGATTGTGACGTGAAAGCAAGAACAAAAGGGAGAGAGTGAAGGAGGGAGAGAGAGACAAGGGATAGATACTAAGAAATGACAAGGAGGAAAAAAGACGACTGGGGTTTGATAGAGTTTCAAATAATCTCAAATGCCAAGAAAAAAGCATTTCCTAGCCTTAGGGTTGCCAACTCTTACAGGTTTGCCTGGAAATAAACCCATGCATATATAGTCAATTAATTTTCAATAAAGGAGCCAAGAATAAACAATGGGGAAAGAATAGTCTCTTCAATAAATGGTGCTGGGAAAACTGGACAGCCGCTTGCCAAAGAATGAAATCGAATTCCTACCTTACACCAAACATGCAAATTAAAGCAAAATGGATTTAAGACTTGAACATAAGACCTGAAACTGTAAAACTCCTAGAACAAAACATAGGAAGAAGCTCTTTGACATTGGTCTTGGCAATGAATTTTTTTGAATTTGATACCCAAAGCAGAGGCAACAAAAGCAAAAATAAACAAGTGGGATTACATCAAACCAAAAGGCTTCTTCTCAGACAAGGAAACCACCAACAAAATGAAAAGAAAACATATGGAATGGGCAAAAATATTTGCCAACCTTATATCCAGTAAGGAGTTAATATCCAAAATATGTCTGAGACTTTTCTGGTTTTAGAACTGAAAGTTCTATTTTCCTGGAAGTCCTTTAGTCCCGGGCAGATCAGGATGACTGGTCACCCTACCAGCTGCACTCTTCTTGGGAGCAGGGAAGATAGGGAAAGGCACAGAATACTTTGAGTTGAAGAAACATTTTGTGTGTCGGTGTGAAAGTAACAGATGTGACAGTTTGCACGCACTTCATCCTTGTCATCATCACTTGGAGACATTTTAATTAAAAACCCTCTGGATGCTGGGTCCTACCTAGAATGAGGAAATAGTCTGAAGCTTCGATTTCATTTTCCTTCACTGGAGGATCTAGAACTCTGCACACCTGAATGAGAAGAAAAAACTCAGGTGGTAGATGTTAAAAAGAGAAAGCTGTTGAAAATGAAACAATCAGATCTGACAACATGGTCTTCTTATCTGGTTGAGTAAATTGATAAAGATGGTCTTCCTCAAGGCCTTTGGAAGGCTAACGTCATAAAGGACTGCCGCGGTCAATATCTGTCTTAGACTCTGGAATGGAAGCTCTCTAAGGTTAGCTGGAGGCTGCCTACGGAGCAACAGCACAGGATGTGGAAAGCAAATCATTACTCACTACCTTTTGTGAGGAGAACAAACCCATAACCTTTCTGTGGTTACCAGTTGTCTTTAGTGATTCTGCTCCTCTACCTTGTTTAGTTCCCCAGCAGCTTGAACAGAAATTCCTTTCTGGAGTTTCCACCACCCAGCTATGCCACTGACCGCTTCTCTACCTCATATTTCCCAAGAGGTATTTAAGTTCGGCTGCCCAAACACGTGTTTGGGTTCCTTGACCCCCCCCCCCCCTCTTGAAAATTAACATCCTCCAGGATGATTGCTGGTCAGCTATCAGAATCGGTTTCTTTAGGGTGTGCCTCTCACCTGAGTGACGTGGAAATCAATCTCTTTGTCTTTATACTGCTTCAGGAGCCAAGGGACCTGGCCCAGGGCGTATTCACAGAGGTCTTCCCGATGCAGCAGCAGGCTCACTGTGGGGCCGTGAGCCTTAATGATGGCCCAAATCTGCAGAGGCAGCAAACAAATACCGTTTCTCACACTTCACTATGCTTTTCGTACATTTCTCAGTATACCAGAAGCTTTAGATACCCCCCAAAAAACTTTCCTCACTGCTTTCCACCGAGCAAGGTTTCTTCAAACAATGTTTAGGTTAAGATCATTGTATGAAGGAGAGTTATATTTGTATCTACATCTATATCTATATTGATGCTCATTTCAATATTTGCCCCGCTCTTCTATTTCTTTAACCTCTCTCTAATGGTCACTTTCTTTTACTATATTAACAAATTTTAAATTTCCCTTATATTAAAAAAAATTCTTTGATTCCATATCATTTTAGCCCCACTGTTACCCTCATCCAATTCTGTTTCTCTTTCCTTTCTCGCAGAGCAAAGCTTTTGGAAGGAGTGGTCTACCGTTTTTACCTCCACTCCCCACCTCCCCTTTATTTCTCAATCCACTGTCATCTGGCTTCCACACGACATGAAAAATGAACCAGTACAAAATATAAATGCAATATATTGATGATAAAATGTAGAAATCATGGGCTTCCCTGGTAGCACAGTGGTTAAGAATCCGCCTGTCAATGCAGGGGACATGGGTTTGATCCCTGGACCGGGAAGATCCCACATGCTGCGGAGCAACAAAGCCTGTGCGCCACAACTACTGAGCCTGTGCTCTAGAGCCCGCGAGCCACAACTGCTGAGCCCACGTGCCACAACTACTGAAGCCCGCGTGCCTAGAGCCCGTGCACTGCAACAAGAGAAGCCCCCACTCGTCGCAACCAGCCTGTGCGCGGCAGTGAAGACCCAACGCAGCCGAAAATAAATAAATAAAATAAATAAATAAATTTATTTAAAAGTAGAAATCACAAAAATTAGGAGGAAGCAGAAAACACAGTACCCACAGTACTCATAGATAAGCACTGTCTGGTGTATTTTTAATAAGTTATTTCTTTATTTGTCCTATTCTTTCCTATCTTTTTCTTATGTATTTTAATTTCTTAAAAATTGATACCATTTAATCTATAGTTCTATATTCTGCTTTTTCTACCTAATAAATGCTTTTTTTTCTATTAGCTAAATTTTGCTATACAGCAAACCATGTCAAAACTTAGTGGCTAATAACAATAACCATTTATTTCAACACTGTGTGTCAGCTGGAAGAATTCTTCTACCACATTTCTATGCAGTAGACACGTTTCAAGATTTTTCTTTCTTGAGCACCATAGCAATGTCCTCTGTAGATCTGTCTCTGCTTCTTGAAAATCACTCCTTTCTTAGTTTCTAAGATCTCATTCTTCTTGCTTAAGCCTTTCTGAGGTTTCTTTTCTTTTGGTTTTTTAAAGATTTTTTTGATGTGGATCATTTTTAAAGTCTTTATGGAATTTGTTACAATATTACTTCTGTTTTATGTTTTGGTTTATTGGCCGCGAGGCATGTGGGATCTTAGCTCCCCAACCAGGGATCGAACTCGCACCCCTGCATTGGAAAGTGAAGTCTTAATCACTGGACCACCAGGGAAGTCCCCCAAGGTTTCTTATTTCTTAAAAAAAAAAGTACTGTGTAGCATTCTTTATTATGTGGCCAAGACCACCTTCTGAGTTTCTTTTATTTCTGCCTCTTTATATCCCCTTTCCTCTCCACACTTCCCCTTCTCCCACTGGACTCGCTCAAGTATCACGTTATCCCATCCCTAACCTATGCTCCAGTGGGTTTTATCCCCTCTTTAGGGACTGCATGTCTCCTGTAGTGATGACTTCATGGGTTGCAAGCTCAGTTCCAATGCCATGGCCTTTCCAGTGCTCGCCAGGGGTTAAGTGCTTCTCTCCCTGTGCTCCCTTATTACTTTGTGCACCTTCTTGTTACTTGCCTAACTTCCTGTGGGAGGCTAGGAAAGTAGTCAGCAAATTTGCATTGAATTTTGTTTTTCAAGTGGCTTGAAGAAAAGACTTCCTCAGAATATTTTAAAAATTTCATGTTTGCTAATGATTTAACTATCCCAGCATGTTAAAAAATGAATGCTTTAAAAGCTCAAAATATAGAAAAGAAACTGAACTAGAGAAGGTAGCTAAGTGTTAAATCTTTTATAATATAGCAATAAAGAGATTGAAATAGAATATAATTTCACCTACTTTAAAAAATCATAGCTGGAGCTTCCCTGGTGGCGCCGTGGTTGAGAGTCCGCCTGCCGATGCAGGGGACACGGGTTCGTGCCCCGGTCCGGGAAGATCCCACATGCCGCGGAGTGGCTGGGCCCCCCGTGAGCCATGGCCGCTGGGCCTGCGCGTCCGGAGCCTGTGCTCCGCGACGGGAGAGGCCACAACGGTGAGAGGCCCGTGTACCGCAAAAAAAAAAAAAAAATCATAGCAATTAAGCAAAATAAGGATGGGATTATATATGTGAATGCACTTTGTAATCTATTCTTTATAAGTCATTACAGTATTTTGAAGCAGACACGCTCCTTCTTTAGATATCATTTTAATGCATTGTGATATTCACAGACACAGGAAATTTCTCTGGACTGGTGTTTTCCCTAATCAGTGACAGCCCAAATATGGGTTATGATATAGCTAAAATTCTATATATTTTGCTCATTTTAGTTAGTTATTGTTCTCTGCACACTTTGGCATGTCCGTTCCATGAGAGTGGGGATTTGGGTCTGTTTAATCTCTGCTGTATCCCCAGTATGGGAATGATGTCTGGCATGTCATGGGGACTCAATAAATATTAGTTGAAATAATGAGTAAATAGTGATTTGAAACAGGAAAAACAAAAGATTTTATAAACATGATAAGATACAACCCACAGCTTTCCAACAGAACTAAGATGAATTATCATGTCAAAAAGAGAAGAGGAAGTTCAACCAGTATGCCAGGAGAGCTAGCTGGAGGCATGCTGAACCTCACTCACTTGTGTGGGCAAGGTCGTGGTGGCCCACTTGTCCATGATATACCGGAACAGCATGAAGATTTTGTCAGGCGACTGGCATCCAATCTGGGGTAGGGGAAGTCTCTCCAGTGGTTGACATACTTGTAAATGGCTCTGCTGAACTTCTCAAGGGCTGCATTTAAAAAACAACCACAGACTGAGAAAAATATCAAGGTAGGTAGGACCATAATGTAATTTGAAAAAAATGTACTGATGATTAGCAAATGTGTAATAGTTTCCATAAAATCTTTTGACTGCACCAAGTAAATATATAAAAAGTGTTCAAGCCACTTTAGTGAACTGTAAATTAAAACCATAATGAAATACTACAACATACCATCTGGAATTGCTAAAGTTTCAGATAGTCAATGTCAAGTGTTGACAGGACTAAGGGGCAGCTGATGTTTTTACATTCTGCTGGTGAGAGTGTGAATTGATTACAAACACTTTAGAAAACTGTTTGGCATTATCAACCAAAGTTGAATATGCTTTGTCTATGACCCAGAAATTCCACTCCAAGGTATATATATGGGCACTAGATATGCATACATAGGGGCACTAAAAATCTTGTACAAGAATGTTCCATTCAATTATTTTTGTAATAGCCTCAGACAAAAAAAATGATCCAAATATTTGGTAGAATTTCCATTCTATCAACAGGTAGAATGGAAAAATTGTAGTATAGACATGTAATAGTGTACAGAAATGAAAATGGACTACAGGTACACAAAACATGTACGAATCTCACAAATAGGCAAAGCTGATCTACGGTGTTAGAATTCAGGATTGTGGTTACCCTTGGAAAGGGTGGAGAGGTGATGACTGGGAGAAAAGATGCGGACTTCTAGGGAGTTAGTAATGTCCAGATTTTTTCCTGAGTTTTGGTCAAATGGATGAGCTACTTCATGACAATTCATCAACCTGCATATTTCTGATTTTTATGTTTTTCTCCATGTATGTTTTACTTTAGTAAAATTAAAAAATCTTGGGCCTGCAAAAATATCATATATATCACATATATATTTGCATCAAGTGCATTAAATAATATTTTTTCCTTCAGCCCCTCATGCTATCCCTTTCATTAGATAGTAAAAAAACTGTAGTTTACTCTCTCAAGAATACCTCATCTACAAATAACTCTATGGAAAAGATCCCAAGTATCTTAGCTTTAGAGCTGGTCAGTTTTGGTTTATTCCTATCCCCTCCAAACTCTCTCTGATAATCTCATGTTACATTTTGTCAAATCCATTTTGCGTGTGTGGGGGTGTGTGTGTGTGTCTTGCACTGCCCTATAATGAGAAGGGATGGTGCCGGGTTCGTTGATGGTATCTGAAACAACAAGCACAATGTCTGTTTATTTGCTGATTGATTGAACACATAGCTAGATGGATGGCTATTAAACTTTATACCTTTTCTTTACTGGCAGTCAGGCAAAGTTGCTTTAAGACTAAAGCGCACTTAGATAAATTTATAACACACAGGTGAGAATTCCCTTATTCATTGCCATGATGATTTCTGATTTTATTTTCTTTTACCTTCTTGGTTATTGATATTGGAGGTAGAAATGCACTTAGTGGCACCAATATTTTTTTGCTGGGACACAATGTTTGCTGTGATAGTAAGTAGGGAAAATAAAAAATATTGAAAAGTGGGCTAATCTAGTATAGTAGTTTGAGTCCTTGAGTCTGACTGTACGTGTCTCTGCCACGTACCAGCTGTGTGATTGCAGGCAAGCTGTTTAACCTTTCTAAGCCTCAATTTCTCATCTGTAAAATGAACAGAAAATGTTAGCCACCTAATGGGGTCGCTATGAGGGTTAAATGAAATAATAATCTTAAAATACCCAAGGCAGTACCCAGGCACATGGTAAATTCTCAGTATTTATCAGATACAAATATTACCTTTATTGAGGACAGACAAGAGGAAATGGGTAAAACAGAATAGAAAAGACTTGGTTGATAGATAAAGAAGATATTCCTAACAGTATAGGCTTTAAAACATTATAAAAGAGTAGTGCTGGGGATGTCAGAGGTGGAAGGGGTCTTAGCAATCACTTCATTTGTTGTTTTTAGAGGTGAAATTGAGGTTGAGAGAAGGGCAGAATCACCTGATGGCTCAGTGACTGATCGGAGAAAAGAGTCCTGGTCTTCAGACGCATCCAGGAAGTCTCTCACTGTGCTGAAAATGCTTTTTCCAGGAGCTCAAGGGCATGTTTTTCTCTGTAGATTGTCGATTACCGTAGATGTGTTTCAGTTTTGGGGTTGAGGGATTTGTGACCATAGCTTGTTTACCCATTTTCCTTGATTGTATAGTTGCTTGTATTTTGATTAGATTGTTTACTTATCACTTTCACAATATTGCATTACAAAGAGATGCCAGAATTTAGCCTATGGCTAAGAGCTCATAAGCTCTCATAATCGTTTTTGAAAAGTGTGATCCAATTGAAGAAGGAGGCTAGTATAAATGGACCTGGTGTAAGACAGTGGGAAGAATATGGACTGGGTGGTCATGTAGACCTGGATGCCATCTCTCCATCTCACTGACTGTCACCACCCTGAGAAAATCGCTTAACCTCCATGACCCTCAGTTTCTCATCTGTAAAATGGGCTAATAGTACTTTGCAGAACTGCTGTGAGGATTGACAGAGATAACTCCTGAAGAAGGCCTTCCATGTGGTAGGCCCTCAGTAAATGGTAGCTACTATTACTAGAAAGGACAAGACTGAAGTAAAGGGAAAAATAAGACATTTGCTCCATTCATAGTCTGGTCTTAACAAAGAGGAAACCACGGGGATACCCACCGATACAGAAGGCTCCCTTCATCCTTTCCTCCTCCGCCAGCCTGAGCATGGTTTGCATGGTGAGCAGGGTCATCATCATGAAGGGAATGCTTTGGGATGCTGCAGTGAGGAATCGATAAGCATTTCAAGGCTTCATAGGGGAGGCAGATGAGGTGCAGCGGGAAGTTGTTCTCTATCCCTCCCCCACTGTAATGCCAGGCTGTAGTTAGGGAATCAATCTGTAGTTAGAGTACCTTAAGATAAGGTACTGGCTATACGGCCATCTGTACCTGTTGCTTAGTAGCAATTCCTTACTTGAATAATTATTTTATTTATGTTCGTCCCTCCCACCAGAACTTGCCTGTATCCCCAGGGCCTAGCACAGGTGATAGGTGCTCAATAAATATCTGTTAAATGAAGTGGTTTAGAAAAGAACATCCTAGGAAACCCTTACTTCATGTAGGAGTTGAGTGGTTTGCAGAATACGGCTTGTGGAAAATGTGCTTCTGCAAACACAAAGCCAGACGAAAGGAAAAATGAGGGTGGGAGAGAGTCCAGACAAATTCAGAGCAGTGTGGACCCGTGACTGGCCAACAGGCTCATCTATGCTCATAAACAACAGCCCAAATGCCACTATCAGTATTCTTTAGTATAAAAGAAGGGAGAGATCCTCTCCCTTCTGCTGTTTGCTCCCATTTGGGTTTACACAATTAGAATGATTGTTTCCCAGGGAAAATGTGGACACTATTCCCTCCGTACCGTAGCTCGTTGCCAGTTCAGCCAGGGCAAGCACCACGAATTCATTTGGTAGCTCCAGGATCCCGAAGTTACTTTGTACCTCATACATCACAGAGTTGAAATCATGTGCAGCGAGAGACACCAACACCTCCCCAGTTAGCTTTCTTATTTCTCTGAGGATCTGAGGAAGAAAAGGAAAATAACAATAACGGCTAGGAAGAGCGGAACGAGTCAGCAGAGGGGAAATATTGATAGTTTACATAATATTTATAAGTTCCTTACCTTTTCAATAGAGGGAGAACAGGCTGTTACAAACCCAGTGTGTAAGACTCTAGGGTAGGTGTCAGTAGCTGGGAAAGCAGAGGTAATTCAAAAGCACCTCAAAGCCAGGTTTTAATAGGATTCTTGTAAACTTGGGGCAATACATGTTTTCTTGTTAATTAATCAGGTACCGTGAACATAAGATTTATGTTTTATGTTGAAGTGATATGAATTACTGAAGGGAATGGAGAACGAAAAATGGGCTAGGATTTGGGCTAGAAAAACCCAAAGCTAGCTAGAGATTTGGGTTTTAGTATTGTCCTGATCTAATTATCCTTGATGTTGGAGATATTTGGAGGGACTTCTGCTTTTGGTAATAGTGAACAAGGTCAATTTGATCAACTTTCCTGCTCAGGAAAATAAAAAGTGCTGGGCAAGATATTAAAAAATATACTCATAGAAACATCAAAGAGATCACAATATAAGGTGGAATGAATTACTCAGTTGAGAGCTGGACAAGACTGGAAATCCAGAGAGATAAGCCCTGCTTTTGAGGCTGCTTTGTAGCCAACCAATGGTGAGATCCTGGTCATCTCACCTCTTATCTTTTTGGCTAAGACCTCAAAGGGCTGCATTGATATGAAAGGTTAAATAGGCTCTCCGTAGACTGTAGTACAACGTTGAGTCACAGAAGTTGCCCGGAAAAATCTCAAGCCCTGAAATTAATCATAGATTGTGCCCTTGGCAGGTAAACAAGTAAAAATTCTTTCTGGAAGGAAATAACATTATTTTAAGACTCAAATTATTTCTACAAATAATTTTTCAGATACAATGTCTAGTAGATATAGACAAGTAGGCATGAGAAGAGATAAGAATTCATACGGGAGCCAAGAAACTTTGGTTCTAGTTATTGGTTCTGTCAATAGATAGCTGTATTACTTTGCAAACAATCTCTCTAAGCACCAACTTCCTCATCTACAAGTGGATGGAATATTACTCCTAAAGACTTTCTTAACTCTACCTCGGTTTCCTCATCTGTGTTGGGGTAAATAATATGTGCTGTAACTGTATCCGGGTTACCATGAAGAACTAATAAAAGTGACCTGTGGTCCTGGCAGTGATGTAGAAAAGTTTATGGGTGTCTGCATGGGTGTAGTTGGGTTAGGTAAAGACCTGTTGCTGGTCCTGACACTGACTCATCATCAAGGATCAAACTTACATTGTCATCTCTCATGTCCTTAGAAGCATAATAAATCAGCCTTTGGACAATTGCATCATCCAGGATGTCAGTATTCTGAATAACGGAAGTGAGATGACCATAAATGTCTTCCTGTGAACATACAAGGTTACACACAGAAATTTGAGTTGCAAAACTAAAGGAGTCAGATAAAATCCAAATGAATAACACGGTTAAACTAAGCAACATATCTCTACTACACAATGGATTTTATATATCCTAAGTGGGACTTCCTTAACATAATATTTATCTTTAGGAATCAAAGGCTTATAGGCAAAGCAAAGTTCATTCTAAAACCTATTTTAATTTGACTACATTTCTATGGCAAAATCTAACTGAAGGTAGGGGTGGGCTACCCAACATACTAAAGTCTCTTGAAATTCACTGTTGTAGGGCCCTCAGGGCAATGGAAAACCCAATTGTTGCTCTTACTACCAGAGAGTGACTATGGCATTAAGGAATGCAATGCGATTCCCAAAGAGGCTGCTAGGTTATGAAACTTGTTCCTAAAGGGGATTTATAGGCCCTTCCTTCGTTCATGCCTTTGTGGAGAAGAAGTTGTAAATCCTTTTCCACAGAGCTGCAGCCTCTGGCAATTATATGGCTTGGCAGGTGCTGGTGTGTGAGGGCTCTTCTCAGTCTCTTAGGTGGCCACATGGCCTTTGGAAGATGAGAGACTGGTGTCCTGAAATCTCCAAGAGCCTCAGGCATGCTACCTTGAGGTACTATGCCTATGTTTAACATGTGAAATAACTCGCTTTGCATAAGGGATTCTAATTTGGAGTCAGGGTTGAGAACCACTGGATTAAGGGATAAAGGTGTAGGCATTGCCCTTCACAGGGAAGCTATGTTGAATAATGATTAGGAGCATTATTCTGGAGTCAGGCTTGTGTTTGGATTTAATCCTGCTGTTCTTAGGCTTGTAACTTCTCTGGGCCTCACTTTTCTTAGTTGTCAAATGGAAATAACAATACCTACATCATAATGTTGTGAGGAGTGAACATAATACAATGCACTATTGTTTAGGAAGCATCTAGCTCTCTCCAGCCTTAGGTAAGTGTTCAATGAACAGTAACTGTTGTTATTTTACAAAAGGTTGCTGAAGCCAGAAAAGCCTTCAGATTCAGAGAAATAAATCTCTAATTGTGAAACAGCATTATAGATGAGTAGGGGGAGATATTTGGGGATTTTCATAGGAGCCCTCAAATTCCTTACAGGACATTTGGTCCTGTCCAAAACGTTCATAAGACATTTGGTCCACACCAAAAAGTCTTTGACATATTTTGGACAGGACCAAATGTCTGCTAACCCTCAAATTCCACAGTAGGAGGCTCTAATCCACATGGTTGTAAGTCTGACATCTCCCTTTTTCCACATCTATCTGTGTAAGGTTACGTAAGGGGGCATTCTTTTGCTAGCTTCTACAGTTGGATACTCTGAATCCTCAAATGCCAAATATCATTGTTTAAACATTACAATGACTTCCATTAAAACTGCATTTTCTGAAAAACTGAATGCCACTTAGGAAGCAGGAGAGAAAAGGGGAAGTTGAAGCAAAGAACGATGTAGATGAAATGTTGCATTAACTGGATTAGAAAAAGTGAATGGGGAAGAGACTTTTCTCTATTTTCCTTACCTTGCTAATATTATCTTCCTTGTTCAGCATGCCGAGAGTGAGGTTTATCTCTCCAAAAATCTCTAAAATGGGCAGGAAAAGAAGAATTAAGAACATGCTGAAATGCCCTCCTGTGAATTACTATGCTATGGTTACCTCTCTCTCCTTCTCATTCTGTCCTTCTCTCTTTCTCCTTCTCTCTCTCTCCTCTCTTTCCTTCTCTCTCCTTCTTTCCTCTCTCCCCTTCTCCCTTTCTCCTACTCTTCTCTTCCTCTTGACTGCCACCTCTTTGATGGCAGAAACTGTGTCTTATTCATATTTCTTATAATTGACATACTTGAAAATAGAAGATGCTTAGTATGTTTCAAAACCTGAATTAAATGTGGAGGGGAAGATAAAAGATGCTAGATCCCTGTTTATCTCTCCAGTCATGTAGGCATCACCCTATATCCTCTTGAGACAGGCTCAGCTCTCAGATTCCATGAACTGAATTCCTTACACCTGACTTGAGTAGGGGAGGGCAAGAGTGTAATAGAGCTTGTTATTTCCCACCTCCTTCCTCATTGCCCCCACCCCCCAACTTATTTACTCACATTCTCTTTCTCTCTGACTTCCCTTCTGGCCCTCTCAGGTCCCTCTTCTGGTATCATGCTCATGCAACCTTGTTCTTTTCTGATAATGATCTAAATATTTTTGACTTGTACCTTCCAGGAATTATTTGAATAAAGCTTGTTGGAAAACTGAAAACACATATTTGAGTCCAGGGAATTGAGCAATTTCACACCACATGGCAAGTTGGTAGAAGAGATACTTCTCGATGTAGTGATTTTCCACAAGCCAAATCAAACAACATAACCCTTTAGAATAGTCTTTTTTGGCAAAGCAGAATATTTCCAAAGGACTCTGCCAGTATTGAAGATTAAATAAGAAACTGCCTTTCTTTGTGTTGTAGCCCCACTTTCTCCTCGAGTAGACTATACATTTTTAAAGAAGGTAGGACATAATCATCATTGGTCCTTTACAATCCATGTGATTTTATTATTTTGGAATAAAGGGAGAGTAGAGAGAAACAATCTTGCTTTAGCATAGCTTTTCATAAAACCTTTTAAGGTGTACACATCTCCCTCAGTGATGTACACTATTCCTCACCTCACATATGCATATCGTCACACAGACACAAAACACCTAATTCCTCAGGATCCGACGATGCTCACCTGCAGATTCCTCTGTGTCCTTGGCCATGTCTTGGCTGTTTCAGGCTCTCTAAGAGACAGCACCTAAGTATCAGAAATAATAAGGCTAACAAATCGAAGAAGCAGATTGGCAAGTTTCTCACATAAGGTTCACATAAGGGTCTTTAAATAAAAATCCCTCCACCACTTGATTGGCACAATGATCTGGAAGCTTCCAGTGATGGGCTGCTGCTGAGAAAGATGATGCTGTATTCTACCACTAGGACATTTTCTTGCTTCTGAGCTCCTGCTGACCAACAAAATGGCTTCATCTCACTGAATAGTGTCCCTTTGGTGGAGACCAGAGTATCCGAGAAGGAAGAAATTGGAGACTGAAACTCAAACAATTTTGGTAGACCAAAGGAGTTCTTCTCCCTAAGCCTGGGTCCATTGATCACAGATTTGGGAATGGCTTTCAGTGGTCACTTTACTGGGCTGGTGTTGGTCAAGCCTTTATGGTGATCTTGTTGATTGTTCTACTTGGTGAAAGTCAGTCCACAAACTGGGCATGCTCAGTGGACCGGAATGCCCGTCAGGGGCAGGTGAATGGAACCTCCAAGTGACAGCAGCAAAGCAAGACCTTCTCAGCCCCCCTCGCCTTCTCAGCCTCCCCCGCCTTCTCAGCCCCCCGCCTTCTCAGCCCCCCCCGCCTTCTCAACCCCCCCCGCCTTCTCAGCCCCCCTCGCCTTCTCAGCCTCCCCCGCCTTCTCAGCCCCCCTCGCCTTCTCAGCCTCCCCCGCCTTCTCAGCCCCCCCCCGCCTTCTCAGCCCCCCCTCCCGCCTTCTCAGCCTCCCCCGCCTTCTCAGCCCCCCTGGCCTTCTCAGCCTCCCCCGCCTTCTCAGCCTCCCCCGCCTTCTCAGCCTACCTCGCTTTCTCAGCCTCCCTCGCTATGTCCCCTATCACTGATTTGATCTGGATGCTGCCCTCACTCCAGGCTCAGGCTTTTTTCTCTGACTCCATTCTCTCTTCTTGTTTTCAAATCATTCTTTATCTAGACCTCTTGGCTATAATGCTTTCAACTTTACTAGTACTTCAATCTGTTCTCAACTCCCCCCCCCCACCCCAATCCTAAATCTATATACAGTTTCCAATGTATGTCCAGATTGTATGTTAAGGTGGCAGATGTCAGAGAGAGTAGGAACTGGGTACCAGCAATCTATAGGTCTGGGTGTGAAAGGTGCCAAGGAGAGGCTCATGACTGTTCTCAGCTGCTGCTGCTTCTCCAGCTGTCATCTTCCCTTCATTAAGGATATTTCCGATTCAAAGGTTAACTGCTTCCAACTAAACCTTTGGACTCATCTTCCTTTTCATAGATACTTTGCTCTGGACCTATTACAGAGGTCTTCAATAGGCTGGTGGTTAAAAACACTTTCAGCTTCCCAAGTCAGCATCACTGTTTCTCAGAGTGTGGCCCACAAGTGTCTTGTAACAGTTGTCCTTATTTAATCTGGTGTCCGTATTTAAAATATCCATTCCCAGGGATACCTCACACCTGGTAAATTACAGCGGGGTTTGGAATTTGTATTTTTTTTTTTTTTTTTTTTTTTTTTTTTTTTTTTTTTTGTGATACACGGGCCTCTCACTGTTGTGGCCTCTCCCGTTGCGGAGCACAGGCTCCGGACGCACAGGATCAGCGGCCATGGCTCACGGGCCCAGCCGCTCCGCAGCATGTGGGATCTTCCCGGACCAGGGCACGAACCCGTGTCCCCTGCATCGGCAGGCGGACTCTCAACCACTGCGCCACCAGGGAAGCCCTGGAATTTGTATTTTTAATGAGTACCCCTAGTGAACCTTAGGTTCACTAAAGTCTGAGAGGCACTGGCCAAGATCCTTGTGCAGTCACCCACTAGTGGAAAATTGAGAATTTAACACTTACTTGAAGGGTGTTCATTGTGTTTGGGCAAGAACAGCAGCTGCTCATCTCCAGAACCGTGACTCACTCACCCACTGGAGAATAGACCACGAATTAGTGGGTCAGAGAGGTAACCCGAATCTCTTAATGTCTTATAGGGAAATAAAAATGTTGGAAATGATGTACCCTTAGAATCTTAAAGAACAATGTACAGAATCAATACTAAGAAAGCCAGCCATTTAGGTGATTGTTATAATCAGTTTCTTACTCTTTTCGTGAATTGTGACAAATGATTTTTTCGAGTGTCTGTACATAAAGATTTTCTCAATTTCATAGAGATTTGGGAAGCTAGGAGATGATTGATTTATACTGACTTTGTAATTTATTCATCAGGGCAATCAAAACATCTTTTCTGCTAAATATTCTTTCAGATAAAGCAATTTACCCATCAACCTCTCTTTTCATAAGGTAATATTGCAGAGAGATTTTTTAAAAGTCATTTTCCCATTATTTCCTACTCTTTATGCTAAGCTAGCACAATATGGGTTTGATTTCTCCGAAGCCCTAGAAGCGTGCTAAACCCTAATTCTCAAAGCTAATAGGATGGCAGGTGCTAACTAATGAAGTATTGTTTCTAGATATATGATTGCAGGGGAGCTGATATTCAACTTGCTAAAGAACTGAGGTGTCTCCCTGGGTATAGTGTAACCACTTGCTTTCAGTGTGACTTGTCAAACGATACTACCCAACCCTAGGAGTACTATGTTCCCAAATGCAGTGTTATCGGGCAAGAATATTAATAAGGCAGTAAAGGAAAAATATAAAACTATGGGAGAATAGATACATGAAAATATTATCAAAATATAGAAATTTAAATTTTGTGAAAATTAAATTTTAGCGGTTTTAATGGTTTCATCATAGAGTACAATTCACTTAAACCTTAACATGAATCTTTTTATTCTTTAGAAGAAGTGCTGGATTTTATAAAAGGTATTAAAAATGAAATTAGGCTCTGATTTTTTGGGTTTGTTTCATGATATAAGCCTACTTCCTCGTACTCTAGTACATAAACAGGCAGTAAATATGAGATAGCAGTTTCATACAGAAGTAGATTAAATATGTCTCTGTTGTAAGTGGGCTCCCGTTTTCCTCTTTTAATTTTCCCTTCCTCTTTCCTTCCTCCCTCCTCCGTCTCCTCTCTCTCCTGTCTTCTCTTTGCTTCTCTCCTCCTCTCTGGTCTCTCTTCCTCTCTTCCTGTTTCTCTTCCTCTTTCTTTGCTTTTTCTTCTTGTAGTAAACAATAACAACAAAAGAATGATGTCCAGTATAGTTAAGTGTGGTTCAATTCAACACACATTTACTGACTACTTGTTGGGCAAGAAGCCCTGTGATGGAGGTGCATGGATGTACCATCATGAGAGGTCACGTCCTAACCTCAAGGAATTTGCAATCTATGGGGAGAAGCCAGTCCACTGACACAACTAACTGAGAAATGATCCAGAGTAGTGATGATTATGCTAAGGCATAAACAAAGAGCATAACGAATTGTGAATTCTGTCCACAGAGCACAAGGGTAGTGCTTGAGATGGTCTTTGAAAGTAGAGATGAGGCCTCTGGACAACATACAGAGAAACTCATCTTCTTTCTCTAAGTAGAAGACAGCAGACTCTCTAATTAACCTATTAACCTCTAATTAACCTATTTCTTCATCAATATGAATAGTGAACATAAATAATAACATTTTGATTTTTTTCTATTTATTTACCACAATTTAGACTGCTATTCAAAGCAAATGTACAGTGTTCAGCCATGATACTATGAAAAAATATATATTCAAAATACTTTTTTTTCTTCAGAGCAGAATTCATATAGGAAACAAATAAAATGAAGAAACAATATGAGATTTGGAGTTCAGAAACTTGGATTGTGTCTAAATTCTGCTACAAACTAGTTGTATTACTCTGGGAAAAATCAGTCTCTCTGGACGGAGTTTGAGTTTTCAGTTGCAAAGATGAAATGATCAGGTTAGTTAACATAAAAATCATTCCCTGCATGAAGCAACTTGGTTTTCACTTTCTCAGTGATACCAAAACCAGGTATACTGTTGTTTTTAATCCCTAAACAACAAACTTATAAATGAATTGTATGGACTGTGCCCTTTTGTGGATAGGGAATTTCTGATACTCTTCCCCACATAAACCCAGCATGGAGACTTCCTTCTTCCTTGCACTGATAGCAGCAGCCAGTGATGTAGGGAGAGGAAGTTGGAGGAGCATCTAGGGATTGAATACAAGGCAACCAGCACTGTGGACAGCAAAGGAAGACACATGAATGTACTTTCACAAAGCCTCATAAAATGACTTGAGCCTCAGTTAATGATTCTTGATTAATAATCCTCAAGAGACATGAGCTATGAATTGCTAATCTGAAACATGTATAAACAGCAGTTACTCTCCTGTATATTATTAAGCATGCTGCATTTTAAAATTGAGGCTATGGTTTTAAAGTCATCCCTCAGGAATTCAGAAGAAGCTTAAGAATTTAGTCTTGACAAGGGAACTTGCTGATGGATTTATAAAGTGGTTTCACTCTCAAGTGATAAATAATTCAAGCTCTGCGGATGAGTAAGTAATTTTCTAGCAAATTGTTTCCCCAAAGCCTCTCATATTAGGCATTTCTAGCTTCATTACTAACAGGTGTCAGGAGAAGAACACAGCCTGACTTTGTAATTTGGAGTAGTGAGAGAAGAGACAGGAGACCTTTGTACCTCTGAACACCATGCCTGGTGGCCTGGCATCATGAGAGTTGGTTTTCTGCTTTCTGAAGCTTATTCAACCCTAGTCAGAGATTTTAGAAGGACTAGGTCTTAACTGTCTCAGTGACCTCTTGGACCCTCAGGTTGCATTAGTGAGAAATGAAACATCATCTTTTTGGCTGAGGAGTTCACCTTTAATGGTTTCTAGATAATTCAAAGTAAGATTCTTTCATTACCACAGCATTTCAGAATGAATTACTTGGGTCGTGTAACTGCATAAGTATACAAATCTTAGAAGAAACAATCATCAGTATATTTTTAAGGAGTAGAAAAATAGTTCTAGAAATACAATATTCTTTTCAGCTGTTTCATTCGTTGTGCTCTTATATCTCCAACAAATATTTCTAAGTTTTGCTTTATTAATTTTTGTAATGATTATTTTTTACTTCAGAGAAAATAAATTAAAAATACTATAAAAAAGAGACAATTCCATTGCCTGTGGGTGATTATCTTATATTTAGAAAGAAAACTCTTTTGTTTTTGAAGAAACAATCACATTTCTGTTTTTTTTTACTTTTTTTATTTTTTTTTTGCGGTACGTGGGCCTCTCACTGTTGTGGCCTCTCCCGTTGCGGAGCACAGGCTCCGGACGTGCAGGCTCAGCGGCCATGGCTCACGGGCCCAGCTGCTCCGCGGCATGTGGGATCTTCCCGGACCGGGGCACGAACCCGTGTCCCCTGCATCGGCAGGCGGACTCTCAACCACTGCGCCACCAGGGAAGCCCGACATTTCTGTTTTGTAATAAGTAATTTTATTATTTTTATAAGATTAAAAACATTTCTAATTCATGATTTTGATGGTTTCAGTGGCTTCTAGGTATGCTGTAAAAATGTGGATATCTTTTTTTTATATCTCTTTTGGAGTATAATTGCTTTACAATGTTGTATTAGCTTCTGCTGTACAACAAAGTGAATCAGCTATACGTATACATATATCCCCATATCCCCTCCCTCTTGAGCCTCCCTCCCACCCTCCCTATCCCACCCCTCCAGGTGGTCACAAAGCACCGAGCTGATCTCCCTGTGCTATGCAGCAGTTTCCCACTAGCCATCCATTTTACATTTGGTAGCGTATACATGTCAATGATACTCTCTCAAAAATGTGGATATCTTCACATTAGACTAAGAAACTTTTAAAATTCTACAGTTGGGCTTCCCTGGTGGTGCAGTGGTTGAGAGTCCGCCTGCCGATGCAGGGGATGCGGGTTCGTGCCCCAGTGCGGGAGGATCCCACATGCCTTGGAGTGACTAGGCCCGTGAGCCATGGCCGCTGAGCCTGTGCGTCCGGAGCCTGTGCTCTGCAACGGGAGAGGCCACAACAGTGAGAGGCCCGCGTACCGCAAAAAAAAAAAAAAAACAACTTATTAAATAAAACTGTTCAAAACATTTTAATCAAGTGATAGTGAACTGTTAGGTAAAATTTCAAATAATAAAATTTCTGGTTACAAGTCACACTCAAATATGAGTAGGAGTTTTTGCTGGAAAGAAGGCAAATCACAAGATGATACTCTGGATCCAGGATTGAGAAACAAACCTAACCTTCATGGCTGGTCCTTGTGTTGATGTATGTAATTCTTCCTCTGCTTCTGTAGTGCACAGAGATGAACACACAGTTCAAGTAGAGGAAACTGGAGCCCATGACAGCATTTTGTGCTGACTAAAATAGAAAAGTAGATATATTCATTAATAAATATGGGAGATGTTTAGCAATAAAGTTACTTGATCTACCCAAGGTTCACTTTTGTCTTCTATAAAATGGTTAAGTGAGAAGATTAAATGGGTAATGCAAGGGAAAGGCATGGCACCAAGTTTTCATTAAGTTATTGTTATTTTGTTTGTGTTGTTCTTGTTCTTGTTGAATTTATAACGTAAACAGAAAATAGACTAATCAGGCCACATTATTCCAGCAGCATTATGCTTATTGAAGTTTTAAGAGTATGGTTTCTGATTTTAAGAAAATGTGTTTTTCCAGGACTCTTTATGAAATAATCACACTCATGATATAATCAATCTAATTGTTACTCAATAGTAGTTACTTCTTAAGCATTTCTCATTTATATTATATTTTGTCAAATAATATTCCTTAAATCCTCACTGCTTCCTGTTAGGATATTAATTCAACAAAAGCAAATACACAGATCATTTTACAACCTAAACTATGTGATTTCTAAGTCTGTTTCTCTTTATTGATTATTTTTATTTCTCTTATCGGTCATATTTTCCTGTTTCTTTGAATGTGTTTTTTTTCCCATTAGATGATGGGCATTATTAATTTTTTTCTTGTCAAGTGTTGAATATTTTTGAACTTTGTCCTGTGACACAGCTAAGTCACTTGGAAACAATTTGATCCTTTCTGAGCTTGCTTTTAAGTTTTATAAGGTGTGGGGACCAGGCAACCTTAATATAGGTCTAATTTGGCCCCATTACTGAGGTGATGCCTTTCTGAGTACTGAGTCCCATGAATTATGAAGTTTTCCCCTTTGGCTGGATTCTCTGTTCAAGAGTTCAATCCATCTCTAACAATACCTACCCAAAGATAGCATCAGATTCCACAGGTAAAGGGTTCAGTCCCAAAAGACTGCCCCACACCCCACTCCCCACTTTACATGCCAGTCACAAGCCCAGGTTATCACCTGTGCTTCTGACCTACGAGCTATAGATTGGAGGTTCCCATGAACCCCTCCTCGGGTTCCGCTAATTTACTAGAGCAGCTCACGGAAACTTAGTGAAACATTTTATTACTGGATCACCAGTTTATTGCAAAAAGCTATAACTCAGGAACAGCCATATGAAAGAGATGCATAGGGCAAGGTATGGGGAAAGGGCACGGAACTTCCATGCCCTCCCCAAGTGCATCATTCTGCCCACATCTCCCAGTGTTCACCCACCCGGAAACTTACTGAACCCTGCCCTCTTGGGTTTTTATGGAGGCTTTATTGCTTACGCTTCATTGATTAAATTGTTGACCAATGGTGATTGAATTCAGTCTCCAACCCCTCTCCCATCTACAGAGGTCATGGCCTGAAAGTTCCGATCTTAAGCTGGCTCTATTGGCAACTAGTCCCATCCTTTGATGCTTTCCAAAAGTCACCTTATTAACATAACAAAAACTTCTTTATCACTCTTAATACTTAGGAAATTCCAAGGGTTTTAGAAGCCCTGAGCCAGGAACCTGGGTGGAAAACAGATATATATGACAAATATGTTTTGGTTATCTGAACGATAAAAATATATATTTTTATATATAACAATATTGCATATGATTTTAAGGCCAACATGAATCAAAATCTGCTACTTCCTACTGTAACTTAACAACATGTGGGCTATATCAGGATAATTGTTTTTCCCAATTTACAAAACATTAGTGCAGTAGAAAAGACAATACGAAGGAAAAGAAGAGAAAATAAGCTTAAAGACAGCAACTGTAAACTGTACAATTTAAACTATAAACATTTGCTTTATAAAGATAAACTATACAACATAAGAAGGCATACTTTTAAAAGCATGTGTGTATGTCTACATGTTTGTGTCTGTGTCTGTGTGTGTATGTATATACCTTATTTGCATTAAAAATTGGCAAAATATCTCATTCACAAGTTACAGTATTTAGACATATTTGTAGCTCTGAAGTTGGAACTTAAATATTTCCCTTGCTTGTCAAGAAATGTCACTTATAAGATTTATTAAATGAGTACCATATGCACATCTAAATTTAGACAGTTTTATTTAAGCGACTGAACTAGAAATTCTCACGAGGGCCATTTTGCCTCAATTTGTGCTGACTGCATTGTTGTTAGATTTAGCTTTCTCCACTGCAGGAGGATCATCAGGCTTCGCTGCGTATTTTGCTTTGTCTGGGAATATCTCTCCTTCCTTTGACATATGGTGGAATAGCATGTATGTACGAGAGAACCTTATAATTGGAAGGGATGTTAGGTGGTTGTACAGGCTCACCTACGTCTACTGCAGGACTCCTACTCTCCTCACTCTTTCAGTTCTTATCAGGTGGCAACTTGGCCTCTGCTGGGAAACGTCCAGGGACAGGAACTTTACTGCTTCCACACAGCTAGACTATACCATTTTGACACAACTCCAAATCATTAGAAAGCCCATCTGATGAGTCCATTTCTTTGGTTTTGGAAAGCCTATGTTTGCTGCAGATCTGTCCTTTGTAGTAGGAAAATTCTGTTCTTGCTTCCATATGATAGTACATCAAATATTTGGAAAGGTTTGCAGAACCATTCTACACCTCACAGATTTTCTGTTTTCTAGGAAATTCTCTAAATGTTCTCTTAAATAGTTCTTCCAATAACATGGTTTCCACCTTTCTTACCATCCTTCTCATTTTCTTCTGAATACTTTCTAGTGTTTAAAAGCCCCTCTTTACTGTCTGTAACTGACAACAATATTTCATATTGATGTGGACATTGAATTTCTCTTACTTCAGCATAAGATTTAAGGATTTTTTGTTTTGTTTTGTTTTTTGGTAGTTGTTAGCAGCTCCATTACATTGGGTTTCTATGCTGTAATTAACTCACAGATGCTTTTTCACTTGAACTGCCAGCATACCAGATCTTCCCCAACTTACATTTGTGCAAAGGAGTTTTAAAAGCCAATCCCCAAATGTATTACTTTGTTAAATATAGTCTTATTTATTTTGGTTTATCATTATAATTTACTTTGATCATTTTGTCTCCTAACTTACTGAATATACCTCCTAGTTTTTAGAAAAAAATTAAATATATCTACCTTAAATGAGGGCAAGGAATTCTACTTGCTTATTCATTTCTCTGTTTCTAGTTCCTAAAATAGTGCTAGGCATATAATAAGTGCTCAATAAATATTTGTTGAATGAATAAATTAAAATAAACATTTAAAAATATTTTAGAGCCTATAACTTGGGTATCTCCCCCACAGGAATATTTAGGAATTGATAACACTGGCCAGCCACTAGGGAGAGAATATTAAGGGACCAGAGACATATTTGTTGAGATGAAGGATAAATATTTTTAGAGAACTAAGAAAATAAGCTTACACTTACCCAGGTAGGTGAGCCGACTTCTGGATCCTGGGATTTCAGGTGACATACAAATATAGAACAAATCATAGCTACATATGACACGAGGAGAGACATACTTGTCAGCAGGAAGGAGAATTGAGTTTGTGAGGACCAGGGACTGTCCCAGAGAGGAGCACAGCAGGAGCCTGAAGGCCTCAACAGCCCCAACCCAATGGACAAAACTCAGCTACTAGAAGGAAGAGAGCAGAATAATAATTAATGGAAAACAGGGTCATATAGGTTTACAGATGGACTGCATGGGGAAGGGAGTGGGTCTAGCACTGCATTTTGAGGACTGCTACCCTGGTGCCCAAGATTTACTCCTAGTTCTTGAGATCTGGATCTAATTGGAAGAAGACCTTGAGGGATAAGAGTGTCAGTGTTATGGACTGAATATTTGTGTTCCTTCAAAATTCATATGTTGAGGATGGACCTAGAGATTATCTTACTAAGTGAAATAAGTCAGGAAGGGAAAGAAAAATACTGTATGATATCACTTATATGTGGAATCTAGAATATGACACAAATGAACTTATTTACAAAGCAGAAATAGAAAACAGACTTGTGGTTGCCAAGGGGGGAGGGGGATGGGAGGAAGATGGATTGGGAGTTTGGGATTAAGATGCAAACTATTATATATAGAATGGATAAACAACAAGGTCTTACTATATAGCACAGGGAACTATATTCAATATCTTGTGGTAAACCATAATAGAAAAGAATATGAAAAAGAATATATATATATATACATATATATATCTGAATCACTTTGCTGTACAGCAGAAATTAACACAACATTGTAAATCAACTATACTTCAGTAAAATAAATTAAAAAAATTCATATGTTGAAATTCTAACCCCTAATGTGGTAGTATTAGGTAGTGGAGCCTTTGGGAGGTAATTAGGTTATGAGGGTGGAGCCCTCATAAATGGTATAAGGGCCCTTATAAAAGAGACCCCAGAGAGGTCTCTAGCCCTCTTTCTGCCACGTGAGGTTACAACAAGAAGCTGGTGTATGTTCTGCTGTCAAGATTGGCTCGGGAAAGGGGTCTGGTTCTGGACTGCCTATAGGGAGAATTTGGAGAGTCACTTTCTAGAAATGGGACAGATGGAGCAAGGAAAATCACGCAGGAATTGAAATTTGAGGCTGGACCCTAGATTATTCTGTCTTTATTGACATTGATGAACCACCTATTTGAGGATTGATTCTCAATAATTCTATGAATTTTTCTCCCTGTATGTATCCATTACATAGTTTTCTCTCTTGACTATATGGTTGTGAGAGTTTTTGTTAATTGCTCAGTTGAAATAAAACTATGCTCTTTAAGGCACTCCTAATGCTTTTGTTTTGTTTTATAAAGATTGTACATTTATTTATGACTGTCCATATCTATCAAAGTAATTCTCTATGAGCCTAGTTCTCATTTTCACTTTTTCTTTTCCCCTTTATGCTCATTCTTCCTTCTGCACCCCTAATCAAAACATCAGACAGTAAAATTTCACAGAGTGTACAAGGGGAGGAAAGTAGGTTTATTGAGCACATACTAGATGCTAGATACAATATCTTGGTGTATTTAATTATTTTAATGTCTAATCCTCCAACAGAACTATAAAGTGGGCATTACTATTCTTATTTCACGAATGAGGAAACCAAGGCTGACAGAAGATATAATGAAAGGGACTTGGAAAGAAAGATAATTAAATTTCAAAGGCAAACTTGGTCTTTATGATCTAGAATTGAGTCAAGTGGTTAAGTAGAGGAAGTTTCTCTATAGTACTGCCTTCACATTTTCCTTTTGGGACCGATTCTAATGTCTATCCTCCTTGTGTCCTACCCAAGCACATAAATAGTTCAAGCTTGAATTCAGTCCAAATTTACTTATGTCATATCCCATTCTCTAAGGTATGCCTTCCACTTGGCAAGATCAGAATGGAATAATCCAATAAATGTCTCTCTGCATCTGCCCTCGAGGTTCAGATGTTACCGATACAGGGTAGATCTGTGTATTTTCAGGGGGACTTCTTGAGACCCCTGAAGATGACAAGTGTGCAAATTTCAGGTATCATGATAAGCTGGATTATTCTGAGATTTGAGGCAGGAGTAAAGTCATGAAGACAGCAAGACTTTCAGAGTCTTTAAAACATCCCATGCCCAGTGTGTTCAGGGGATACCTTGCTTCTCATGTCTTTGGCTTATATAGTGTACGTTGTCATCTTTCCAATGCTTACACATACCTCATCTCATCAAAGCCCCACAAGGTAAAGAAGGGCATCTATTTTTAACTACATTTTACTGTTGAGGAGGCCAAGGCTTCCACTGACATGGCAACTTGCTCACATCTCCTGACTTCAGGAAAAATTCCCTTCCTTAATTTCTTTAGTGAAACCAGCAGGTGCTCAACATGAGTTGGAAAATGGATTGATTGAGTGTTTAAAAATTTTGTTGACTGGGCGCCTTCAAGATGGCGGGGGAGTAAGATGTGGAGATCACTTTCCTCCAAACAAATACATCAAAACTACATCTACATGTGGAACAACTCCTACAGAACACCTATTGAATGCTGGCAGAAGACCTCAGACTTCCCAAAAGGCAAGAAACTTCCCAAGTACCTGGGTAGGGTAAAAGAAAAAAGGAAAAACAGAGACAAAAGAATATAGATGGGACCTGCACCTCTGGGAGGGAGCTTTGAAGGAGGAAGAGTTTCCACACACTAGGAATCCCCTTCGCGGGCGGAAACTGCAGGTGGTGGAGGGGGGAAAGCTTTGGAGCCGCGGAGGAGAGCACTGCAACAGGGATGCACAGGGCAAAACAGATTCCCTCAGAGAGGATGGGTGCTGACCAGCACTCACCAGCCTGAGAGGCTTGTATGCTCATCTGCTGGTGCAGGTGGGGGCTGGGAGCTGAGGCTCCAGCTTTGGAGGTCAGATCCCAGGGAGAGGACTGGGGTTGGCTGCGTGAACACAGCTTGAAGGGGGCTGATGCGCCACAGCTAGCCGGGAGGGAGTCCGGGAAAAAGCCTGGAAATGCCTAAGAGGCAAGAGACCATTGTTTTGGGGTGTGCAAGGAGAGGGGATTCAGAGCACTGCCTAAACGAGCTCCAGAGACGAATGCAAGCTGCGGCTATCAGTGCAGACCCCAGAGACTGCATGAGATGCTAAGGCTGCGGCTGCAGCCACCAAGAAGCCTGTGTGTGAGCACAGGTCACTGTCCACACCTCCCCTCCCGAGAACCTTTGCAGCCTGCCACTGCCCGTGTCCCATAATCCAGGGACAACTTCCCTAGGAGAAAACATGATGCGCCTCAGGCTATTGCAACATCACGCTGGACTCTGCCGGCTCGTCCTGCATTCCATACCTCTCCCTCCCCCCGGCCTGAGTGAGCCAGAGCCCCCAGTCAGCTGCTACTTTAACCCTGTCCCATCTCAATGAAGAACAGACACCCTCAGGCGAGCTACACACAGAGGCGGGGCAAAATCTAAAGCTGAACCCCAGGAGCTGTACGAACAAAGAAGAGAAAGGGAAATTTCGCCCAGCTGTCTCAGGAGCAGAGGATTAAATCTCTGCAATCGACTTGATGTACCCTGCATCTCTGGAATACATGACTAGACAACGAATCATCCCAAAACTGAGGTGGCGGACTTTGGGAGCAACTGTAGACTTGGGGTTTGCTTTCTGCATCTAATTTGTTTCTGGTTTTATGTTTATCTGAGTTTAGAATTTAGAGCTTATTATCATTGGTAGATTTGTTTATTGATTTGGTTGCTCTCTTCCTTTTTATATATATTTTTCCTTTTTCTCTTTTTGTGAGTGTGTATGTGTATGCTTCTTTGTGTGATTTTGTGTGTATAGCTTTGCTTTTGCCATTCGTCCTAGGGCCCTGTCCTTTTTTTTTTTTTTTAGTATAGTTTTTAGTGCCTGTTATCATTGGTGGATTTGTTTTTTGGTTTGGTTGCTCTCTTCTTTCTTTCTCTCTTTCTTTTTTTAATTACTTTTTAAAAATTTTATAATTTTTTTCCATTTTAATAACTTTATTTTATTCTTTCTTTCTTTCTTTCTTTCTTTTTTCTCCCCTTTCTTCTGAGCTGTGTGGCTGACAGGGTCTTGGTGCTCCGGCCAGGTGTCAGGCCTGAGCCTCTGAGGTGGGAGAGTGGAGTTTGGGACATTGGTCCACCAGAGACCACACAGCCCCATGTACTATCAAATGGTGAAGCTCTCGCAGAGATCTCATCTTAATGCTAAGACCCAACTCCACTCAATGACCAGCAAGCTACAGTGCTGGACCCCCATGCCAAATAACTAGCAAGACAGGAACACAATCCCACCCATTAGCAGAGAGGCTGCCTAAAATCATAATAAGTTTACAGACACCCCAAAACACATCACCAGACATAGTTCTGCACACGAGAAAGACAAGATCCAGCCTCATGTACAGGAAAAACAGGCACCAGTCCCCTCCAAAAGGAAGCCTACACAATCCACTGAACCAATCTTACCCACTAGGAGCAGACACCAAAAACAACGGGAACTATGAAACTGCAGCCTGTGAAAAGGAGACCCCAAACACAGTAAGTTAAGCAAAATGAGAAGACAGAGAAATATGCAGCAGATGAAGGAGCAAGGTAAAACCCCACCAGACCAAACGAAGAGGAAATAGGCAGTCTACCTGAAAAAGAATTCAGAGTAATGATAGTAGAGATGATCCAAAATTTTGGATATAGAATGGAGAAAATACAAGAAACATATAACAGAGACCTAGAAGAACTAAAGAGAAAACAAACAATGATGAACAACACAATAAGTGAAATTAAAAATTCTCTAGAAGGAATCAATAGCAGAATAACTGAGACAGAAGAACAGATAAATGACCTGGAAGATAAACTAGTGGAAATAACTACCACAGAGCAGAATAAAGAAAAGAATGAATAGAACTGAGGAGAATCTCAGAGACCTCTGGGACAACATTAAATGCACCAACATCTGAATTATAGGGGTCCCAGAAGAAGAAGAGAAAAAAAGGGGACTGAGAAAATATTTGAAGAGATTATAGTTGAAAACTTCCCTAATATGGGTAAGGAAATAGTCAATCAAGTCTAGGAAGCACAGAGAGTCCCATACAGGATAAATTCAAGGAGAAACATGCCAAGACACACATTAATCAAACTATCAAAAAGTAAGTACAAAGAAAAAATATTAAAAGCAGCAAGGGAAAAGCAACAGATAACATACAAGGGAATCCCCATAAGGTTAACAACTGACCTTTCAGCAGAAACTTTGCAAGCCAGGAGGGAGTGGCAGGACATATTTAAAGTGATGGAAGGGAAAAACCTACAAAGAAGATTACTCTACCCAGAAAGGATCTCATTCAGATTCGATGGAGAAATTAAAAACTTTACAGAGAAACAAGAGTTAAGAGAATTCAGCATCACCAAACCAGCTCTACAACAAATGCTAAAGGAATTTCTCTAGGCAGGAAACATAAGAGAAGGGAAGACTTACAATAACAAACATAAAGCAATTAAGAAAATGGTAATAGGAACATAGATATTGATAATTACCTTAAATGTAAATGGATTAAATGTTCCCACCAAAAGACATAGACTGGCTGAATGGACACAAAAACAAGACCCATATATTTGCTGTCTACAAGAGACTCACTTCAGACCTAGAGACACATACAGATTGAAAGTGAGGGGATGGAAAAAGATACTCCATGCAAATGGAAATCAGAAGAAAGGTGGAGGGATTCACTGGCGGCGCAGTTGTTGAGAATCTACCTGCTAATGCAGGGGACACGGGTTCGAGCCCTGGTCTGGGAAGATCCCACATGCCGTGGAGCAGCTGGGCCCGTAAGCCACAATTACTGAGCCTGCGCGTCTGGAGCCTGTGCTCTGCAACAACAGAGGCCGCGATAGTGAGAGGCCTGCACACCGCGATGAAGAGTGGCCCCCGCTTGCCACAACTAGAGAAAGCCCTCGCACAGAAATGAAGACCCAACACAGCCATAAATAAATAAATAAATAAATTTAAATCATATGGGCTTCTAAGAAGACCTCTGCTTAAAGAAAAAAAAGAAAAAAAGAAATGTGGAGTAGCAATTCTCATATCAGAAAAAAATAGACTTTAAAATAAGGACTATTGCAAAAGACAAAGAAGGACACTACATAATGATCAAGGGATCAATCCAAGAAGAAGATATAACAATTGTAAATATTAATGCACCCAGCAGCGGAGCACCTCAATATATAAGGCAAATGCTAACAGCCATAAAAGGGGAAATTGACAGGAGCACAATAATAGTAGGGGACTTTAACATCCCACTTTCACCAATGGAGAGATCATCCAAAATGAAAATAAATAAGGAAACACAAGCTTTAAATGATACATTAAACAAGATGGACTTAATTGATATTTATGGTTGTCATGGAGGAGGCAGCAGCGTAGAAAGGGAGCAATTAGCCCAGGAGGCAGGGGACTGAGTGAGGTTTTGTGAGAGCAATAGCCATAAGATATTAATAGTATTAATAAGAAAATAAGAAAAAAATTAGGGTTCAGAATGGAAACCCTAAAAATAGAAACCATAGTTCACTAAAATATCCTGGCTCATGTATAATCCAGAAGTGCTACTTTATTTTGGACCTTACTCTCCTTCAGGAAAAACCTGCTGCTTTTAATTTACACCCAGCATCTTGGCACAGCAGTGGTAATTTCCCAGCATCCTCTTGTTCAATTTCTGCTGAGCACTGACTGTTGGGATGCTCTTGATGAGGTCTATTATCATTTTGGCAGCTCAACAAGACTTCCATGAAAGAAGCAGAGACTTGGGACAAACACATCCCTGAGCTATTTTCTATTCATATGGACTACACAGCTTTTTTGGTAGAGAGCTAGACTGGTGTAAAGATTAATTGGTATATTAATAGAGCAGGCCTGAAAGTCATAACTGTGGTGCCAGGAAGCTAATAAGCTACATTTCCGAGTGGCATATTCTTTGGAAATCCCTTAGTGTTTCCCTCAAAACAAAAGATACACAAAGAGAGCTAGGGTTGGTGCTTGAGTATTAAAGGAGAAGCTTTTTGTCTTCTTTAAATTTATGGCCAAATGTTTCAGTGATATTTCAGGTACAGTAATGTTGGATAGAATACAACCTGGAAATCTCATGGACATGCAACCACAAACATCTATGTTTCCTGCTCCTGAGTCTGCAGGTCAGCTGGGGTGGTTCTGCTTTAGGTGGCAGGTCAGGGGTTTCTTCCATATGTCTTTCATTTTAAGATCAGGGGCTACAGTGGCATGTTTACAGCTCTGGTTAGACATGGAATACAATGATCACTAATTGGAGCAAGCCACATATCAAGCCCTTCCTCAGTGGGGATAGGAATTACACTGCACCACAAGGCAGTGGGTGTGTAATTCAGAACCATAATGAAATCTCTACCACAACATTTAAAGTTGGTGATTTTCACATAAAAGTGGACAAATTTATAGAAAAATCTGGATTCTCAAATCTTAAATTTGATAGATTTTTCTTCTGAGCCTATATTTCCCTATTGGCAAAAATTAAGTGGATCCGAGTATAGCTTCCACCCTTCAGAAGAGATGTGCTCTTTCAGATAGCCAGGAACTCCACCACCCAGAATTGCCATTTGTCAACTCTCTTTACTCATCATTACCCTTCTCGTGTTTGGAGGCAATTCAATTTATGACCTGTTGTATTGCAGATGGGTCAAAATGCACAAAAATACCTCAAAGTCCAACTGGAAAGTATCAAAAAACTACTAAAAAAAGTGCAAATAAATTTCCAGGGGAGAACTCTGGGACAGAGATTATTTTTGGCTAGTTGGCAAGTCATTACGCTAGAAAGAGAACAATCTATGGAACTCTTTATTAAAGAGCAAAAATTGGAGTTGAGTCTCAAATCATGGGTAAAAAGTCTTATCCTAATAAGTGGCCTTCAGACACTAAAGAATATGCAAAATAAAAGCATGCCCTGGGTGTTAGTATAAGGGGCAATAATAAGCAAAAAGAGAAAATATAACTAATCTGTTTATCTTCACACAGTCATTTTTCTCTTACATAAAGTCATTTTTCTCTTACATAAAGTCATTTTTCTCTTACTTACATTAAGTAAGTTCTTTGGAGGAAGAGAGACTCTATGAAACTGTAGGAATAAAAGATAAAAACTAGTTAAACTTTCCCTACAGTTATTGTATTTAAAGTGTGATTTTCATAGGTTGAAATTTTTACATAACCCCTGCTTTCAGAGTCATAGCTGGCCAGTGTCTCTTAGAAACACATCACCCTTATCCCTGGAATGTTGATTATATTCTGTGAAGTCAAACGACTGCTGATCTTGATACTTATTATTTCATAATTGCTTAACTGTGTAGTGTGGCTAACATTTTAATATTTTAAGAACTCTTAGGGAATATTTCTAGGAATAATTGTTTGACTGAAGAATTTTCCTTCATTGTGCATAGAAGCAACATTCACTCTTTTGTAGGTTTTGCAACCTGCAGGATTAAAAAGAAAAATACAACCCAATTCCTGTGCTATGTTGGGACAGGTTTGGGGGGTAGATTAGTCAGCTATTGCCACAAAACTGCTGTGTAACAAATCACCCTAAAGCTCAGTGGTTTAAAACAATGGGATTTATTTTCACAGGTCTGTAGGTTGGCTGAGGGTGGCTGAGTTAGGCAGAGTATGACTGGATGGTTCTGCTTGTCTTGGCTACATTTACTCATGTGTCTGCAGTTTGCTGGGTTCAGCTGATCCAGGCTGGGTGGATTTGTTTCATGTTTTTCTCATCCTCCCTCTGGACCAGTGAGTCTTTCTCATGGTTCTAGCAGAGGTACAAGAAGGCAAACCCAATCTTGCAAATGCTTTAAAGTGCCTGCTTGCATTATGTCTAGTAATATCCCATGGGCCAAAGCAAGTCACATGGCTGAGACCAGACTTGAGATGTAGAGTTTACTCTCCATCTATAGTGAGAGGGCCCTATAAAGTTACCTGGCAGAGGGTGTATATGCAGGAAGTAGTAGAAAACTGGGAGCTACATGGCAAAGGGTGGTTGTACAGGAAGCGGTGAAAATTTGGGAGCATTAAGGCAATCTATCACTAAGAGATAGATCACACTCTCATTCAACAGGTGCACTACAGTTCTCAAGGCTGAAAAAATAAATGGTTTTGGAATTTAAACAGACTTGGATTCACACATTGGCTCTGCTCTTTATTTGCTCAGTTTTGTTAACTTTAAAATGGGGATGGTAACAATAGCTACTTATGCTGTAGAAAGTGCTTGGAACCTGGTAGGCACTTAATAAGTGCTAGTTCCTCCCTCTTCAAACATGCTTTCTTTCAAATATCTCTTCATCTTGCTTTATGGAACTGTGGTTTATTTATCAGATTCATTTTATAATCTCTATCTTTAATGAAACCCTCACCTGATATTGTTTGGTGGCATGAATTAACTACCTAGAAGGACTCTTATAATCTTACAAGAGGGATGCAGATGAACATATTCTACCATCATCATATCTCCCCAAGAATAATTCCTTCAATTATTTTTCAAAGCCTGCTCACTGAAAACTCTCCTGACAAAGAAGATTTTTTTGTCAGAACACAAGTCTAAACTGGGTTAAGATAGATTTGTGATTTCTAATGAAAGCCATATAACTCTAAAAATAAACATGAATTACAGACACACCACAGTGTTCTCTGATCCTGCAGCAGACTGAAATAACAGAGAGATGCTGCATGCTGGGAGTGCATGAGGTGGTATGCTTGCAACCAAACTGACATTACAGAACAGGATGGAATCAAATTTGTTGTCATGGCAGAATTGTCACGGGCCGTATCAAATTCCCATCAAAGAAACAAACAAAAAAATATATTAGTTTCTAGCAGGAATATTTTCAGTGCTAGGAAAACGGGCTTTGGCTATGAAAGGATGCCAGTTTGTACAGTTGAGGCAGAATAGAAGGATGAGCCCAAATGAAAGTTCTGCTCAAAGTGAAAAAATAACTCTGGGGACATACATCCTCTCTACTAGAATCGTTAGATCTGTTATCATACTTTCCTTTCCTGGAGCACTGCAATTTTTATTCCAGTGCTGAGCAGGAGTAATACAATCACTTTTATTATATTAGAGGTGAAAATTATCCATGACATTTTGTCTAAACTCATCAGCACTTGGAAATTATTTATGTGTATGGAAGAAAAGTCATCTGACTTTAAGGATGGTAAGGCCATTATCTGGTTAAAGTCAGAACTTGTTCTTAGTGGCTTTTTTTCGGTAATATCAAACTTAAGCACAAGTATGAGAGTAAAACTTCGGCAACATTCATTTAAAAAGGGTTAGTATTGATCCACATATATATATAGTATTATATCAAGTTGAAAGCTGTGGAATAAGGAGAGTGCACATGCATTCATTCACAAGGCCTGTTTTAATCTCAGCTATATAGATTATTAACTGATACGTTTGGAACACATTACCAATGGTAATATCTTCTACAGAATTGTTTTGAGTATGAGATGAAACAATATATAATGAGAAAGTTCTTTTTAAAGGTTAAAGTGCTGTATCTATGTCAGGAAAACCCTCATTCGGGAGTCTCACATTTTCAGGATCTTTTAGCCTTTGAGGTTCCTTTGTTATATAAGTTTCTTTTCAAGTCAACTCAGTGCCATATTTAAATATCATCACCAAGGTTAGAAAGCATATACCAAGGGCTTCAGCATTGTTCATCCTTGTGTGACCTAGTCACGATCTCCCAAAGAAGCAATGAAACAAAGATGTTTATCACGGTAATATTTACAAAATAAAAATATTTAAAAATTGTTAAAAAATAAGGGAAAAATTGAATAAATTATGGCATGACCACAGCATGGACATTATAAACATTTTAAAAATTTTAAAATCCTACATGGCATGGTAGAAGTATAGTATGGCACAAATGCTACTGGTACGGCACAAGTACTAATGTATTTGTGCTGCAGTAGAGTTCTGGAACCCTCTGGCAGTGTCAGACACATTCCTCTAGTTTCTGAAATGTGAGGGAGTCTGAGTAAGTTCTCGGGTGGAGCCACACCAAATTCAAGAGGGGCATATGGAAGAAGCCTCGGGGTAGCAACTATTTCCAACCACTATGGAAATATTTCAATATTTTAGTAACTGAAATGTTTGTACTGTGCATTCCAGCTTAACATCAACTCATATGTGAACTCAGAAGGACAGGATGTAAAACTATGTGTAGTATTATCCCATTAAATTGTATTTATACATAGGAAAAATACTGAAGACAATGTAATTATGATTTTTCTTTATTTTTGCCCATATTTTCTAAATCTTTTACAATGTTTCTTTTTAGCACCCTGGCTATTTCCAGGTTTTTTTTTTTGTTGTTGTTGTTTTTAATTACAACCTAGAAATGATATGAACTTTTTTCATGTCTTTAGGTAAAATGTGCAGGAATTTCTCCTGGTTACAGCCCTAGGAGTGGAATTGCTAGATAGTAAGGTATATGGCTGCTCAGCTACCCAATATAATACCAATGTATTTTCCCAAGTGTCACAATTATACCGCATCAGCAGTAGATAAACAATCCCAATGATATAGCTATTCTTTCACATTCAGTATTGTCAGAGTAATTTTTCCTAACAATATGAGGTACATTTGTTTATCATTGTGCTCTTGATTTGCATTTTCTCATACATTTTTTAAAAAAAAAATTATTTTTGGCTGCGTTGGGTCTTCGTTGCTGCATGCAGGCTTTCTCTAGTTGCGGCGAGCGGGGGCTACTCTTCGTTGCGGTGCACGGGCTTCTCATTATGGTGGCTTCTCTTGTTGCGGAGCACGGGCTCTAGGCGCGCAGGCTTCAGTAGTTGTGGCATGCGGGCTCAGTAGTTTTGGCTCGCGGGCTCTAGAGCACAGGCTCAGTAGTTGTGGCGCACAGGGCTTAGTTGCCCCAAGGCATAGTTGCCCCAAGGCATGTGGGATCTTCCCGGACTAGGGCTTGAACCCATGTCCCCAGGATTGACAGGCGGATTCTTAACCACTGCACCACCAGGGAAGTCCCTCTCATACATTTTTGAAATGCCCCTTTCTGTAACCTTATATAGGCATGTGTGGAAAGAGGAGGATGTCAGACTTAGAACCATGGGGATTAATGCCGCCTCCTGTGTAATTTGAGGGTTCCTATGAAAACCCCTCAAAGGACTTCCCTGCTGGCGCAGTGGTTAAGAATCTGCCTGCCAATGGATTCGAGCCCTGGTCTGAGAAGATCCCAGATGCCACGGAGCAACTAAGCCGGTGCACCACAACTACTGAGCCTGCGCTCTAGAGCCTGTGAGCCACAAATACTGAAGCCCACGAACCTAGAGCTCATGATCCACAACAAGAGAAGCCACTGCAATGAGAAGACTTTGCACAGCATCGAGGAGTAACCCCCGCTCGCCACAACTAGAGAAAACCCGCGTGCAGCAACGAAGACCCAACTCAGCCAAAAATAAATAAATAAATAGATTTATTTAAAAAAAAAAAATAACAACCCAAATCTCCCCTACTCATCTGTAATGCTCTTTCATAATTAGAGACTTTTTCCTCTGGAAATTTGAAGGCTTTTCTGGCTTCACGAACCTTTTGTAAAGTAGCAATGCTACCCTTCATTGAACACTTATCTAGGAAGTAGAGTTAGATGTTTTTCAAACAATAGCACATCGTATTATATTCACTGCTCACAACTTTATGAAGTAGGTATCGCTATTTATACCTGACAACCAAGAAAAGTGAGGCCCAGAGAAGTTACATGACTTGCTAAGAATAGCAGGATTATATCCAAACACAAGCCTGTCTGACTCCAAAATAATGCTCCTAATCATAATTCGACGTAGCCTCCCAGTGAAGGGCAGTGCCTACACCTTTATCCCTTAATCCAGTGGTTCTCAACCTGACTCCAAATTAGAATCCCTTATGCAAAGCGAGTTATTTCACATGTTAAACATAGACATAGTACCTCAAGGTGGCATGCCTGAGGCTCTTGGAGATTTCAGAACACCAGTTTGTCATCTTCCAAAGGCCATGTGGTCACCTATGAGACTGAGAAGAGCCCTTACACACAGCATCTTCTCAAGGCATATAATTCCCAGAGACCGCAGCTCTGTGAAAAAGGAATGTCCAATGGGCAGTGTTTAAGTTACATTTAAGTTTTGGATCTCCATCCCCTATTATATGTCAGATTTCCCTTCCTCCCTCTCTGTCTCTTCCTTCTCCCCTTCTCTTCCTTGGCTTTCTCCTTCTCTCTCATGTTGCCCACTTCCATTATATTTAAACCTTCCTTCCTGCCTTCTATAAAAATATCCAAAAATGTTTTCATCTTGAAACTCCATAGGAAAATAAAAAATCTGAAGCTCTCAAATTCCTTGTTGCTGTTTATCTTTTTATTTTGGAAAATTCCAAACATACTCACAAAAAAAGAAAACATGTAATAAGGCCTTCATAGGCCTTCATAAGTCTATCAACCAGCTTCAGTACTTATCAACATTTTGGTATTCTAATTTCTTCTATCACTTTCCACACATGCATTTTATTTCCTTTACTTTTCTATTGAGTGTTTTAAAAAAATTCACAGGTGTCAAACCATTTCAGTTGTAAGTACTTTATTTTGTAGCTGATATATTTTTAAAGGTTTTAAAGTGTTATCCCTTAGGGTTTTTGAACTACTTGTTGGAATGTAAGACAACATAAGCAAGAATTCAGTGTTTTAGGAGCACTTTCTCAAACATGGGATTTAACACCCTGCTAAGGACCCCAGAAAATGGGGGCAAGTTAACTGCTGGATTGGTTATTAAAAGCCTGGAGAAAGTAGTAGCTCACGCTGAGTGAAACTGAAATGCTTGAGTTGCTGAGGCAGATTGTAGAGGAAGCAAAAAGGCTGAGGGAGTTATGCCTGCTGGAGGAGATGTATTATGTGAGGTCAGCAGATCCACCAGAAGACTGCATTGCATAGGTGGACCCAGAGAACACTCCACTCATTAAGACCATCTGCCCAAGAGGGGCAGCCAGTGAGGGTGCTGCTTCATTCTACTATCAGAAGAAGGCAAGAACAGAGGAGTACTTGTAGCAAAGGAGGGGAAATTTGATCAATGTGGAATATGCTCACATGATGAATGTAGCCACATGTGTGAGCCCAGGCAAGACCAATGTAGAAACCATCAAGCCAAACTATATCTTTGTGGGAAAAATACAAGTGATTATTTTTTGAAGTCACTAAGTTTTGGAATGGCTTCTCATGCAGCAAGTAAAAGCTGATATGTGTCCTCACCTCTCTTCTTTCTCTGAATCTTCTGGAGCATGAACTTTTTTTGACCTGTAATCTGTTGTCTCAAGAGAAAAAAAAAAATCCTCCCTTCTTTATTTACTTCAGGTTTTATCAATGGGTTTTGAGTTTGCTTTATTCTTTCATGAAGTAATCCTATGTTTAAAGAAGTTTGAGATGCACATAAAAAACTAAAAAACAATAGAGGAGCAAGAGGGTGGGGACAGTTGCCCAATAAAATGTCATGATCCCTTGCTCAGCCAACTTTTCCTTGATGAGCCCATTTTCAGATCTGGAACTCAATGAATCAAGGGGTGGTCAGGTCAAAAGGAAGGAACTTACAAAGCCATGGCAAATGCATACTATAAAAGTACCTCTAGTCCTTCTCCAAAGGACTTACAGCCATTTATTCAGGTCACTATACACTGTGAAAATAGGGATGTCAAATATTTTGAGGACCGTAGGACACAGGGTCTGAGTTGATACAGAGACTCAAAGCATCATTGAATCTTTCTTGTTAGAGTGGAGACACGCGGGAGCTAAGTAATAAATGGAGTCCTGGCCAAAGCCTGCCTTACAACAGGTCCATTCCTTGTCACTGATTGGAATCGACACACTTGGCAGTTAGAGTAATCCTCACATTGTGTTTTTGGCCTGTGGGTTGACAGCTACTATGATGGGGAAGGGCAAGTTTAAGACTCTGAATTGTGTTAAACCTTGAACAAGATGTTAAATATAAAATCCTGGAAGGGGGGATGGATATTCATGTTGGACATAAAGATCTAAAAGATGCCTGGGTGGTTGTACCTAACCTATCCCTCTAATTAGCCAGTCCAGCCCCTGAAGAAATCTGATGGATGCTGGTGAGTATAGACTCCTGCACTCTTATCCTTGTAGGAGTCCCAATTGCATCTGCCGTGCCAGACATGACATCATTTGTAGACCAGAATAATAAAGTCTCAGGTACATACTATGTGGCCTTTTATTGGGTGAATGTGTTCTTTTCCATTTTCAATGGAATAGAAACAATTTGCATCCATGTAGACAATTCATTTAAAGTTTTGCCTCAGGGCTATGTAATTCTCTCATCTTCTGTCACAACATCCTTCAGAGAGATCTGGACCACCTGTATCATCTGAATATCCCACAGAACACCACACTGATGATGCCATGCTGATTGAGCAAGATGAGCAAGCGGTAACTAGCATGCTTGAAGCCTTGGTACTTCAGAGGATGAGAGATAAATCTTATAGAGATTCAGGGACTTGACACTTCAGTGAAGTTTTTAGAGGATGTAGTCAGAGATGTGTCAGAATATCCAAAGTAAAAGACAAGTTGCTGGACACTACCTGATGGTCATTTTCAGGCTCTGGAGGTGCACATTCAGTACCTAGGAATTGTGCTCTAGCTCACATACAGTAACATGGAAGGCTGACAGCCTTGACACAAACACCTTTGTCCATTGGGCCATATGATCTAGTCAACACTATGGCATTGAAGAGTCTAAGGTAAAAACGATTCATTATGGAGTTTATGACAAGCCCCACTGGAAGAATTACAATCCAGGACTCTGGTGTTCTAGAGAAAGACAAAGTCATGTGTGGTGGAGAATTACACTTTTTGAGAAACAGCTCCTGGAGTGTTAATGAGTCCTGGTAGAACACTTGACCATGGGTACCGGGTGACCATCCCTTATTTGCTGTTATGATCTAGGTTCTGTCAGATCTAAAGCCAGAGAGACCCAGAAGCAGTCCATCATAAGATGGGAATGATACATCCAGGATCGAGACTGTAGGGATCAAAATGATACAGCTGGGATCCATTAGGTAGGGCTGCTTATACACAGTGGGGGCAGGAAAGGGTATGTATAGAATCCAAGTGATCCAATTGGGTCCATTTTGTTACTCCCTTACCCAACTGTAATTGTGAATTGACAAAAGCAGCAATCCTGAACAGGAAAGGTGATGATTACCAGGGTCTCAGACCTTTCCAGAATGAGGCTTTGGGTAATATTACCACATAGCACTAAAACCTGCAGGTGATGGCTGAGGGTGAGGGGAATTGAAAATGCAAAGCAGAGCAGAGAGACAAGGAGTGCCAGTTGTCACCCCCAGATCAAAAGTAATGACAGGGGCTGTCGTTCGTCTTCTTCCGTGTTTACCTCAGGACGAAAGGCCCACGAGAAGGTGGTCTTTGAATAAGTGTGGAAGTGGATCTGCACAGGACAGATGGGGGACTGTGGCATCTGAGAGGTATGTTGTCGGATCTGTCTTTAAAAGAGAAGCTGCCACAAGGAGTGTAATTAGCTGACAGCCTCCAGCTACTTTGGGTAGATCCAATTCCCTGCCTTCAGCCCAAAGTCATCCTTACTTGGGCGGCTCCCAGCAATGAGTAAGCATGGCAAGGGTAAAGGAGCCAAGACTTTCTGTCCATATAACGGGCAGTCTTTGCTGTGGGCTCCACGTCAGCCTGGCTGAGACTCTCGCCGAGCTGCACTGCAGTCTGAGGAGCTTCTTCTGCAATCCTTCCTTCCCCCTACTATTTTCACAGGTGTCAGATCTGCATTGTGATCTGAGATTCTCTCTGCATACTGTTTCCTCTCCTCTTTTATTTTTGTCAATGAATCTTTGTACCTCTCATTCCATCTTGGTGCCTGCTTCCAGGAAGACTCAAACTGACACAATATAGTCGTTTGAAATTTAATGTAATTACTGCTATACTTTTAAATTTATCGTGTTATTATCTTTCTCCTTGTCTTAACTATTCTTAATTCCTTTTGCTCCTTTCGACTTTTTTAAAATTGTAGTTTTAATCATGATACCACTTATTACCTTGTTAGTTATATATGTTTTTACTATCATTTAGTAAATATGGGTTTAGAGATTACAATCTGCATCTTCAAGTTATTAAATTATATTATAAATTAATACTTTTACCACTTTCTAGACAGTACAAGGACCTTAGAACATTTTAACCTTATTTACCCTTTTCTCCAATTATGTAGTGTTGTTTTCATATATTTTCTCTTTATTTTTCTTCATGTTTTATTCAATCCTCACACATGTTATGTAGTCTATATTCACTTACCCACATATTAGCTTTTCCACCTCAATCATTTTCCTTCTATCTAAAGAACAGCTTTTGTTATTTCTTTTAGTGTAGTCTGCTAATGATGAATTATCTCAGTTTGTTTCTTAGAAAATATAATTACATCATTTTATTTTCAAAAGGTATTTTTTGTATATAGAATTCTATATTAATAGATGTTTTCTTTCTGTCCTTTCACAATTCTCTTGTCTTTGACTTCCATTATTTCTGTTTAGAATTAAGCCGTAAGGTTAATTGTTACTACTTGGAGGGTCTTTTTTTCTTTCATAATGACATTAAAGATTTTTTCTGTCTTTAGTTTTTAGCAGTTGGACCATGAGGAACTACATGTGGTCTAATTCAGCATTGTTCTTAGGGTGTAGCTCTTCACAGGCTCAATCAAAAGCCTGGCATATTTAGCAGTGCTCTCTTTTTTTGTGATCCCTGAACTCAACTGCAGTAACATCACAAATTGCTCTAAAGTTTTGCTCAGCTTCTCAACCCCTCAGCTGCCATTTTCAGAGTTAGCAGTTATCTTAACGGGAGGCGCTGGCTTCTGTGCCTCTGCTCTTTGCATGGATCTTGATACCACAGATCCTCATCCCCTTGATAGCTCTCTGATGCTTTCATATAAATCTTGTTAACAAATTATCCAGATTTCCCAGCTGTCCTCATTGCCATTGCTAGAAGCAGAACTCCTATGTGAGACAGTGCAGTGTGCAGTGCTATAGAAATGTCACTCTTATTATAATCAAACTCATAGGCGTAGGCTTGTTATGATTTGTTCTGTTGTGTACCAAGAGTTTTCTTTCTGATAATTTCTGTCTTCCTTTAATTCAGGAAAATTATTAGCCATATTCTCTAGTCTTTAATTTTGGAAAAATGGTCAGGTATATGTTGGAGCTTCTCATCTATTCTCCTTCTCTCACATCTTCTAAGTTTTTATCTTTATTTATGCTCTACATTTCATTCCAGGAAAATTCTTGACTGTTATCCTCCAATTTCCCAGTTATCCCATCAGTTAGATCCTTATTCTGTCTTTTCTTATTTCAGTGATTGTATTTTTCACTTTTGTGATTTGTTTTCCTCTTGCTCTACTAAATCTTGATTCCTGTCTTCTGGTCATTGTTTCATGATGATTGATTTTGTCTTATAGAGGTGAGAGTGAGATTCGGGGAGAAAGTTCACAAAGGAGTGTTCAGTATTTGGCAACATTTTTGTTTTCCTTGAGGTGTTTGCTGATTCCAAAGTCAAGAAGTTGAGAAGTTAAGCATTACTTTTAGTGGAAGAATGGGGTCCAGGTAAAAATTATATTTTTTCCTTTATTTTCCTCATTGATTTGTTATAGTAAATGAATCAGTCCACTTGAGAATTGTGGCAGAGGTACTCAATTCATTTTAGCTGCTATTATTTTGTTGTTGACTTTATTATTATTCTCTTCTCCCCACTCCCCTCCTCTTTATGGAGATTTTAAAGTCCTTAGAAGAATGTTTTAATATTTGCTATTATTTTAGAGTAATTTCTTGTTTTGTTGAGCTTTATGATGTTTATTATTCTCATGTGCTTTGACATTTTTACTTGCAAGTTTAACTTGTATAGGATGTATGTGTACGTGTGTGTGCACTTGTATATGTTTTCTTTCTTCCTTGCCTCACACATATCTCTATATTAATATTTTCCAGTTGGCTTTACCCAGTATGCTGGATCCTCATTGTGGAACCAGACCTTACTTTGGTAACATGGATCCACTATGCTGGGAGAATATCAAAGACCCATTTTGTAAGCCAATAGGCTAGCTTGACCCAAGTTTGGGGTCTCAAATGCTACTACTCTCTCCAGATAGGATGGGCTTTAAAAAAAAAAAAAAAAAAAGACTTTGTTGAGACAAGAAGCCTCTGCTGGTCTTTGAATTCATGCCACAAAACTAACCCTGGTTGTCTAAAATGTATGTGACATTATAATTTCTAATCAGCCAGAAATTGATGTAGATGTTTGGTTTGGTTCCATCCTTAAGTTTAGTAGGTCTGGGGTCCTAACCCAGTGTAATTCTCTTTCTGGTTCATGAATACCTGGTTAATATCATTTTAAGCACAAATACAACTTTTAAAACATACGCAAATATTTTATTTATCATTGTTATGTGTTTATTTTAAAGTTGTTTATTTAATGGAAAATCTTATATACCACCTTGATGAGAGTAAAGTATTGCTGTTATTATCAGTGGTAGTAATAGTAATAGAAATAATACTAGTAATTAGTGCTGTGTAGGCTCCCATTAAGATTGTCATCACCTAAAATTCTTAGATTATTTTCATACAAACTGTCGGCAAGACAGCTTTTGATTTTCTACATGCACAACAATACTTTTGATGTTCATTCATATATTTTTGGAAGCAGATGAAGGGAAACAGTCATGTTTATATAATCACACTAAAGTTACTGTTTATAACAAAACAGCAGAAGAAATAGATCAATCAAATTGCTCACTTTTATTAATGAGTGGAAGGAAATAAATTCATCAAGTCACAACAGATATATTGAGAGCTCCCCCCCAAAAGATAAAATGTTATGAAAAAACAGATGCAAAAGTGATAATAAAAATTCTAAAATATTAACTTGATAATGACAATCCTGTGGGTCATATGCTTTCAAGATGTTTCATTTTTATTTAATTATTTCGCTTTGTGGATTATATAATGAATTGAATTTTTGTCCTTTCATTAAATACATTTTCAAAAATTAAACATATAAAAGACATTCAGGAATTTTGTGAAAAACACACTACACTGATATCCTGCCAAATTTGGTTCTATATGAATGAATTTAGAAATTATAAAACTGGCTAGAAACATTTAAGCTGAATGTCTTCCCAGTTGAAACATACAAAAATTAAACATTTTCTTGAGGCATTAAACAATTTCATGAAATAGGTGCAAACTAGGTTTTTTTATGTCACAATTTTTTCCCATTGCTTTCTTATTGAATACCCATATGTTAGTACATCACTGGCAGCTTCCATTTTGTAATCATGCTTTTCTTCCTCTTTCTGTTGTCTGTTCCTAAGTGATGAGGTTGAGGGTTCCCGGTATCATATCTCAGGAGAACAATAAGTGCATCAGGCAAGATAATCCAGTTAATTGATTTTTGGATTTTGGTTGTAAAAGGTTGGATTAATCATGGTCGCTGGATCACAATACATTTTCATCACTGGTTTAGGCATGGCCTTCTTTTAGTTCTTTGTTTGTTTATGGAATAAACCTTAGACTTCTATTTTACATATAAATATTCATGCAATTAGAAACACATTGTCATTTCCAATAAGTGGCTAGACAAGAGTAAAGTCCTTGAACGGAACTCTCCTATCTTTTGCTCATGTTCAAAGGCAAAATAAGGTGTTACCAAAAATATTTGCATCTAATTAGCGGGAGTTGGTAAACTGCATATAAATATGTTTTCATTGGCATGAGAGTAATTAAAAATATTTTGAAAATTGAATTTGAATGGCTGTAGGTGGTGTATATGCTGCAGGTTCATCAAAAGAGCCCTCCCCCATTCTCTATTAGCACAAAACCCAATCTTTACCCATCTTATGTCCTGGCTCTGAAAGCACTGGCATTTTCCACCCATGTTTAAAGCTTCAAAATTAATATTTGACTACTCTTGGACACTAGACTTCTAAACACACTCTTCACTGTCTATGTAAAACAGACAGACATCATAGTACTGAAAAGAATTCCTAGAGGAAAGTAAGTTCACTATGGTAGAAAGTACTGGAGTAAGAATCAAGAGACTTGGATTCTAGTCCTTGTTTTGCTACTAACTAGTTGGTAATCTTAGGAAAGCCTCCCAACTTCTATGGAACTTCCCTCCGCTCCCTAACCTATTCTACTATCATTCTACTCCATCTTGCTCAAGTCAGAAACCTGAGAGATCTTTGCTATCTTTCTTTCTTTGATCCATTACATTCAAACCATGAGCAAGGCCTGTAGCTTCTACCTCCAAAATATATCTTGAATCTAGCTCCTTCTCTCCAGATCTTCTACAGCAATCCCAGTCGAAGCTACCATCATCTCTTAGCTGGGTTAGAGCTATAGCTTTTTAGATGATTACCTTGATTCTTCTTTTTAAAATGCAAATTGGGTTGTTTTCCTTTCTTACTTAAAACTATAACTTAGAATGAAATTAAGACTTTCTACCATGGCCTAAAAGACCCTGAATGATCAGCCCCTGCTTGTATCTTCAATCTTATATTTCATTCTCTTGTATGGTCCAGCCACATTGGCCTTATTTCTCTATTTTAAAAGTATTTTGTTGAACATAATGATCATACTTATTTAAATGTCCTATGTCCTAACTTCAATATCTGGGTCACATGACAGTCTGTATTTATTGTCTACTTTTTTCTCTTGGTTATTGGTTTTATAACCATTATATGATCCTGTCTAGTAATTTTTAGTTAAATATTAGACAGTATATATATATATTTTTTTTTTTTTTTTTTTTTTTTGGCAGTACACGGGCCTCTCACTGTTGTGGCCTCTCGCGGAGCACAGGCTCCGGACACGCAGGCTCAGTGGCCATGGCTCACGGGCCCAGCCACTCCATGGCATGTGGGATCCTCCCGGACTGGGGCACGAACCTGTGTTCCTTGCGCTGGTAGGTGGACTCCCAACCACTGCGCCACCAGGGAAGCCCAGTATATATATATTTTAAAAAATGTAGAGGCTCCAGTTAATGCTATAACTCATCAAGGAACTTGCCCTCTTTTCTTTGCTAGGGAGATAGAGGGCAGCACTGATGGTCTTAGTCTACTCATTGACTGAGCTTGGTTGAGGTTGGATTACAGTTTATCCCAGGTCACCCCTGTTCTTAGGACTTGGTCTTCTGGGGCTTCTTAATGAGTGTCTTGTGGAACTGCATCTTCTCAGTGGAGAGATATGGTGTGGAATTTCTACTCTGATTTTGAGAGTTTTTTATTTAATAGCTTTTTTGAGCTATAAAATTCACCCACATTAAGTGTACAGTGGAATTCAGTGTATTTACAGAGTTGTGCAGCCATCACTGCCATCTAATTTTAGGCTATTTTGAGAGGTTTTGGGCTTAGCTCTTTAGCCTCCTACCCCATGAAGCTTCAGAATTGACAGATGTCTTGAGGGAGAGACTTACTCTGTGCTGAAGCCCGTAAATCTCCATTTTTGTCACTCTCCTAGCCTACAGGACTGCTGGAAGTTCTGCTGGCTTTTCCATACCCCACCTGTGACACTGCCAGGAACCAGCCTGGATTTTCAGTTTCTAGAAGCGCTGATGTTTCCGTATTGGCACATGCCCTCATGTAAAATGTGGTAAGATATTGCCAAGGTCATCTCATCATTCCCTCAAGGGCTCCTGACTCTTACTTGTTCTTTTCCTCCCAGGTCTTTTGCTCCTAAGCACTGGGAGATTGCAAGAAATCCCTCTGCTTTTCTAAGGTCTCAGTTTAATGTTTTAGCCTCCTGTTCTGTATCTTTGGAATGTCAGTGAGGGAGAAAGTGGCCATGTGCCTGAGGCCGTTCACTTCTCCAGTTTTATCACTCCATCCTGCACAACCAAAAGATCCCACTGGTTTCTCTGTCTCCCAGCATTGGCCCCCTGCCTGTCCTCGCCCTGATTTTTGGCATGTAGCCAATGTCAGGATCAGCATGTGTCCCCGGGGACAGAAGCAAATCCTCAGCTCACCTCTTGAAAGTTCCTTCTCTGAAATGTTATCCCGTTTGGTCCTTGTTGCTTCTACAGCTTTCTTACGCCTTAATATATAATTTAAAATTTGTCTGGCTTTTCTTTTGTTTTCAACAGCATATTGGCCTCCAACCTACTTGAAAGCAATAGTTAAATTAGCCTCACTTCTTGGAAAGGCCCCAGTGCCTTTCTCGTCTCAGGGTCTTTACCTGGGCTGTTCTCATTGTCTGCTCCACTTGCCCTCAGACTTCACGTGCTGTCTGGCTTCTTCCAGTTCTTTGGATCTCATCACAGTTTGTAATAACTTACTTATTAATACTTAATCATTTATTTTCTGCTTTTTCCATAATAATTTATGCTCCATGAGTAAGAGTCATGTTTGTCCCTAATAATGCTTCTAGTAAGCTCTCAATTGAATGAATAAATACTAAAAAGAATTAGTGGATGAATAATTCAAAAAAGAAAATTGGGCTTTATTCTCTTAGGGAAATTATTTACTTATATGGTTTTTTTGTGTCACTGGTAGGTAACTTCTAAATTTATATTTCTAGTCCAACATTTTCTTTATTCCTCTTATGCTTTTACTTTATTCAATTAAGTATATTTTGATCACTTGCTGTATCAGTAGCTCTGTGCCAGTTATTTTGAGGTTTACTACGAAGGATTTTAGTATAGCTCCTTTCCTCATATATAGTGCTATCAATTTTAGTAGACAACTCATAAAACTTACAATATATATAACACTGAAACATATAGTAAACATTCAGTATATTATTATTATTGTTGTTGCTGTTATTATTTAAACAAGTACCCTAGGTCAAGTATACTTGCAGTGCCTTCTGAGAACCGATTTTTGCTGGTTTTCATGGGACAAGGAGTCTACGACAGAATGCATGTGAACTTTATTGCTAATTACACTGCTTAGTTTAGCCTACTTTTTTATTTTATTTTTTTTAAGCAAGACTTTGTGGATAAAGGAAGCAGTTTGTTGATTTACATTTTGGTGCTAGCTCATTATCTTCTTGGAGACCACAATAAATAATTCACAGACAAGCATTTTGAGTAGCACTACTTGAGATGATTTCGGTACAGGTGATCTTGGCACCAACTTTTGAGTTAGAGGAGAAATTGCCTACCTTTTTTTTTTTTTTCCCCCCAGATTACCAGCCATTTACTAGACAAGAAAAAATGAAATAAATGAATCCAGCAGTCAACTCAAGAAGCAAATAATAAGAAATATAAACCAAAGGAAAGCAGAAGAAATTCATTCATAAGTATAGAAAGACATTAGTAAATGAAAATGCAGAAAAAAATTGTGTTTTCCTAAAAAATGAGAAAGAATAGATGATCCATTAACTGGTCTAATTAAGAAAAAAAGGTGAAACTCAGCAAACAAAATTAGGAATACACCAGGAGCATTATATATACAGAGGAACAGAAAAGAATTATACAAATATTCTACAGACTTCTATGTTAATAACTTTTAAAATTTAGATAAAAAGGAAATAATTCTAGGACTACATAGTTGTAAAAAGATGATGCAGAAAGAAGTGAAATGTTTAAATAGCTCAGTAAGCATAGGAGACACTGAAAAAAAAAAGTTTTCAAAGGTACATTTTTTTCATATCTTAAGTTTTAAATATTCCTAAACTATTGAGACAGTTCCAGGGAATAGCGAAAAAAAGGAACATTTCATCTTTTTACAAAGCCAGAAGCTAGAGTGACGCTGACAAGCACACCTGACTTTCAAAAAGATTTTTACAGGCTGGAGAGAGCAAAAGAGCGGGGGAGGGAGAGAGAGAAACTGGCGATTTCGCAAGGACTTCACAAAATGGATCTAAGGAAAACTAAATTTTACTATCCAAGTGGGAGGCCAGGAATAGGCCTTAAGCCTTCTAAAACTCCTGTTGCTGAGGAATGAATGGCCTGGGGGATCAAAGTATTTCCTTGATTCTAAATCTCCATTAACTGTAAAACCATTAATTTTTTTTTTTTTAGTAGCAGCATGAATCAACATTTTATTTAATTTGAGAACTTACATTATACTTATGATTTTTCTTGCCATAATATATTTTAAAAAGACAAACAACTGTCTTCACACTTGGTTACTAGTCTTTCTTATTACTGATAGTGTGGAAGTTAGCAATGCCTTTTTTGTGGCTGCTCTTTTTTCTTATTTAACATCTTTATTGGAGTATAATTGCTTTACAATGGTGTGTTAGTTTCTGCTTTATAACAAAGTGAATCAGCTATACTATACACGTATCCCCATATCCCTTCCCCCTTGCGTCTCCCTCCCACCCTCCCTATGCCACCCCTCTAAGTGGTCACAAAACACCAGGATGATCTCCCTGTGCTATGTGGCTTCTTCCCATGATTTATTTTACATTTGGTAGTGTATATATGTCTATGCCACTCTCTCACTTCGTCCCAGCTTACCCTTCCCCCTCCCTGTGCCCTCAAGTCCATTCTCTACATCTGTGTCTTTATTCCTGTCCTGCCCCTAGCTTCTTCAGAACCAGTTTTTTTTTTTTTTTTAAGATCCCATATATATGTGTTAGCATATGGTATTTGTTTTTCTCTTTCTGACTTACTTCACTCTGCATGACAGACTCTAGGTCCATCCACCTCACTACAAATAACTCAATTTCGTTTCTTCCATTGTATATATGTGCCACATCTTCTTTATCCATTCATCTGTCGATGGACAATTAGGTTGCTTCCATGTCCTGGCTATTGGTAAATAGAGCTGCAATGAACATTGTGGTACATGACTCTTTTTGAATTATGGTTTTCTCAGCATCTATGCCCAGTAGTGGGATTGCAGGATCATATGGTAGCTCTATTTTTAGTTTTTTAAGGAACCTCCATACTGTTCTCCATAGTGGCTATATCAATTTACATTCCCACCAACAGTGCAAGAGGGTTCCCTTTTCTCCACACCCTCTCCAGCATTTATTGTTTGTAGATTTTTTGATTATGGCCATTCTGACTGGTGTGAGGTGATACCTTATTGTAGTTTTGATTTGCATTTCTCTAATGATTAGTGTTGTTGAACATTCTTTCATGTGTTTGTTGACAATCTGTATATCTTCTTTGGAGAAATGTCTGTTTAGGCCTTCTGCCCACTTTTGGATTGGCTTGTTTGTCTGTTTGGGTTTTTTTGCGGTACGCGGGCCTCTCACTGTTGTGGCCTCTCCCGTTGTGGAGCACAGGCTCTGGACACGCAGGCTCAGCGGCCATGGCTCACGGGCCTGGCCGCTCCGTGGCATGTGGGATCTTCCCGGACCGGGGCACAAACCCATGTCCCTTGCATCGGCAGGCGAACTCTCAACCACTGCGCCACCAGGGAAACCCTGTTTGTTTTTTTGATATTGAGCTACATGAGCTGCTTATATATTTTGGAGATTAATCCTTCGTCAGTTTCTTCATTTGCAAATATTTTCTCCGATTCTGATGGTCGTCTTTTCATCTTACTTATGGTTTCCTTTGCTGTGCAAAAGCTTTTAAGTTTCATTAGGTCCCATTTGTTTATTTTTGTTTTTATTTCCATTTCTCTAGGAGGTGGGTCAAAAAGGATCTTGCTGTGATTTATGTCATAGAGTGTTCTGCCTATGTTTTTCTCTAAGAGTTTTATAGTGTCTGGCCTTACATTTAGGTCTTTAATCCATTTTGAGTTTATTTTTATGTATGGTGTTAGGGAGTGTTCTAACTTCATTCTTTTACATGTAGCTGTCCAGTTTTCCCAGCACCACTTACTGAAGAGGCTGTCTTTTCTCCATTATATATTCTTGCCTCCTTTACCAAAGATAAGGTGACCATATATGCATGGGTTTATCTCAGGGCTTTCTGTCCTGTTCCGTTGGTCTGTATCTCTGTTTTTGTGCCTAAATTGCCTACAATGACACATTCTTTTCTCTTTCATCGCAGTCTGTCATAGTACTTTCATTTTACTCTCCACCATTTTTCTCTCCTCATTTTTCCTCCATTCCTTGCTATTTTAGAGCAGTAAACATTCTAGAGGTAATGGGTAGGAATGAAATAGTTCCCTTAACCAGTGGGTGTGGATTTCTGTGATTCCTGAGCTTAAAGCTAGAGTCAGCCAGTGCATCCAGCCAAGGTGGAGGACTTGAGCACAATCTGTAAGGGAACAAACTTTCAGAGAAAGGTTCAGGTAGCCAAGTGATCTTATTGCACTGGTACAAACCTGGGAAAGGTGTGGAGGCTTTAAAGTGGGTGTAAGAAAGTGGGTGAGGGATAGAGTTTGGATTAGCACCAGTGTCCAAGGACTCAGAACAGGTAGGTAATATGATTCCTGTTATAAATTGCCTGCCTCAGCCCAGATCTGAAAGAGTTTTCCTGATTGGGCTTTTAATTGAATGTGTGCTTTTATTTAAGTTCTGGAGATTCTATTTTAGTAGATGGAGGTGGGACTTGGGAGTCAATATATATATATTTTAATTAATTTATTTATTGTTGGTTGGGATGGGTCTTCATTGCTGTGTGTGGGCTTTCTCTAGTTGTGGTGAGCGGGGACTACTCTTTGTTGCAGTGCACGGGCTTCTCATTGCGGTGGCTTCTCTTGTTGCAGAGCACGGGCTCTAGGCACGTGGACGTCAGTAGTTGTGGCACGTGGGCTCAGTAGTTGTGGCTTGCAGGCTCTAGAGCACAGACTCAGTAGTTGTGGGGCATGGGCTTAGTTGCTCCATGGCATGTGAGATCTTCCCGGACCAGGGATCGAACTGGTGGCCCCTGCATTGGCGGGCAGATTCTTAACCATTGCGCCACCAGGGAAGTCCTGGGAGTCAATATTTTTAAAAAGCTCTCCAAATGATTTTGATGATTACCAGGTTGGGGAACCACTGCTAGGAGATTTCTTATTGTGGTAACAGTGTCTCCACTTTCTGAGGGAGGTATCGTTTTCGAAGCTTGTTGTGACATTGCACTGCTGTATTAGTTATGGTATCCGATCTCAAGGGGATTGCGCCCCTACCCCCCCACCTCTCTCTCTCTCTCTCTCTTCCAGAGTGCTAGTGCCAGAGCTGCTTTGCTCTACATGACCTTGCTCTTTGATCACAGTTGATTGGTCTAGAGGTAGCCATCTTACTGAAGCAGGATTTATTTATTTATTTATTATTTGGTTGTGCCAGGTCTTAGTTACGGCAGGCAGGCACCTTAGTTATGGCATGCATGTGGGATTTAGTTCCCTGACCAGTAATCGAACCTGGGCCCCCTGCATTGGGAGGGTGGAGTCTTAACCACTGCGCTACCAGGGAAGTTCCCTGAAGCAGGATTAATGAGAGTCTTTCTTGGGGTTTTAACTTGAGACTCAGAGAGCCAAGTTTTATCTACTCATTATTTCCTTAAAATCTGGCTATCATGTTTTCTACTGTGGGATAGAGCTCATCTGTGGAGATAGAGAATAAAGCAGAATGCTTATAGAAACTTAAATATGAGATAGGGAGACAGTCTTGATAATATTCAAATCCAAGTATTTTGGAAGGTTCTAGCAACTGTGGTCCCTTGTTATGGGGTCAGGAGCAAAGAGGGCAGGGTATCCTTACTATTTGCAGGAATGATGTTGGTCTTCTGCTTTGTAAAATGATTTTTTTAATTAAAAAAAAAAAAAAACAACTTCCAAGTTCATGGAGAACTCTGATCTGTTATGGCTAATGACATGTGGGGTATACCAGATGTGGCAGACAGAACTATGACTCCCCAAAGCTGTCTGTCCCGATCTCCAGAACCTCTGACTGTGTTACCTTACATGTACAAAGGGACTTTGCAGATGTGATTAGGTTAAGTATCTTGAAATGGGGAGATGATCCTGGATTATCTGGGTGGGACTAATGTAATTACGAGGGTTCTGATAAGAGAAAGTGAGAAGAGAAAAGAGAGATAAGGCGGAGAATGTGATGACAGAAGCAGAGGTTGGAGTGATGAGATTTCTGGGTTTAAAGGTGGTGGAAGGGAACCACATGCCTAGGAAGGCAGATGATCTCTAGAAGCTGTAAATGACAAGGAAAGGGATTTGCCCCTAGAGCCACAAGAAGGAATGCAGACTTGCTCTTAGCTGAGATCCATTTTGGTCTTCTGACTCTCAGACCATAAAATAATAAATGTATGTCATTTTAAGCCACCAAGTTTATGCTAATTTGTTATAGAGGCAGCACCCGGTGAAAACAAAGGCACAATTGAGACTTTCTTAGTGTTATTGGCCAATCCTGTGATGCTAAGGGGATGGCTTCCAGTGACTGAGGACCCAGAAGCCACACTCCTGAGTTACTCTCAGTTCAGTTGCCCATAGCTCCACGAAAACATGTCTTATGGTCATTGATTCTGGTACCCTTGCATTAACAGACAGAAGATACTGGGCTTGGACCCGATCCTCCTTCTTTGCTCCTGCCCAGCCACTCTCTTTGGGAAGGGAGGCAAGCAGTAAAGTCCTCCAAAGACTACAGCCATTGTTTAGACAGAAGAGCAGAAAGTCACAACAATCTGAAAAATGAGATCTCTGGTCTTGAGTAAAATGGGCATATTGATCGGATGAAGAAGACAGCGTCCACAAAGTGAAATTCAACCCCAGAGCTCTGCTCTTTCCCTCTGTCTACTCAGGCCCCATAATGAGAGGCTTGTGAGCAATCAGGACTGTGATCGCTAATGCTCAGTGTGGAATGATTAGCTGCCATCAGCCAGGCAAAGAGTACTAACTGATGCTTGTTTATAGTTAAATAGAATCGAGCTCTTTTTGTTTGCTTTTTTAATCTGCTCTCACCTAGGTTTTTGGCTTTATAAGAGCACCCAACTCTCCTTTGGAGAGTGGGAGACCCTACTCAGTTTCTTAGGTGCCTGTTATCTTTTAAACACTTATTCAAACAAACATTTTGGAGAGCACACCATAATTGCATGTTACAGTTTTACAAAGCCATATTTTGGATAGAAAATGGGTACATGTTAAAATACGTCCTATGTTCCAGATCAGACCACAATGCTGTGTTCTGCTTACGTGGTTGTCTCTTACTCTGAGGTGAAAAAGAAGCTCTGTTTTACTTCTGAATATCTCCCTTCCAGAATGAGATTGATGTGCAGAAATGGAATGAAGTGGTTTGTATCATGTGACAACAAAAAATTAGATATTGCTTTGGGTTTTTTTTTTTTTTTTTTTTTTTTTTTTTTTTTTTTTGGGTTTTTTTGCAGTACGTGGGCCTCTTACTGCCGTGGCCTCTCCCGTTGCGGAGCATAGGCTCCGGACGCGCAGGCTCAGCGGCCATGGCTCACGGGCCCAGCCGCTCCGCGGCATGTGGGATCTTCCCGGACCGGGGCATGAACCCGTGTCCCCTGCATCGGCAGGCGGACTCTCAACCACTGCGCCACCAGGGAAGCCCCTGCTTTGGGTTTTTACTATGATTTTATAAGGTATGATGTCTCATACGTGTAATGGTGGGAAGCCCATGGCTTCTCTCTTTTTACATTTATTTTTAAACAGTTTCAAACTTACAGAACATCTCTAAGAACTCGATACACATTTCACCAACCAGATTCACCAATTGTTAACATTTTGCCACTTTTATAATACTTTAATATATATGTGAGGGAATATATATATTCTATATTCATATATATATTTCGCACCCCTGAACCATTTGAAAGTAAGTCGTGGACATCATATCCTTTATTCTTATGTACTTCAATGTATATTTCCTGAGACAGACATTCTCGAGCATAATTATTCTAGTTATCTACTGCTATATGACAAACCAGTTCCAACTTAATGGTGTAAAACAACAGCTATTTTGTATTGCTTATGGATTCCGTGGGTCAGGAATTTGGAGTGAGAACAGTGGAGATGGCTTGCCTCTGCTTTACGCTGTCTGGAGCCTCAAGGGGGAAGACTCAAACCTCTGGAGATGTCTTAAACACTGGAATCTGGAACTACCTAGAACTTTCTTCATTCACATGTCTGGTGTCTGGACTGGTTATCTCAACATCTGGGTTAAGTTGTGACTGCTGACCAGGACCCTACATGTGGCCTCTTTGTGTCTTGGTTTCCTCACTGGGTTTCCTTACTTGGGTTGCCTCAGTGCTGTTGGGCGTCTGCTACGGCAGTTCAGGGCACTAAGAATGAGTGTTTCTGTGAACAATGTGAAAGCGTCAGGGCCTTCTTTGGACAGCCTCAGAGTCACATAACGTCACTTTTGCTCTACTTCCTTAATGAAAGTCGTCAGAAGTCTGCCAAACTTCAAGCGTAGGGAGATTAGAACCCACATCTTTTTAATTTATGTTTATTTATTAATTTTGGGGTAAGATATGCAAAACGTACAATTTACCATTTTAACTATTTTTAAGTGTATGGCTTAGTGGCATTAAAGACGTTCACATTTTTGTGCAACCGTCACCACCATCCATCTCCAGAAATTTTCCGTCTTCCCATCTCAAACTATGTACCTGTAAAACAAATAACTCCTTATTCCTTCCTCTCCCCAGCCCTTGGCAACCACTATTTTACTTTCTGTCTCAATGAATTTGACTATTAGAAGAAACTCATACAAGCAGAATCATACAATGTTTGTTTTATTTCACTTAGCATAATGTCTTCAAGGTTAATCCAAGTTGTAGCATATAGTCAGAATTTCTTTCCTTTTAAAAGCTGAATAAGGGCTTCCCTGGTGGCGCAGTGGTTGAGAGTCCGCCTGCCGATGCAGGGGACACGGGTTCATGCCCCGGTCCGGGAAGATCCCACATGCCGTGGAGCGGCTGGGCCCGTGAGCCATGGCCGCTGAGCCTGCGCGTCCGGAGCCTGTGCTCCGCAACGGGAGAGGCCACAACAGTGAGAGGCCCGCGTACCGCAAAAAAAAAAAAAAAAAAAAAAAAAAAACCTGAATAATATTCCATTGTATGTAGTATATACTACAGTTTGTTCATCCACTCATCTGCTGATGGACAATTGTAGAACCCATATCTTAACGGAAGAGTGTCGAAGATTTGCAGCAATCTCTATAACCACTACAATAACCACAGTATAATTATAAAATCAATACATTTAGCACTGATACAGTACCGTTGGCCCCTGGTTCTTGAGTTAGACTGGCCAAGTTTGGAGTCTGTCCCTGCTTTTTATGAGGTATAGACTTTTGGTAAGTAGCTCTGGCCTCTGATCTTTAGTCTCCTCATCTCTAACTACCTATGTCTTAGGGTGGCTGTGAGGCCTAATAAAATACTTACGCGATGATTCTGGCACCCAGTAGTGGCTGAGTAAGCTTTAGGTCTCCCTTTCACCTCAGAGAATTAAACATGTCACTGAGCGCTCAACAGGCCTACAATTAATTACTGGTTGGCTGGGAAGCTTTAGAGGCGACTTTGGTTTTCTAAGAAATAATGAAGAAATTTATTATACACTTAAATTGTTGCCTTATGAGTTCCCATTTCTGAAGGTTCATCTTCTTTTTGTTAGATGCAGGTTAAGCATCATCAACCAAGAGAGAGAATTCTCCATTTATTAAAAACAAGTTATAGTCATTTAAAAGAAAAACGTATTATCAATCTACCAGCATCATGAAGGTACAGCAAACCTAATTTCTGAATCAGGATACCTTTGGCTACAAGTAGTAGAACACCCAACTCAAAAATAGCTTAAGCTATAGAGAAATTGTATTATTTTATAAGAGGAAGACCAGCAGCATGGATGCTCCAGAGTTGGATAATTCAGTGGCTCAGTGATCCCACAAGGGTCCACAAAAGTTTTGGTCTAAGAGACCACAAAAACCTCTATTGGAGCCTCTTCCATAGGTTGGCCTAGACCACAAATGGAAACCTTCTCATGGTGGCAAGATGGCTGCAGTAGTTTCCAGCATCACATTCAGACATGGCAACATTCAGAAGAGACCATCTTTTCCTGTGAACTCTTGGAGAGTGAGAACTCCTTCTAAGAAGCCCTCCAGAAGATTCTCCTCACCGCTCATTCATCAGATTTGCATCACTTGCCCATGTCCAAACCACCTGTGGAAGGGAAATGGAACCCCCATTAACTGACTTAAACCAATTGTGGTTAACTTCTTGGGTCTGGTGTTGGGACTGGCACCAGCCTCTCCTGAAATACTGGCCATTGGCTGGGAGCTGAAAAAATGTGGGAGGAGGGGCAATAAATACTACCTGCTACAGCAGCGGTCCCCAACCTTTTTGACACCAGGAACTGGTTTCATGGAAGACAATTTTTCCACGGGGTTGGCGGGCAGGGAATGGTTCAGGTGGTAATGTGAGTGACAGTTCAGGCAGTAATGTGAGCGATGGGGAGCCATGGGGAGCGGCAGATGAAGCTACCTATGCTCCCTTGCCTGCCGCTTACCTCCTGCTGTGCGGCCCGGTTCCTAACAGGCTGCGGACAGGTTGGGGACCCCTGTGCTACAGTATACTAGTTAGATTTTGTTATATCCAAGCATTAGAAATTAGAATGAAAAATCCATTTTTGTATATCTGCATCATTAGCAAATGCCTGAAGTTCTTTAGAATGTAGTTTTGATAAGCAATTGACATGAAACATAATAGTAATTTGGTAATCAAGAAAGATGAAGTAGATATAATTAACTTTGAAATGCTTTTTAAAATGATAAGTGTTTCTAAGAGTCTAAAAAACTTCCCAAGTATAGTAAGGAGTTTGTTAAAAGTGTGTTCACCATTTTTGCATTTATGTTTCTTTATAGTCTTAGCAGGTAAACTCTCTATGTAAGGATTTATTTTCTTTCAATTTTAATTTTCCACTAATCAATTTCTCTATAAAATGATGGATGCAATTAAGAATGTATTTAAGGGGCTTCCCTGGTGGCGCAGTGGTTGAGAGTCCGCCTGTCGATGCTAGGGGACATGGGTTCGTGCCCCAGTCCGGGAGGATCCCATATGCCGCGGAGCAGCTGGGCCCGTGAGCCATGGCCGCTGAGCCTGTGCGTCTGGAGCCTGTGCTCTGCAACGGGAGAGGGCACAACAGTGAGAGGCCCGTGTACCGCAAAAAAAAAAAAAAAAAAAAAGAATGTATTTAAGAACTAAGTATAATCACTCCCTTTTCCTAATTTTAATTTCTTCTGTATTTTTGTCCCAAGCATACTAGTGATTATAGGCCATGTTCACAGCAGTACAATTCCTATTTACTCAGTAATGCCCATAGGAAAACCGAAATTTGCACAAGTGAAAGAGATCAGCTTCCCAGGTCATCATGTCATCTGTTACAGTTAATATCAGACAAGTAGGCTAGATAACAGTGTAACAAATATACCCCCCCAACCCCAATCTCAGAAACGTTTATATTTTGTTCATGCCATATACCCATAGAAGTTGAATGGAGTATAGAGGACTCTGCTCATGCTACTGACTGAGGGACTCAGGTTGACGGGGGAGCCAGCATTTCAAATGTGCCACAGGGAAAAGGGGGCTTGGGGGAAACTTCACGCCAGCAATTACACGTTTTGTCCAGAAGCTACACATGTACTTCTAGTCATTTTATTTGTCAGAACCAATTACATGACACCCTAACCCATGGGGGCCAAGAAGTATGTTCCTGCCAAGTCCCTGGGAGATGGAGAGCCAGCAACACTGGTGAGCAGTATTTTTGACAACTGCAACAATGTACCAGTGTGTATCACTGTCTTTCAACGGGAGGGGAGACATGCCCTAAGGAACAATTAGTCCTCAGTTGTTATAACCAAAATGGAAATGCTTCAGTTAGGGTGGTGCTCTATACCCTGGTATGACTACAAATACAGCTTCAGCAAGGACAGAAAATCTCATCTCATGACTTGAACTGCGGTATGGCTTTTCCCTCATGTTAGGTAAAAATGTAGCCTTTTTCAAATCTGTGTGTCACTGCATACTGGAAGGGTGGTATCAAGCAAGTAATCCTTGGAGTGTATTTCCAGCTGCCCAGTCTAATTTCCTCTTCACTTTCTAATCATGGGTCTTCTGTCCACATTGCTTGATATCATAGATTGTTAGGTTTTTGATTGTAAATGTTGGGCCATCTCCATTTATTTGGTATAAAGGATGATTCATTCTAAAGAGAACTTAAAACCTTTATTGCTGATTTTGATAATTGTGGTCATGCCTGTGCAAGCACAGTGAACAAGTACATTTAATCAACTTAGTCTGAAAACTTAGTCTGAATATTTAGTCTGAATGCTCCAGCCATTTCTTGCCCCAAACAATCTAAGTCAGTCCATGGACTCTTTAATAAATCAAGCTTCAATGGCAAGAATGGCAATAGGGGAAGTGTCTCATGTGACAGGAAATAAAGGGAGAAGTCCAGCCACTCTTCTCCATTGGTGTTAAATAATAATAGTAATAATAATAATAGTATTTGAATAGTTGAATGCACATTTCATTCTAGGCTCTTTAGTAGTTGCTGTGTGTATGTATGTGTGTGTGTGTGTGTGTGTGTGTGTATATATATATATATATATATATATATATATATATACACACACACACAAATATATAGTACACTCTAGCCAATCCTCAGCACAAATAGAGTGAGTTGGCTGGTATCGTCTGGTTTTCATATGAGGAAACAGTCTCAGATGTTTGTCCAAGTTCAAACAGCTACTCAGTGTCTCCAACTGTAACAAAACTTTGAGAATTTAGGCTTGATTTTATTTTATTAACTGTCCAGTTTTCTTTTAATTCCCTAAAGATGTTATTTGTACCTGTAATTTTTAAATAGCTTTCTATTTTGTATAATACTGATTTAATTATATCTTTAAAATCTTCCCAGTGTACTGTAAGTACGTCCAAAATCTTTGCAGAATTATAGGTCTAACCCTGTGACTTAGCAGGTATTCAGACAATGCTTTGAATGAATGAATGCATCCGTGTGAGGTTCACATGTCTGGCTGAAAGCTACTACCTGCTTTACGCATGCCAATCCAGACCAGTTGAGCTGGCTTGAACTCCAAGGCCTATTTGCTATCAGTTTTCTAAACAAGCAGAATTAGCTATGTGTTTTTTCTATCTAAGTAGAAGAGAAGATTTAAGAATGATTTTCATGACTGATTATATTAAAAAATGCATGCTGAATAATATATTTAACAACAAACAACAACAAATAATAACAAATGTGTGAGCGCAAGAACAAACCAAAATCAAAATAACTTATTAAAGAATAAATTTTGTACTGTATTTTCTAAAGTTTTTGCAATAAGCTTGTGTTACCTTCATGACTGGAATAAAAACAAAAAAGATTTTAAAAAAATGCATGCTGACTGTAGAAAATCTAGCAAATGCAGAAAAACATAAATAAGAATATAAAAATAACTCCAAATTCCAGAGATTCGTTCTCCCAGTCATTGTTTTTAAAGGCATGTGTATACACACAGTTTACACAACTCTCAGTATATATAGTATTGCAGCCTGACTTTTCACTTTATTATGTCCTTTAAAATCTTTTTTAAAAGATGCTTGTCAGTGGTCTCATACTGTTTCATCATATAAAGGGGGCATAATTTATTATTGGACGTTTAGGCTCTTGTCATTTTTTTGCTATTATAAATAATGTGATGAACATCTTCTATATAAATCTTTGTGAGCATGATTTTCAATGTACCGTCCGTCCTTTGGAGTCCCTTGACTGGTGACACGTACCTCTGCTAACTGATATTTGACACATGGGGCTGAAGCTGTGTAGCTAGAACTTATTAAGAAGACAAATAGTGTAGCAGTGGCCTGTCTCATGCTCATAAAATAAAATGGATACAAGTATAATTTTGCAGGCCATTTATTTGGTTAAAAACTGGATGCCTCATTGATTCCACACACAATATATCCCAAAAGAATGAAGGTGACCTTGGAGACAGCCAGTCATTCAGAATCCAGTTAATCAAGCCTCAGGGTATTTGGTTCCCAACACCAACCAGAGCCATCATGATATGTCAGATTCTTGTTACTCAGAATTTAGGAAGGGATGTGGGTTCTGTTTAGCTTGTGGGTGCTCTTCTGGAAACAACAGAAGATCTCAGTCTTTAACTCTAAGGAATGTTGGTTGTGGGAGTTGCAGGCTTTTGTAGAAAGAGTAACAATTTAGTCTAAAATTTACTGAGCTTTACTGAAGACCGCCAAAAAGAGGAAATCATTTAAACTTGAATATCACCCCACCAGAAGACTGGAAAAAAGCACAGTCTTAGAACTCTGTGCTTCTAGGACATCTGAGATATATAGCGCATCTATTTATAAAGTTCTTTAAACTGGGGTCTCATTTATTTTGTCAATATCTTGCAGAATCAACAAAAATTAAAATCCATGTTAAAAAAAAGACCTGAGTTGCTTTCCAGTTATTTAAGCTACAGGCACCAAAGCTTAGCATTCATCTCTAATAGCCTAAGAGGATGACGATTTTACCTTTGATCTAGAATTTGTTTAATCTTCTAGGACAGTGCAGGAGATTCTAGGTCCAAATTCCAGGTGTTTAATATGTTTCAGTTTTGCGCTCTGCTTCATGATGACAATTTTATCACTAGCTCTTAACACTGTACTAAATTGCTATATTAATATTAATGTCATATAGCTGATTCACTTTGTTATACAAAAACTAACACAAGGTTGTAAAGCAATTATACTCCAATAAAAACGTTAAAAAATATTAATGTCAAAGTGTGAAAAATTCAACGGGTAAATGGTATACAAATTAGCCTAATGCAAACTTTAATGGATTCCTGCACTAAAAAAATCCTTTGAAACAAAGGTAACTAAAGTGGTAAAAAAGACCAACCAATGACCATTAAAAGGGAAGATTGCTACAAGTTAAAGAATAAAATACTTTAAAGCAAACAAGCAAGCTTGACTGATTTTAATCAAACAATATGAATGCAATAGCTGGTATAAACCTTCGATTATATTATGGGGTATAAACAGGAAACATTTTTTTCCCAGTCACAGTGCTGTGAGTTGAATTGTGTCTGCAGTAAAAGATAAGTTGAAGTCCAAACCCCTGGTACCTGCGAATGTAAACCTATTTAGAAATAGGGTCTTTGCAGATGTAATCTAATTACGATGAGGTCATTAGAGTGGACGCTAATCCAACAAGGCTGCTCTCCTCATAAGATGATGCACATTTGGGCAGACAGACATGCACAGAAGGAAGGCAGTGAAGGTGGCCATGAGGTAATGGAGGCAAAGACTGGAGTGATGCATCTGCAAACCAAGGAATGGCAAGGATTTCCGGCAAACACCAAAAGCCAGAAGGGGCAGGGAAGAATCCTCTCCTAGTCTTCAGAAGGAACGTGGCCTGGTGGACAGATTGATTTCAGATTTCTGGCCTCCAGAACTGTGAGACTATGTTTCTGTTATTTTAAGCCACACAGGTTGTGGTACTTTGTTATGGTAGCCCCAGCAAGCTAATAATAGTCATGGTTTTCTCTAGGTTCTGCCAAATCCCTGTCTTCTCTTGCCTCAATTACGTCTGAGACAGATCACATGGATTGCTGGTCAGTCACTATTTTAAAAAGTCAGTCCAGTTTAAGCCTCTAATCTTATATCCAATTTACATCTCATCTCTTTCCCCACCTCCAGTGTCAGCCAGGCTTCTGGGTCAGAGGACTTGGGGTCTTGATGAGGATTGTGCTTGCAAATTTCCTACCCCTCATAGAAGTGATGGAGAGGCATGTCTCATTCTAGGACACCTTGTCCCCTGCATCTGCTGGATCTGGTGTTGGAAGGAAGTGGACTCAGAGAGACGGCAGGAGTGAGTGATGGGGTGTCCCCTTTGGTCTTGTTCTCAATGAATCTGGTCCTATGTTATTGGTGGCCCCTGTGTCTCCCTGGGGTGGTGTTTGCTTTTCTCCTACCAACACTGTCCCCCAGAACTTCCTGTGAGAGAGACAGCTAAGTCTCCATTTGGTGCTTCCCGTAGGTTCATGTCCAAGATGCAGGGTGGCCTCAGAGCGCCTGCTTTTCCTCTTCTCTCTGCTCCTTCCTAGGGAGCCATGGGAACCACCAAAGTTCTCCATTCTTTCCTTACACCCTGGGACTGAGACGGAGAAAGGGCTGCATCCATCTTTTCCCAGTCATGCCACAGCACTCCCTTGTCACTATGGAAACAGTGCAGACCACTCTGTCATCATCCTGCCTTCAGCATGCCTTAGGCAGGAAGTGGTCTTGTGCTCCTGTAAGAGAGAACTCTCCCGGTGTGAATCCATGCCTCCCAGAAACTCCTCCAGCAACCTGCTCACCAGTGGCAGCTCTGATTCCACAGCCTCCAGCCGTCGAGGGCAGCACTGTATATCCTGGATGTCGGTGCCCTAACAAATGATTCTTTCAAGGCTTTGGTTGCCTGGCTTCAGTGGATACTTACAGCATCCTCCTCCTCGGCAAGGAGAAGAAAAGGACTTGAGGGAGATAACAGGACTCTTACTATGAGCACTGCCTTCCTGCGCCTGCAGCTCCCTATGGCTCCCCTCCCACCCCTAGTCTTGCTGTACAGCCCGGAAAGGTGTGGAGCTGGTGTGAGAATCGTCAGTCCTGAGCAAAGTGTCTTGACTCAGTTGTTGGTGGTTCTCCTTTGAATGTGGGAATATTTCATGCCTAAACTTTGCCCTCACTTTGGCGTCTTGGGAGTGCTGAAGGCGCGAAGCTTACAAGAGTGGCCTGCACCATTTTTGTAGTGAGAGGGGTGTAGGGTGGCATGACTGGGGAAAAGATGCGTCACTGACTCCTGGGCAAAGATCAATTCCCACTGAATTGCTGTTACACCAGGAAAATGTGTTTTATCTTTCTTGGTTTTTCCCTTCCTCATACTTAGCCTTTGATATTCCAAGATGTTTTATATTTTTGCCAAGATCTTATGATTAATGAGACGGAGGAGTGAGATTTAATGTATAAGGTCTAAAGAGGGTGCTGCCAGGTGGCTGTGACTCATAGACCCCTTCCATTAGCTGGGCATCCCAGTGAGTTTTAGAGGAAGGGAATCTGCTTCCACTCACCTGCTTGGAGATTGGCTGGCTGAAGTTTTGAGATCATTATTTCAGTAATTGTATTAGCTGTTTGATGACTCCATTTCTAGGCTAAGTGTTCTCACAATGCGACACCCCTGATCATCATGAGCAGTCCCACATGGAAAGTTGTTAGAAATACAGATTCTCAGGCCCCACCCCAGAACTATTGAACCAGAAACTGGGGCTAGGTCGCAGGCATTTATATTAGCAAATGCTCCAAGCGATTCCACTGTGCACTCGTGTTTGAGAACTGCTGTTCCAAAGATGTTTCTCTTCCCCAATTCAAAATGATACTCTAAGAAGTGGGTGTCTACTTGGTATGGCCTAATACGAAAGATATGCCTTACCTTAAAAATTATTCCTTTGAAGTTCTCTTATGATTTTCCATCCATCACACACTTTAGCTTAAAAGCTTTCTGATGCACTTTAGCTGAGGCAAAGAGAGTCTCCTAAGGAGAAAACTCCAGAAGTTTATTAACTACTTCAAGCAAGGCAACTTCCACTTGAGTCCAATCATCCTTACTGTGATGCTTATTAACTATAGAATATTTCCTCGTGTAAGACGAGGATTAAGGATGGGACTCACCTTTCCTTGCATTATCTTCTCCATAGCAATTATCACCATCAAACATACCATATATTTTATTTGCTTATTTTATGTTCTGTATGTCCTCCTCCACATGAATGTGAGCTTTATGAAGGCAAGGGCTTTTGTATGTTTTAGTCACTGCTGATTCCCCAGCACCTTGAACAGTACTGGGAACATTGTAGACATTCACAATTATTTGTTGAGTGAATGCATGAAGGTTGGTTTTCAAGAATGTGTTATACAAGTTGTTGTAGATTTCTATGCTTATTGATTCATTGAAGAAAATTACAGTTTTTGTTCTGATTTCTACTTGTCAGGATGCTTAATACCACAGGCTTCATAAGGTCCTCAGAAGTCCCATCATTTTAGTGCAACATGAACAGAAGAATTTATTAGATTGATGTGGACGTTATTACCTAGGGGTATGCTACAGAGCATCATGGATGGGAACTGGACAGGGGAGAAGACACGGGAGGCAGGGAGAACAATAATGTGAAATGAACACAAAAGGATTTATGTTGGTAACTCCTGGGTATGACAGTCTACTGTTGGTTCAGGAGTGTCCTTTTGTAGCGATTATTTTGGGGCAGTAAATCTGTTTATCAGTAACTGTGTTAGGTCTAACACATCCCAGGATGCAGTATTTCCACTTTCCTGTTGGCACACCTGACAGCTCCTACTTCACAGATGTTCACTGTTCTCTGGCTCATTGATGATCCCATTTTGACGCAGAAGAGCTGGTTTCCACTCTTGAAGCACTGGGAGGGCAATAGGCAGACACACTTGGAGGTGGCAGCTGCAATGAGAGAGACAGTGTGATTCACCACAGTGCTTTAAGGTTTGATTTTACCTAACTTGTCCCCAGAGCAGTGAGCACTTTGGTGGCAATGAGTGAGAATGCTGGAACAAAGGCAATGACCCAACTGTGGCTGAATGGAGTGATCTGGGTATAAGAGAGGAGAGGGCACTGGTAAGTCCATAAGGTGCAAGAGCTGGGCTACCTCTGACCCCTCCCTCTCACTCACTGCCCACATCCAATCAATCCATTTACACAATGTCTTCAGTCTGTCCTTCATGTTCTTTTCTCATTGGCATCACCTGGGAACAGTTATATAAGGTATCATTTATTGAGCCTGCACCATGAAACCACACACTAGGCCAAGTGCTTTGTGTAATTTATTTCATTTAATTCTCACAATAAACATATGAACTATATGGCATTATACTAATTCTACAGATGAAGAAACTCAGCTCAGAGAGGCTAAGTGATATGCCTATGGTCCCACAATTAGTAAGTGGTAGAGGCATATTTTAAATCGTGAATGACTCGCAAGCCTGAACTCCTTTAACATAACTCTGTGTCACATTTTAAATTTCTTTCTAGAATATTCCTGGGTTATGACTAGGGATCTGGATTTTTAATAAGCAGTTAAATTGGGTGATACTTTTATAAGGCCTGGTTTCAAAACCACCCCAACACTTCATAATTCATATAAATCTTGTGTTCATGAAAGAGTTTTAAAATGATCATTTAGGGGTAAAGTTACCAAAGCCAAGCATATTAAACAAGTTTTAAGTAAATGGATATAGGCTCATTTATACATACACATGTTTTAGTCAAAGTTCAAGGTCCTCCACAGATGGTCTCAGCATCCCTGCACAACATTATCTTTTCTGCTTTCTCTGTCCCAGGTAGAGTGACTCCCTCTCTCTTTCCCAAACAAGACCCCGAAGGTGTTCCAGGTTGTGTCCTTTGCCCACACTAGCCCCTTCCTTTGCCGGACTGATGTGCTCTTTCCAGTTCCCCACATGTCTGATGTCTACAAGCCTCACCTCTTTCATGAAGCATTTTATAGGCACATACCCCGACGGATGTTTCCTTTAAATAAACTTTAATGGTGTAAATTTGTCAGCACTACCTCTGATGTTTTCATACTTTCTTGTTAGTTAGCTTTTCATATGTCTTTCTCCCAAGACAGTTATAAGTGCTTTGTTAGAGAGCAGTAACTGTGGTTCTTCCATCTGTTTATCCCATTCAGTTGTTAACAAGGTGCTCAATTAATTCTGCTTCATCAATTGATTTCAATTCTGAATTTGAGGGTGCAGGTATAAGTATTCAAAAAGAAATGTATTTGGTGGATCTGTGATAATTTATGTTGCCAAAATATCTGAGTCAGCCTGAGAATCAGGCTCTAGTCTCTTTGGGGCAGGTATCAGTTCTTTCCCACGTGTCTCAACTGATGGGAGAAAATAGGGAAAGGGAATGGGGAGATGATCATTAAGCGTATAAGCTTCCTGTCCTCAGTAGGAAATAGTTCATGAACAGGCGTGAATTTCCCTTTTTACACCTTTGCCAACCAGCTAGAGAAATTCTAGATGGGGAGAGTCTTGTTTGTTGTTGGAAACTATAGGGTTTGGTGAAGGACAGGAGACTGTTCTACCTCTAGAGAGGATGTCAGTTCCCCAGGCTTGTGGAAAGGCCATGGTCACCACTCTTGTAGTATGGTTATAGCTTAAATACTTTTAGCAAGATGATTTTCAGATTATTAGCATGAAAAGGCCCTTCCTGTCACCTCCACTAATTCTTGTTTCCATCCTTATGAAACCCTTCCTGGCCAGAAGGTATTTACCTCTCTTACCACTCTTGTCACATACTGTCTTATATTAAAGTTATTCATGTAATCATTTGAAAAGCTGTGAAAATTAACTCCCCAAACTGAACAATTCGAGGGTACAAAGCTCCTTTATCATCACACCTCTCACCTTACTATGTACAGTGACTTTGGCGTATTGGATACTAAATGGATGTTTACTGAATACATTTTCCCCTCCTGTTGGTTGATCCTGGATATTTTTGAAATTTAGATAAAACATTTCATAGCTATAAAAGTAGGCTCCTTGGGGAGGCTTCTGTGTTCTAAGTTTTGCAAAGTGAACTTCATGTCACTTTGGAGTTCCATTTTAAACTTTTTATCATTTCATTTTTGATAGAGAAGGAAAAGAGTAACAAAGTAGTACAAAATGTAATCAAGAACACAATTTAATCAAGGTGACATTCAATTCAATCCAAAATTAGTAATATCCCAATTTGCCATGAGTGGGTTGGGTATAAAATACATTTTTAGTTTCCTCTCTTTATAAATGCTGTGGTTTGTACACTGACTCTGTTCTGTAGTGCTACAGGAACAGAAATCTCTGTGACACTGACTTTTGCTCACCAACTAAGAAGGCTGGCACAGGCAGACCATATCTTTAGGGGGAAAAAGGCTTTCAGTTTTCTAACTGTGTGTAGGATCAAAGGATATTTTATTTATTTATACATTTATTTATTTTGCGGTACACGGGCCTCTCACTGTTGTGGCCTCTCCCGTTGCAGAGCACAGGCTCCGGACGTGCAGGCTCAGCGGCCATGGCTCACGGGCCTAGCTGCTCCACGGCATGTGGGATCTTCCCGGACTGGGGCACGAACCCGTGTCCCCTGCATCGGCAGGCGGACTCTCAACCAATGTGCCACCAGGGAAGCCCCAAAGGATATTTTAAATGACTTAAATCTCTCATTAAGAAATGTTCATGTTTTAGTATGATTACCCCAAGACATTCTGCTAACTTGACCAGTATTGGTAAGTATTCAAACTTTTTATGTTCTTTTTTTTTCTTCTGAAGGTAACAGTAGTTTTTTTTTTTTTAATTGCACACATGTCTATAAACCTAATAAATAGGTTTTATCTTTTTTTTTTTTTTTTTTTGCGGTATGTGGGCCTCTCACTGTTGGGGCCTCTCCCATTGCGGAGCACAGGCTCCGGACGCGCAGGCTCAGCGGCCATGGCTCACGGGCCTAGCTGCTTCACGGCATGTGGGATCTTCCCGGACCGGGGCACGAACCCGTGTCCCCTGCATCGGCTGGCGGACTCTCAACCACTGTGCCCCAGGGAAGCCCTATTTTTTTTTATATAGTAGGTTCTTATTAGTCATCAATTTTATACACATCAGTGTATACATGTCAATCCCAATCACCCAACTCATCACATCACACCCCCACCCCCCCGCGGCTTTCCACCCTTGGTGTCCATACATTTGTTCTCTACATCTGAGTCTCAATTTCTGCCCTGCAAACTGGTTCATCTGTACCATTTTTCTAGGTTCCACATATATGCGTTAATATACGATATTTGTTTTTCTCGTTCTGACTTACTTCACTCTGTATGACAATCTCTAGATCCATCCATGTCTCAACAAATGACCCAGTTTCTTTCCTTTTTATGGCTGTGTAATATTCCACTGTATATATGTACCACATCTTCTTTATCCATTCGTCTGTCGATGGGCATTTAGGTTGTTTCCATGACAGGGCTATTGTAAACAGTGCTGCAATGAACATTGGGGTGCATGTGTCTTTTTGAATTATGGTTTTCTCTGGGTATATGCCCAGTAGTGAGATTGCAGGGTCATATGGTAATTCTATTTTTAGTTTTTTAAGGAACCTCCATACTGTTCTCCATAGTGGATGTATCAATTTACATTCCCACCAACAGTGCAAGAGGGTTCCCTTTTCTCCACACCCTCTCCAGCATTTGTTGTTTGTAGATTTTCTGATGAAGCCCATTCTAACTGGTGTGAGGTGATACCTCTTTGTAGTTTTGATTTGCATTTCTCTAATAATTAGTGATGTTGAGCAGCTTTTCATGTGCTTCTTGACCATCTGTATGTCTTCTTTGGAGAACTGTCTATTTAGGTCTTCTGCCCATTTTTTGATTGGGTTGTTTGTTTTTTTTAATATTGAGCTGCATGAGCTGTTTATGTATTTTGGAGACTAATCCTTTGTCCATTGATTCGTTTGCAAATATTTTCTCCCATTCTGAGGATTGTCCTTGTGTCTTGTTTATGGTTTCTTTGCTGTGCAAAAGCTTTTAAGTGTCATTAGGTCCCATTTGTTTATTTTTGTTTCTATTTCCATCACTCTAGAAGGTGGATTAAAAAAGATCTTGCTTTGATTTATGTCAAAGAGTGTTCTTCATATGTTTTCCTTTAAGAGTTTTATAGTGTTCGGTCTTGCATTTAGGCCTCTAATCCATTGTGAGTTTATTTTTGTGTATGGTGTTAGGGAGTGTTCTAATTTCATTCTTTTACATGTAGCCATCCAGTTTTCCCAGCACCACTTATGGAAGAGACTGTCTTTTCTCCACTGTATATCCTTGCGTCCTTTGTCATAGATTAGTCGACCATAGGTGCATGGGTTTACCTCTGGGCTTTCTATCCTTTTCCATTGATCTATATTTCTGTTTTTGTGCCAGTACCATATTGTCTTGATTTCTGTAGCTTTGTAGTATAGTCTGAAGTCAGTAAGTCTGATTCCTCCAGCTCCGTTTTTCGTTCTCAAGATTGCTTTGGCTGTTTGGGGTCTTTTGTGTGTCCATACAAATTTTAGGATTTTTTGTTCTAGTTCCGTAAAAAGTGCCATTGGTAATTTGATAGGGATTGAACTGAATGTGTAGATTGCTTTGGGTAGTAGATTCATTTTCACAATATTGATTCTTCCAATCCAAGAACATGGTATATCTCTCCATCTGTTAGTATCATTGTTAACTTCTTTCATCAGTGTCTTATAGTTTTCTGCATACAGGTCTTTTGTCTCCTTAGCTAGGTTTATTCCTAGGTATTTTATTCTTTTTGTTGCAGTGGTAAATGGGAGTGTTTTCTTAATTTCTCTCTAAGATTTTTCATCATTAGTGTATAGGAATGCAAGAGATTTCTGTCCATTAATTTTGTATCCTGCTACTTTACCAAATTCATTGATTAGCTCTAGTAGTTTTCTGGTGGCATCTTTAGCATTCTCTATGTATCATGTCATCTGCAAACAGTGACAGTTTTACTTCTTCTTTTCCAATTTGTATTCCTTTTATTTCTTTTTCTTCTCTGACGAGGCTAGGACTTCCAAACGTATGTTGAATAATAGTGGTGAGAGTGGACATCCTTGTCTTATTCCTGATCTTGGAGGAAATGCTTTCAGTTTTTTACCATTGAGAATGATGTTTGCTGTGGGTTTGTCGTATATGGCCTTTATTATGTTGAGGTAGGTTCCCTCTATGCCCACTTTCTGGAGAGTTTTTATCATAAACCGGTGTTGAATTTTGTCAAAAGCTTTTCCTGCATCCTTTGAGATGATCATATGGTTTTTATTCTTCAGTTTGTTAATATGGTGTATCACATTGATTGATTTGCGTATATTGAAGAATCCTTGCATCCCTGCAATACATCCTACTTGATCATGGTGTATGATCCTTTTAATGTGTTGTTGTATTCTGTTTGCTAGTATTTTGTTGAGGATTTTTGCATCTATATTCATCAGTGACATTGGTCTGTAATTTTCTTTTTTTGTAGTATCTTTGTCTGGTTTTGGTATCAGGGTGATGGTGGCCTCATAGAATGAGTTTGGGAGTGTTCCTTCCTCCTCAATTTTTTGGAAGAGTTTGAGAAGGATGGGTGTTACCTCTTCTCTAAATGTTTGATAGAATTCACCTGTGAAGCCATCTGGTCCTGGACTTTTGTTTGTTGGAAGATTTTTAATCACAGTTTCAATTTCATTACTTGTGATTGGTCTGTTCATATTTTCTATTTCTTCCTGGTTAAGTCTTCGAAGGTTATTGCTTTCTAAGAATTTTTCCATTTCTTCCAGGTTGTCCATTTTATTGGCAAAGAGTTGCTTTTAGTAGTCTCTTAGGATGCTTTGTATTTCTGTGGTGTCTTTTGTAACTCTCCTTTGTCATTTCTAATTTTACTGATTTGAGTCCTCTCCCTCTTTATCTTGATGAGTCTGGCTAATGGTTTATCAATTTTGTTTATCTTCTCAAAGAACCAGCTTTTAGTTTTATTGATCTTTGCTATTGTTTTCTTTGTTTCTATTTCATTTATTTCTGCTCTGATGTTTATGATTTCTTTCCTTCTGCTAACTTTGGGTTTTGTTTGTTCTTCCTTCTCTTGTTCCTTTAGGTGTAAGGTTAGATTTTTTATTTGAGATTTTTCTTGTTTCTTGAGGTAGGCTTGTATAGCTATAAACTTCCCTCTTAGAACTGCTTTTGCTGCATCCCATAGGTTTTGGATCATCGTGTTTTCATTGTCATTTGCCTCTAGGTAGTTTTTGATTTCCTCTTTGATTTCTTCAGTGATCTCTTGTTTATTAGGTAACTTCTCCATGTGTTTGTCTTTTTTACATTTTTTCCCCTGAAATTAATTTCTAATCTCATAGCGTCGGGGTCAGAAAAGATGCCTGATATGATTTCAGTTTTCTTAAATTTACTGAGGCTTGATTTGTGACCCAAGATGTCATCTATCCTGGAGAACGTTCCGTGCGCACTTGAGAAGAAAGTGTAATCTGCTGTTTTTGGATGGAATGTCCTATAAATATCAATTAAATCTATCTGGTCTATTGTGTCATTTAAAGCTTCTGTTTCCTTTTTTATTTTCATTTAGGATGATCTGTCCACTGGTGAAAATGAGGTGTTAAAATCCCTCACTATTATGTGTTACTGTCGATTTCCTCTTTTACAGCTGTTAGCAGTTGCCTTATGTATTGAGATGCTCCTGTGTTGGTTGCATATATAATTGTTATATCTTCTTCTTGAATTGATCCCTTGATCATTATGTAGTGCTCTACCATGTCTCTTGTAACATTCTTTATTTTATAGTCTATTTTATCCGATAGGAGTAGCGCTACTCCAGCTTTTTTTTTGATATCCATTTGCATGGAATATCTTTTTCCATCCCCTCAGTTTCAGTCTGTATGTGTCCCTAGGTCTGAAGTGGGTCTGTTGTAGACAGCATATATATGGGTCTTCTTTTTGCATCCATTCCGCAAGCCTGTGTCTTTTGGTTGGAGCATTTAATCCATTCACGTTTAAGGTAATTATTGATATGTATGTACCTATGACCATTTTCTTAATTGTTTTGGGTTTGCTTTTGTAGGTCCTTTTCTTCTCTTTTGTTTCCCACTTAGAGAAGTTCCTTTAGCCTTTGTTGTAGAGCTGGTTTTGTGGTGCTGATTTCCCTTAGCTTTTGCTTGTCTGTAAAGCTTTTGATTTCTCCATCGAATCCTAATGGGATCCTTGCTGGGTAGAGTAATCTTGGTTGTAGGTTCTTCCTTTTCATCACTTTAAATATGTCATGCCACTCCCTTCTGGCTTGTAGAGTTTCTGCTGAGAAATCAGCTCTTAACCTTATGGGAGTTACCTTCTATGTTATTTGTCATTTTTCCCTTGCTGCTTTCAATAATTTTTCTTTGTCTTTAAGTTTTGCCAGTTTGATGAGTATGTGTCTCGGTGTGTTTCCCCTTGGGTTTATCCTGTATGGGACTCACTGCACTTCCTGGACTTGGGTGACTATTTCCTTTCCCATGTTAGGGAAGTTTTCAACTATAATCTCTTCAAATATTTTCTCGGGTCCTTTCTCTCTCTCTTCTCCTTCTGGGACCCTATGACGTGAATGTTGTTGCGTTTAATGTTGTCCCAGAGGTCTCTTAGGCTGTCTTCATTTCTTTTCATTCTTTTTTCTTTATTCTGTTCTACAGCAGTGAATTCCACCATTCTGTCTTTCAGGTCACTTATCTTCTTCTGCCTCAGTTATTCTGCTATTGATTCCTTCTAGTGTATTTTTCATTTCAGTTATGGTATTGTTCATCTCTGTTTGTTTGTTCTTTAATTCTTCTAGGGCTTTGTTAATCATTTCTTGCATCTTCTTGATCTTTGCCTCCATTGTTTTTTCGAGGTCCCGGATCATCTTCACTATCATTATTCTGAATTCTTTTTCTGGAAGGTTGCCTATCTCCACTTCATTTAGTTGTTTTTCTGGGGTTTTATTTTCTTCCTTCATCTGGTACATAGCCCTCTGCCTTTTCATCTTATCTTTCTGCGAATGTGGTTTTTGTTTCACAGGCTGCAGGATTGTAGTTCTTCTTGCTTCTGCTGTCTGCCCTCTGGTGGATGAGGCTATCTAAGAGGCTTGTGCAAATTTCCTGATGGGAGGGACTGGCGGTGGGTAGAGCTGGGTGTTTCTCTCTTTATGTTCTTTTTTAAAGACAAACTTAGACTCCTAGGAATTGTGGTATTTAGATATACGTCCTGCAAAGGGCTAATGGTAAAGGTAGATTTTGACTAAATCATAAGCCACCTATTGTTAGACAGGCTTGGAAAGAATTATTTGTGGGAAAAGGAAAAAAAAAAAAAGAAACTCTTTGCAGTAGAAGAGTTCCATGAAGTTCTTTCTCCATGATAATTAAGGAAAACAGATGCTAACACTAAACACATCCCCAAATACCTGTACTACCTATTGTGGTACAGACAGGAACCATTTATCCTCCCTGCTGTCCAAATCCCTTTTATTTTCTGTATGTATATTTGACAATAATGTTTGTACATTATAATTTTTAGAGAAAAAGTTATATTTTAAATACACTATTTAAATAAATACATAGTTGCATAGTATTTTCAACTCTTGTCTACTGCAAATTATTTTCTCTGAGAGAGGTGTCAGTTGGATAATGGTGTGGGTCAGGCAGCAAAAAAAATGAGTGGTAATGTTTACCTACATGATGATTTAATAATGATTAGAGTTGGACACTGTACATGTCTGGCCCTAGTTTGCAGTCTCTTACATGAAATTGCCTTGTTTCGATATGGTTGAAGGTCAGAACCCCCAGACACTGACCTGCTGAGTTGCCACCATCAGATGGCCTGCTGACTGTGCCACCCATGGTGACCCTCTGTCATGGATTCAATCCCACCACCCGTCAAGGGAGCTGGGTCTTGATAATCAGTTTTAAGTGGATCAGGAAGAACCTAGATGTGGGTTATAAGGTCTCTCCCCTTTTCAAGGACTGAGTTGAAGAATATTGGTTTGAAAAGTGAAAGAGAAGCTAAGGGTAATAATAAGGTTTTTGTCTTTGTTTTTGAAAAGTAACGTGGTTTCGGCAAAAGTTGGATGTTAGCAATTCCATAATTTTCCATTGCTTAATTTATGCCTTGATTTCAGATGAGTTTTTGAAGATGTGCCATAAGGGAAATCTAGCTGCTTATTTGAGTTCTGTTAAATCCTATTCTTCAACCCATATTTATGTATTATATGAAGCTTAATTGTACTATTTCAGGTTCCAATTTCATCTTAGACAGAGGTACTGCTGTGAAGTTTCTGTTTTTAAGCAATTCACAAATGAGATGCCTATAGGCAATACACTTACAGAAAATGGAAAGGTAATGCTACCTCTTAAGTATCAAATAGGCAGAGCTATAAAGGGGTAACAGTTCCAAGTTTTGGTGAGGGTATGGAAGGCAGTCTTTATGACACATGGTCAATATGAATTTAATATGATAAAAACGTTTCTAGAAAGCAAGTTGATACATTGTACCAAGAAAGACTTTATATTTTAAAATAATATTTATCTAGAAATTCCATTTTCTAAGGTATAGCCTAAAGAAATGGTCTTAGAGTATAGATCTATCTGTGATAGATTTGTCTATTACAACACTGCTTATAATAGCAAAATCTTGGGAAAAATCTGAAGGACTAACAGGAGATTGATTAAGTAAATCACAGAATGTCCATATAGGCTTTTGCAGACATTGAACATTATGTGGAAAGAGGCCAGTCACAGGTTTGTTCAAGATGGTGAAGTAGAAGGACGTGCTCTCACTCCCTCTTGTGAGAGCACTGGAATCACAACTAACTGCTGAACAATCTTCAACAGGAAGACACTGCAACTCACCAAAAAAGATACCCCACATCCAAAGACAAAAGGAGAAGCCACAGTGAGATGGTAGGAGGGGCGCAATCACAATAAAATCAAATCCCGTAACTGCAGGGTGGGTGACTCACAAACTGGAGAATACTTATACCACAGAAATCAACCCACTGGAGTGAAGGTTCTGAGCCCCACGTCAGTCTTCCTAACCTAGGAAAGGCGGAGAAATTCCTAGAGAATCAGACTTTGAAGGCTAGCAGGATTTGATTTCAGGACTTTGACAGGACTGGGGGAAACAGAGACTCCACTCTTGGAGGGCACACACAAAGTAGTGTGCACATCGGGACCCAGGGGAAGGAGCAGTGACTCCTTAGGAAACTGAAGCAGACCTACCTGCTAGTGTTGGAGGGTCTCCTGCAGAGGTGGGGGGTGGCTGTGTCTCACCATAAGGACAGGACACTGGCAGCAGAAATTCAGGGAAATACTCCTTGGTGTGACCCCTACCAGAGTCCGCCATTGGCACCAACAAAGAGCCCGGGTAGGCTCCAGTGTTGAGTTGCCTCAGGCCAAACAACCAACACAGAGGGACTCCAGCCCCATCCATCAGCAGACAAGCGAATTAAAGCTTTACTGAGCTCTGCCCACCAGACCAACAGCCAGCTCTACCCACCACCAGTCCCTCCCATCAGGAAACTTGCACAAGCCTCTTAGATGGCCTCATCCACCAGAGGGCAGACAGCAGAAGCAAGAAGAACTACAATCCTGCAGCTTGTGGAACAAAAATCACATTCACAGAAAGATAGACAAGATGAAAAGGCAGAGGGCTATGTACCAGATGAAGGAATAAGATAACACCCCAGAAAAACAACTAAATGAAGTGGAGATAGGCAACTTTCCAGAAAAAGAATTCAGAATAATGTTAGTGAAGATGATCCAGGACCTCCAAAAAAGAATGGAGGCAAAGAACGGGAAGATGCAAGAAATATTTAACAAAGACCTAGAAGAATTAAAGAACAAACAAACAGAGATGAAGAATACAATAACTGAAATGAAAACTACACTAGAAGGAATCAGAATAGCAGAATAACTGAGGCAGAAGAACGGTTAAGTGACCTGGAAGACAGAAAGGTGGAATTCACAGTTGTGGAGCAGAATAAAAAAAAAGAATGAAAAGAAATGAAGACAGCCTAAGAGGCCTCTGGGACAACATTAAACACAACAACATTCACATTATAGGGTCTCAGAAGGAGAAGAGAGAGAGAAAGGACCCGAGAAAATATTTGAAGAGATTATAGTTGAAAACTTCTCTAACACGGGAAAGGAAATAGCCACCCAAGTCCAGGAAGCGCAGTGAGTCCCATACAGGATAAACCCAAGGAGAAACATACTGAGACACATACTAATCAAACTGGCAAAACTTAAAGACAAAGAAAAATTATTGAAAGCAGCAAGGGAAAAATGACAAATAACATAGAAGGTAACTCCCATAAGGTTAAGAGCTGATTTCTCAGCAGAAACTCTACAAGCCAGAAGGGAGTGGCATGACATATTTAAAGTGATGAAAGGGAAGAACCTACAACCAAGATTACTCTACCCAGCAAGGATCCCATTAGGATTCGATGGAGAAATCAAAAGCTTTACAGACAAGCAAAAGCTAAGGGAAATCAGCACCACAAAACCAGCTCTACAACAAAGGCTAAAGGAACTTCTCTAAGTGGGAAACACAGAGAAGAAAAGGACCTACCAAAACACCCCCAGAACAATTTAAAAAATGGTAATAGCAACATATGTATTGATAATTACCTTAAACGTGAATGGATTAAATGCTCCAACCAAAAGACAGAGGCTCACTGAATGGATACAAACACAAGACCCATATATGTGCTGTCTACAACAGACCCACTTCAGACCTAGGGATACATACAGACTGAAACTGAGGGGATGGAAAAAGATATTCCATGCAAATGGATATCAAAAGAAAGCTGGAGTAGTGCTACTCCTATCAGATAAAATAGACTTTAAAATAAAGAATGTTACAAGAGACAAGGAAGGACACTACATAATGATCAAGGGATCAATTCAAGAAGAAGATACAACAATTATACATGCACCCAACACAGGAGAACCTCAGTACATATGGCAACTGCTAACAGCTGTAAAAGAGGAAATCGACAGTAACACAATAATAGTGAGGGACTTTAACACCTCACTTACACCAATGGACAGATCATCCAAACAGAAAATTAATAAGAAAGCAAGGGCTTTAAATGATACAGTAGACCAGGTAGATTTAATTGACATTTAGAAGAAATTCCATCCAAAAACAGCAGATTACACTTTCTTCTCAAGTGCACATGGAACATTCTCCAGAATATATCACATCTTTGGTCACAAATCAAGCCTCAGTAAATTTAAGAAAAATGAAATCATATCAGGCATCTTTTCTGACCACAACGCTATGAGATTAGAAATCAATTACAGAGAACAGAACGTAAAAAACACAAACACATGGAGTCTAAGCAATACGTTACTAAATAACCAAGAGTTCACTGAAGAAATCAAAAAATACCTAGAGCCAAATGACAATGAAAATACAACGATCCAAAACCTATGGGATTCAGCAAAAGCAGTTCTAAGAGGGAAGTTTATAGCTATACAAGCCTACCTCAAGAAACAAGAAAAATCTCAAATAAAAAATCTAACGTTACACCTAAAATACCTAGAGAAAGAAGAACAAACAAAACCAAAGTTAGCAGAAGGAAAGAAATCATAAAGACCAGAGCAGAAATAAATGAAATAGAAACAAAGAAAACAATAGCAAAGATCAATAAAACTAAAAGCTGGTTCTTTGAGAAGATAAACAAAATTGATAAACCATTAGCCAGAGTCATCAAGAATAAGAGGGAGAGGACTGAAATCGATAAATTTAGAAAATGAAAAAGAAGTCTTAACAGACACCGCAGAAATACAAAGCATCCTAAGAGACTACTATAAGCAACTCCATGCCAATAAAATGGACAACCTGGCAGAAATGGACAAATTCTTAGAAAGCTATACTTTCGAAGACTTAACCAGGAAGAAATAGAAAATATGAGCAGACCAATCACAAGCACTGAAATTGAAACTCTGATTAAAAATCTTCCAACAAACAAAAGTCCAGGACCAGATGGCTTCACAGGTGAATTCTATCAACCATTTAGAGACGAGCTAACACCATCCTTCTCAAACTCCTTCAAAAAGTTGCAGAGGAAGGAACACTCCAAACTCATTCTATGAGGCCACCATCACCCTGATACCAGAACCAGACAAGGATACTACAAAAAAAGAAAATTACAGACCAATATCACTGATGAATATAGATGCAAAAATCCTCAACAAAATACTAGCAAACAGACTACAACAACACATTAAAAGGATCATACACCATGATCAAGTGGGATTTATCCCAGGGGTGTAAGGATTCTTCAATATATGCAAATCAATCAATGTGATACACCATATTAACAAATTGAAGAATAAAAACCATATGATCATCTCAATAGATGCAGGAAAAGCTTTTGACAAAATTCAGCACCCATTTATGATAAAACTCTCCAGAAAGTGGGCATAGAGGGAACCTACCTCAACATATTAAAGGCTATATACAAAAAACCCACAACAAACGTTATTCTCAATGGTGAAAAACTGAAAGCATTTCATCTGAAATCAGGAACAAGACAAGGATGTCCACTGTTGCCACTATTATTCAACATAGTTTTGGAAGTCCTATCCACGGCAATCAGAGAATAAAAAGAAATATAATGAATCCAAATTGGAAAAAAGACATAAAACTGTCACTGTTTGCCGATGACATGATACTATACATAGAGAATCATAAAGATGCTACCAGAAAACTACTAGAGCTAATCAATGAATTTGGAAAAGTAGTGGGAAACAAAATTAATGCACAGAAATCTCTTGCATTCCTATACACTAATGATGAAAAATCTTAGAGAGAAATTAAGGAAACACTCCCATTTACCATTGCAACAAAAAGAATAAAATACCTAGGAATAAACCTACCTAGGGAGACAAAACACCTGTATGCACAAAACTGTAAGACACTGATGAAAGAAATTAAAGATGATGCTAACAGATGGAGAGATATACCATGTTCTTGGATTGGAAGAATCAACATCGTGAAAATGACTATACTAACCAAAGCAATCTACACATTCAGTGCAATCCCTATCAAAGTACCAATGGCATTTTTTACAGAACTAGAACAAAAAATCTTAAAATTTGTATGGAGACAAAAAAGACCCCGAATAACCAAAGCAGTCTTGAGGGAAACAAATGGAGCTGGAGGAATCAGACTCCCTGACTTCAGACTATACTACAAAGCTAAAGTAACCAAGCCAATATGCTACTGGCACAAAAACAGAAATATAGATCAATGGAACAGAATAGAAAGCCCAGAGGTAAACCCACTCACCTATGGTCAACTAATCTATGAAAAAGAGGAAAGGATATACAATGCAGAAAAGACAGCCTCTTCAATAAATTGTGCTGGGAAAACTGGAGAGCTACATGTAAAAGAATGAAATTAGAACACTCCCTAACACCATACACAAAAATAAACACTAAATGGATTAGAGACCCATATGTAAGACTGGACAGTATAAAACTCTCAGAGGAAAACATAGGCAGAGCACTCTTTGACATAAATCGCAGCACGATCTTTTTGGATCCACCTCCTAGAGTAATGGAAATAAAAACAAAAATAAGCAAATGGGACGTAATGAAACTTAAAAGCTTTTGCAAAGCAAACTACAAACAAGATAAAAGACAACCCTCAGAATGGGAGAAAATATTTGCCATCGAATCAATGGACAAAGGATTAATCTCTAAAATATATAAACTGCTCATGCAGCTCAATATTCAAACAACAAACAACCCAATCCAAAAATGGGCAGAAGACCTAAATAGACAGTTCTCCAAAGAAGACATACAGATGGCCAATAAGCACATGAAAAGCTGCTCAGCATCACTAATTAGTAGAGAAATGCAAATCAAAACTACAATGAGGTGTCACCTCACACCTCACACCATCATCAGAAAATCTACAAACAAATGCTGGAGAGGGTGTGGAGAAAAGGGAACCCTCTTGCATTGTTGGTGGGAATGTAAATTGATACAGCCACTATGGAGAACAGTATGGAGGTTCCTTAAAAAACTAAAAACAGAATTACCATATGACCCAGCAATCTCACTACTGGGCATATACCCAGAGAAAACCATAATTCAAAAAGACACCTGCACCCCAATGTTCATTGCAACACTATTTACAAGAGCCAGGTCATGGAAGCAACCTAAATGCCCATTGACAGATGAATCAATAAAGACAAGTGGTACATATATACAATGGAATATTACTCAGCCATAAAAAGGAACGAAATTGTGTCATTTGTAGAGATGTGGATGAATCTAGAGACTGTCATACAGAGTGAAGTAAGTCAGAAAGAGAAAAACAAATGTCGTATATTAACGCATATATGTGGAACCTAGAAATGAACTGGTTTGCAGGGCAGAAATTGAGACACAGATGTAGAGAACAAACATATGGACACCAAGGGGGGAAAGCGGTGTTGGGGGTGGTGGTGTGATGAATTTGGAGATTGGGATTGACTTATATACACTAATATGTATGAAATGGATTGCTAATAAGAACCTGCTGTATAAAAAAATAATTAAAATTAAATTTAAAAAAGAAAATTGTGTGGCAGAATAACATATTATGACATGGAAATAGTTTCATGATATATTTAGTGAAAAACAGCAATATATAAAATAAGATGTAGTAGATGATCCTATTTTTTAAAATACTTGTAATATAATCAATGCCACCTCTGAGGTGTGTGAGGCCCCAGGGACATTTTTTAATGGGGTGCCTCTTTATATAAATGATTAAAGTCACTTCAAATTAGTGTCAGCACCATCCTAGCTGTCTGATCTCAAGCAATTTGGAGAAAGACTACCTTGCTGGCCAGTGGCTCACCAGGCTTCTCTCTGGGAACGAGATCTAGCTGTGAGTGAGGGATGACTCTACAGGTGGAGTCCCAGAGCTCCTTGGAACATCTGGTTGACCCCATGCCTGGTGGGGGAGAAAAGCAGGAGAGGGTAGGAGAATGTCCCACAAGGAAGAAACAGGGCCTTGGCCCATGAGGGTCTATGTGTGGGCTCAAGACGTCCTGCCTATATAACCCTGCCAACCTGGGGTGATTCCAGGCACTGCAAGAGGACTTCAAAAAATTTGAGGCAGATTCTTCTGGTAATTGGTATCCATGTCTAGGCTCAGGGCACTGTACCTGTGCTGGCCCCAGCTGGTTCCAACTGCCAGAGGAAACTTAGACAATTTTGATAAAGGCCCTCCAAAGCTGGGGATGGGGAAGAAGAGTACCTAAAGCATAGATCAGGATGGGTGTTCTTCTAACTGGGGTCTAAGGGTGGGACTGATTATGTATGTGCAGAAAAAGATTGGAGAGATTTACACCAAAATTGTGGATGGGCTGGGTTCTACTTTTCCCTTCTATTTCAATCAATTCATAAATTTTTTTTACAATGAAAAGAACTATTTTTGATTAAGGAAAGTTATTTTAAAGAAAGAATGTATAAATGCAAGTAAGATATACTAGTTGAGATGAAGATTAAGTGAGAGCTTTTCTAGTATGTGTCACTGCTGGAGCTTACCTGAACATTTTTCCCAGTCGTAGCAGGTGTCATAGCCACAGGGTTCTTTCTTTGTGCTACTGGATGAAAGTTTTGTCCTTTCAAGACCCCATTCTAGCTGTGGACCATCTTGGCATGAACCAATATGTAGAAAATGGAGTTGCTGATTGTTTAAACAGTTCTCGGCCAAAAACTTACAAGCGGTTGAAGTAAAGTGATGACTGGAGCGAGTATCAAGCACACAGATATCTTCTGAATAAAGGCTGTCCAAGAGAGGAAAGCAAGCATTTATATGTGAAGACTAGAAAAGATGGTGTGCAGCCAACTCAGATGTTAACTTACCACCCAGCTATTCTTTCCCGCAATTTCTCTCCTTTCAGGCTCTCATTTTATCTGGCATGCATTGGGATTCCTCTTTCTAAAATTTCACTTTAAGCATGGTACTACTCCCAATTGCCTTCAAATTAAAGTCTGAATTATTAAATTCTGATGATCAAAATCTTCCGTATTTTGACCCAATCAACTTTTCTTTCTAGAATCATTTTTCCATCCTCCTTAATCCCTCTTTATCATCTGAAAATTTGACAATTTTCTAAACTAATAAGATTATTGTTCCTTTGCTACCATGCCAAGCCCTACTCAATCAGTGTCGTATTGTCTCTTCTCTCTGCCTATCTGCATCCAGATCAATTCCTGGCTACATTTTGAAGCTAATCCTGATCGACCTAGCTGATGGTAGCCTGTACCTCCTCTGAACACTTTTTAACACTTATTAATTGTAATACAAGAGTCTTATATATAATTTTATATATATATAATTATATATATATATATATAATTATATAGCTTTGTAAGTGTATTTGTATTGTGGTTAAGAACATGAGCTTTTAAGTCAATTAATCCCTGGGTAACTTGCTAAATCTAAGTAAATGGATGGGTCCTGCTAACAAAAGGTTAGCCATAGTCCTTCTCTTGCTGAGAGGACAAGAACGCCTTGATTACTCCAAATATGAGTTTCTTCTCTAATGTCAACTTTAGAGTTAACAATCAGTGCACCAGTATGTAAAATTGTTTCCAGAAACTGAAGCCCATAGCTGAGAACAAAAGGCCACTTTCTGAGAACTTAAGCTGTGGGGTCAGTCACTCTCAGAAACATCCTCAATGCCATATAAAAGAGGACTGAGGAGTATAAAAAGGGGCTAGAGAGGTAAGACTGAGCTGAAATTCAGACAGTTCCAGAGGACAGTCTGTATTCTCATGGTTGGGTATTGCAAAGATGAAGATAGAAGTTTCCTCTGGGTTAAATGGACAATGGGAACATTTTAAGTACTCCCTTAAAAGGCCATTTGCTGGGTGAGGGGACCCCAGCTGCAAGAAGCGCATACAAAGTGGACCACTTGTGGTTAATACTGAGGAGGGTAGATAGAGCCATCCTTGGGTTGAATTCTATCAGTGGAATGTTACAGAAAAAGACCCTGTAGTGTTCTCATAAATAAATAAACAAACAAATTAATGTGTCCCTACAAGTGTTTGTTCACTTGTAGCTCAGAGGAATGTGGGAGCGAATCAGTGTTAAAAGTGAAAAAAAAAAGCTGGTGCAAAGAAATAGAAGAAAAATTTAAAAGTAACAATTATGGACACACAGTTTTAAAGATGAAAATTGCCTTAGAACAGTCTGCATTGTTTATATATTTCAAAGTAAAAAAAAGTGAAATATCACAGCTGGGCACAGTCTGTTGGCTTCCTACTCCGTTATTCATTCTCTCCCTCAGTCATGTAACTCTAATTTTATTCAAAAACGCTTTTGCTTCTAGCCAAAGAACTGCATTTCGTAGCCTCCCTTGCAGGTCCACCGGGCCATGTGAATAAGAGAAGAGTAATGAGATGGACGCCATGATAATTTTCCCAGGAACTCTCCTTAAAAAGAGAGACTGTGTCCATTTCTGGTCTTCCTTCCTTTGTACTCCAGCAGGGAAGTCTTGGATCATGAAATAAATTTAAGAATGTCAGAAAAGAAAACTTTACTTTGATAAAAATAAATAAATAAATAAAGTATCAGTTACACTTCAATAAAAAATAAATTATGAATATTAGATTTTAAAAAAATGAATGGCAGAACAGAAAGCAGGAAGGAGAAGCAGTCCTATCTGAAATGAGAGAATCACCAGACCATCCCTAGACTGCCTTCCCCCACATTTATTTTGTGAGATAGAGAAACAAAACTTTACCTTAAGCTAATGTTATTTCGGATTAAATTCCCCTGAAAGCATCCCTTAAGTTAATAAGCACCCTTGACATGCCAGGGTTAGTTCATGTAAAAAAAGACAGTTATAACAGCAGAGAGTCGTGGCAGCCATATAAGGATATATCATTTTTCATCAAGCTCTCTGCCACCACATGAAAGACTAATCTCACAAAGGGATGTGTGTGTGTGTGTGTGTGTGTGTGTGTGTGTGGAGTCTATGCTCACACCTCTTTCTCTATTCCAAGCTTTTGGAGGCACAAACTTGCCCTATATTTAGGGGGAAGAGAAAGCCTTTGATATACATGAGTTTGATTTTAAACTGGACAGGAATGAGTCTTTAACATCAGAATGAGACTATTTTTTTTTAAAACATCTTTATTGGAGTATAATGGCGTTACAATGTTGTGTTAGTTTCTGCCGTATAACAGGGTGAATCAGCTATACGTATACGTATACCCCAATACCCCCTCTCTCTTGCCTCTCCCTCGCACCCTCCCTATCCCACCCTTCTAGATGGTCACAGAGCACAGAGCTGATCTCCCTGGGCTATGCAGCTGCTTCCCACTAGCTATCTGTTTTACATTTGGTAGTGTATATATGTCCATGCCACTCTCTCACTTCGTCCCAGCTTACCCTTCCCCCTCCCCGTGTCCTCAATTACATTCTCTACGTCTGCGTCTTTATTCCTGTTCTGTCCCTAGATTCTTCAGAACCTTTTTTTTTTTTTATTCCATATATATGTGTCAGCATGCGGTATCTTCACTTTCTGACTTACTTCACTCTGTATGACAAACTCTAGGTCCATCCACCTCACTACAAAAAACTCAATTTCATTTCTTTTTATGGCTGAGTAATATTCCATTGTATATATGTGCCACATCTTCTTTATCCATTCATCTGTTGATGGAAACTTAGGTTGCTTCCTTTTCCTGGCTATTGTAAATAGAGGTGCAATGAACATTGTGGTACATGACTCTTTTTGAATTATGGTTTTCTCAGGGTATATGCTCAGTAGTGGGATAGCTGGGTCATATGGTAGTTCTATTTTAGTGTTTTAGGACCCTCTATACTGTTCTCCATAGAGGCTGTATCAATTTATATTCCCACCAACAGTGCAAGAGGGCTCCCTTTTCTCCACACCATCTCCAGGATTTATTGTTTGTAAATTTCTTGATGATGACCATTCTGACCCGTGTGAGGTAAGGCCTCATTGTAGTTTTGATTTTCATTTCTCTGATGATCAGTGATGTTGAGCATCCTTTCATGTGCTTGTTGGCAATCTGTATATCTTCTTTGGAGAAATGTCTATTTAGGTCTTCTGCCCATTTTTGGATTACGTTGTTTGTTTTTTTGAGCTGCTTGTAAATTCTGGAGATTAATCCTTTGTCAGTTGCTTCATTTGCAAATATTTTCTCCCATTCTGACGGTTGTCTTTTCATCTTGTTTATAGTTTCCTTTGCTGTGCAAAAGCTTTGAAGTTTCATTAGGACCCATTTGTTTACTTTTGTTTTTATTTCCATTTCTCTAGGAGGTGGGTCAAAAAGGATCTTGCTATGATTTATGTCATAGGGTGTTCTGCCTATGTTTTCCTCCAAGAGTTTTACAGTGTCTGGCCTTACATTTAGGTCTTTAATCCATTTTGAGTTTATTTTTGTGTATGGTGTTAGGGAGTGTTCTAATTTCATTCTTTTACATGTAGCTGTCCAATTTTCCCAGCACCGCTTATTGAAGAGGCTGTCTTTTCTCCATTGTATATTCTTGCCTCCTTTACCAAAGATAAGGTGACCATATGTGCGTGGGTTTATCTCTGGGCTTTCTATCCTGTTCCATTGATCTATATTTCTGTTTTTGTGCCAGTACTATACTGTATTGATTACTGTAGCTTTGTAGTATAATCTGAAGTCAGGGAGTCTGATTCCTCCAGCTCCATTTTTCTTTCTCAAGTTTGCTTTGTCTATTCAAGGTCTTTTGTGTTTTCATACAAATTGTGAAATTTTTTATTCTTGTTCTGTGAAAAATGCCGTTGGTGGTTTGATAGGGATTGCATTGAATCTGTAGATTGCTTTGGGTAGTAGAGTCATTTTCACAATGTTGATTCTTCCAATCCAAGAACATGGTATACTTCTCCATCTGTTTGTATCATCTTTAATTTCTTTCATCAGTGTCTTATAGTTTTCTGCATACAGTTGTTTTGTCTCCTTAGGTAGGTTTATTCCTAGGTATTTTATTCTTTTTGTTGCAATGGTAAATTGGAGTGTTTCCTTAATTTCTCTTTCAGATTTTTCATCATTAGTGTATAGGAATGCAAGAGATTTCTGTGCATTAAAGTAGTATCCTGCTACTTTACCAAATTCATTGATTAGCTCTAGTCGTTTTCTAGTAGCATCTTTAGGATTCTCTAAGTATAGTATCACTTCATCTGCAAACAGTGACAGTTTTGCTTCTTTTTTTCCGATTTGGATTCCTTTTATTTCTTTTTCTTCTCTGATTGCTGTGGCTAAAACTTCCAAAACTATGTTGAATAATAGTGGTGAGAGTGGGCAACCTTGACTTGTTCCTGATCTTAGAGGAAATGGTTTCAGTTTTTCATGATTGAGAATGATATTGGCTATGGATTTGTCATATATGACCTTTATTATGTTGAGGTAAGTTCCCTCTATGCCTACTTTCTGGAGGGTTGTTTTTTTTTGTTATAAATGGGTGTTGAATTTTGTCGAAAGCTTTTCCTGCATCTATTGAGATTATCGTGTTGTTTTATCTTTCATTTTGTTAATATGGTATATCACATTGACTGATTTGCGTATATTGAAGAATCCTTGCATTCCTGGGATAAACCCCACTTGATCATGGGGTATGATCCTTTTAATGTGCTGCTGTATTCTGTTTGCTAGTATTACATTGAGGATTTTTGCATCTATGTTCATCAGTGATATTGGCCTGTAGTTTTTCTTATTTTGTGACATCTTTGTCTGGTTTTGGTATCAGGGTGATGGTGGCCTTGTAGAGTGAGTTTGGGAGTGTTCGTCCCTCTGCTATATTTTGGAACAGTTTGAGAAGGATAAGTGTTAGCTCTTCTGTAAGTGTTTGATAGAATTTGCCTGTGAAGCCATCTGGTCCTGGACTTTTGTGTGTTGGAAGATTTTTAATCACAGTTTCAGTTTCAGTGCCTGTGATTGGTCTGTTTATATTTTCTGTTTCTTCCTTGTTCAGTTTTGGGATATTGTGCTTTCCTAAGAATTTTTCCATTTCTTCCAGGTTGTCCATTTTATTGGCATATAGCTGCTTGTCATAATCTCTCATGATCCTTTGTATTTCTGCAGTGTCAGTTGTTATCTCTCCTTTTTCATTTCTAATTCTTTTGACTTGAGTTTTCTCCCTTTTTTTCTTGATGAGTCTGGCTAATGGTTTATCACTTTTGTTTATCTTCTCAAATAACCAGCTTTTAGTTTTATTGATCTTTGCTATTGTTTCCTTCATGTCTATTTCATTTATTTCTGATGTAATCTTTATGATTTCTTTCCTTCTGCTAACTGGTGTTTTTGTTCTTCTTTCTGTAATTGCTTTTGGTGTAAGGTTATGTTGTTTATTTGAGTTGTTTCTTGTTTCTTGAGGTAGGCCTGTATTGCTGTAAACTTCCCTCTTAGAACTGCTTTTGCTGCATCCCGTAGGTTTTGGATCATCATGTTTTCATCGTCATTTGTTTCTAAGTATTTTTTGATTTCCTCTTTGATTTCTTCAGTGATCTCTTGATTATTTAGTAGTGTATTGTTTAGCCTCCATGTGTTTGTATTTTTTATAGTTTTTTTCCTGTAATTGATATCTAGTCTCATAAGATTGTGGTCGGAAAAGATACTTGATATGTTTACAATTTTCTTAAATTTACCAAGGCTTGTTTTGTGACCCAAGGTATGGTCTATCCTGGAGAATATTCCATGAGCACTTGAGAAGAAAGTGTATTCTATTGTGTTTGGAAAGAATATCCTATAAATATAAATTAAGTCCATTTTGTTTAATGTGTCATTTAAATCTTGTTTTTCCTTATTTATTTTCATGGATCATCTGTCCATTGGTGAAAGTGGGATGTTAAAATCCCCTACTATGATTGTGTTACTGTCTATTTCCCCTTTTATGGCCGTTAGCATTTGCCTTACGTATTGAGATGTTCCTCTGTTGAGTGCATAAATATTTACAATGGTTATATCTTCTTCTTGGAGTGATCCCTTGATCATTATGTAGTGTCCTTCTTTGTCTCTTGTAATAGTCTTCATTTTAAAGTCTATTTTGTCTAATATGAGAACTGGTACTCCAGCTTTCTTTTGATTTCCATTTGCATGTAATATCTCTTTCCATCCCCTCACTTTGTCTGTATGTGTCCCGAGGGGTGAAGTGGGTCTCTTGTAGACAGCATATATATGGGTCTTGTTTTTGTATCCATTCAGCCAGTCTATGTCTTTTGTTTGGATCACTTAATCCATTTACATTTAAGGTAGTTATCAATATGTATGTTCCTATTATCATTTTCCTAACTGTTTGGAGTTTGTTATTGTAGGTCTTTTCTTTTTCTTGTGTCTCCTGCCCAGAGAAGTTCCTTTAGCATTTGTTGTAAAGGTGATTTGGTGGTGCTGAATTATCTTAGCTTTTGCTTGTCTGTAAAGGTTTTAATTTCTCCATCCAATCTGAATGAGATCCTTGCTCGGTAGAGTAATCTTGGTTGTAGGTTTTTCCCTTTTATCCCTTAAAAATGTCCTGCCACTTCTGGCTTGCAGAATTTCTGCTGAAAATTTAGCTCTCAACCTTATGGGGATACCTTGTATGTTATTTGTTGCTTTTCCCTTACTGCTTTTATTATTTTTTCTTTGTATTTAATTTTCGATAGTTTGTTAATATGTGTCTTGGCATGTTTCTCCTTGGATTTATCCTGTATGGGACTCTCTGTGCTTCCTGGACTTTATTTCCTTTCCTATGTTAGGGAAGTTTTCAACTATAATCCCTTCAAATGTTTTCTCAGACCCTTTCTTTTTCTCTTCTTCTTCTGGGACACATATAATTCAAATGCTGGTGCATTTAATGTTGTCCCAGAGGTCCCTGAGACTGTCTTCAGTTCTTTTCATTCTTTTTTCTTTATTCTGCTCTGTGGTAGTTATTTCCACTATTTTATCTTCCAGGTCACTTATCCATTCTTCTACCTCAGTTATTCTGCTATTGATTCCTTCTATAGTATTTTTAATTTCATTTATTGTGTTGTTCATCATTGCTTGTTTGCTCTTTAATTTTTCTAGATCCTTGTTAAATGTTTTGTATTTTCTCCATTATATTTCCAAGATTTTGGATCATCTTTACTATTATTACTCTGAATTCTTTTTCAGGTATACTGTCTATGTCCTCTTCATTTGTTTGGTCTGCTGGGTTTTTACCTTGCTACTTCATCTGCTGCATATTTCTCTGTCTTCTCATTTTGTTTAACTTACTGTGTTTGGGGTCTCTTTTTCCCAGGCTGCAGGTTTGTAGTTCCCGTTCTTTTTGATATCTGCCACCAGTGGGTGAGGTTGGTTCAGTGGGTTGTGTAGGCTTCCTGATGGAGGGGACTGGTGCCTGTGTTCTGGTGGATGAGGCTGGATCTTGTCTTTCTGATGGGCAGGGCTGCTTCCAGCAGTGTGTTTTAGGGTGTCTATGAACTTAGTATGATTTTAGGCAGCCTCTCTGCTAATGGGTGGGGTTGTGTTCCTGTCTTGCTAGTTGTTCGGCATGAGGTGTCCAGCACTGGACCTTGCTGGCCGTTGGGTGGAGCTGGGTCTTAGGACTGAGGCGGAGATCTCTGGGAGAGCTCTCGCCTATTGATATTACATGGTGCCGGGAGGTGTCTGGTGGTTCAATGTCCTGAACTCAGGTCTCCCACCTCTGAGGCTCAGGCCTTACCCCCGGCTGGAGCAGCAAGACCCTGTCAGCCACATGGCTCAGAAGAAAAGGGAGAAAAAAAGGAAACAAAGAAAAAAATAAAATAAAATAAAAATGTGTTTAAAATAAAAATACTAATAAAATTTAAAAAGTAATAAAAAAAGGGAGCAACCAAACCAATAAACAAATCCACCAATGATAACAAGCACTAAAAATTATACTAGGATAAACATAAAAATCAGAAACTAGTCAGTCACATACAGCAATCCCCAAGTCTACGGTTGTTCCCAAAGTCCACCTCCTCAATTTTGGGATGATTCCTTGTCTATTCAGGTGTTCCATAGATGCAGGTACATCAAGTTGATTGTGGAGATTTAATCCGCTGCTCCTTAGGCTGCTGGGAGAAATTTCCCTTTCTCTCGTTTGTTTGCACAGCTCCTGGGGTTCAGCTTTGGATTTGGCCCCACCTCTTCATGTATGTTGCCTTCTGGCATCTGTTCTTCACCCAGACAGGACGGAGTTAAACGAGTGGCTGATTATGGTGCTCTGGCTCACTCAGGCTGGGGCGACGGGGGGGTACAGAATGAGGGGCGAGCCTGTGGTGGCAGAGGCTGGCATGATGTTGCACCAGCCTGAGGCACACCTTGTATTCTCTCGGGGAAGTTGTCCCTCGATCATGGGACCCTGGCAGTGGCGGGCTGCACAGGCTCCCAGGACAGGAGATGTGCATAGTGACCTGTGCTTGCACATAGGATTCTTGGTGGGTGCAGCAGCAGCCTTAGCGCTTCATGCCCATCTCTGGTGTCCGCACTGATAGTTGCAGCTCGTGCCCGCAGAATGAGACTGTTTTAGTAACAAAAGCCATGCAAACTTAGTGGACAAGGGTGAGAGGCAATTAAGAAAGCTTGCTACCAAGTGGGGAAGGAAGAATTCAACAGAGCATAGGGAGTATTGGTTATGTGAAGAATTAATATGCTTTGTGTTCATGGTTCAAGAAGCCTAGCTCCTCCATTAAGTTGGTTACACTAGACTGGTTTTCCATTTCTAAACAGAGTCCATAGAGTATCTCTTACCCACAGTCTTCTTCTGGAGACATGCAAATGCATTCAGATCCCAACTGTTTTTGTCCTGGTTGACAATTGCCTTTTAAGAGTTCCAAGGTATCTGAATCAAAAGAAAATGAAGATAAGAACAATGCACACCATGGATTTCAAGTGATAAGTTTGAATTTAGGAGAAAAGGCAGTGGTGAAAAGTTCTCATTTATCTTTTGGAGTTAGAGCATTCATTTTGGCTTTTCCAGATATGTTGTCATGAAATAGTCCATCTGAAAGGTCCTTTCTAGCTCTAGGAGCTGTCATTTTCCAACCTAGAACTGCTGCTAAGTTCAGAGAACTAAAGAAAATGGAATTGGTGAAATTTTTGCTCATTTGTTATTCAAACATTTATTGAGCGACTATGATTTCCCAGCACCGCCATAGGTTCTGGGGATAGTGGGTTGAGAAAAATTTGACCCAGATCCCATGCTCTCAGAGCTTCTAGTCTTGTGGAGCAGACAGACATTAATCAAAAAAACACACTGTACACATAGAATTGCTGCTGTCATTAGTGCTATTGAAGAGAAAGCATATAATCAAGAAAATTGATGTAGCCAGGAAGGTTATGAACAGTAAAATGGGAAGAGAAAAGGGAGTGTGTTTGAAGCAAAGGCAATAGCAGGCATAAACATGGTCAAAAGAGAGGTAATGTGTGACTTTCTTGGAACTGTAAGAAAGCCAGGGAAACAAGGGCATGGAAAACGTACAGCCAGAGAGATGGCTGTGTGGCAGACTGTGTAGGGTCATAAAGGGCTTTCAAAGGATTTTTCTCTTATTTTATAAGCAGTGGCAAGTCTTTGATAGGTTTTAGCAGGGGGTGGTGTGACAAAATCAGGTCTGGATTTGGAAAAGAAGTTAATTTTGGTTTCTCTGTGGAGAATGAATTTGGAGAGTCATGGTGGTCAAGAGAATAGACAATTTATGAGGTTATTATAGTAGTTTGGGTGAAAGAGAATGGGAATTTTGACCAAAGTGCTAGAGGTGGAAATGGAGAGAAGTGGATGAACTTGAGACATTTTAAGCACATAAAATGGATGATATTGCATATTGTGGGTAAGTTATGAGAACTGCCAAGTATAATTCTTAGGTTTATAGTTTGCATGAGAGAATAGATATTGGTGCCTTAACTGAAATAGAAAATACTAGAAGATGTTAGTTGTAGGGAAGCTATGGTGATGACTCAAGAATTCCTCTCTGCATATGTTGAATTTATAGTCTCTTTAAGACAGCCAAACAAAATAGACACATAGGAATTTGAATATTCAAGTCTAAAACTCAGTGGAGAAGTCTGTGATAAAGATTTAAATTTGTTATTAGCCTATGGGGGAATCATTGATGCTATGGGTATGGGGTGAGATTCCCCAGCAGGAGAGTGTAGCATGAGGTGAAGGGACAGATCTGAGCCTTGAGGAACTACATTTAAAGTCCATGCAAAGGCAGGAGCCTGCCAAAAATAGAGGGCAGCAGCCAGACAGCGCTGTGTCTTGGAAGCCAGGGAAAGAACGAAAGAACGAATGTGCAGAAAAAGGTCAACACTGTTGAATGCTGCTGAGAGGGCAAGGCAGATGAGGACCAAAATACTGTCTATTCTGTTTAGCAATATGGATGTCAGTGACGACAATGGTGTGAATGGATTTGGGGGGATAATGGCTTGAAAGTCAGATTTTTCTTATAAGAATAATCAATGAAGGAATGCAACTCCCAAATGTGGCTATTTATCCCTATGATATTCTAGATATTAGGATGTTATGTGGAAAAAAATGGAATGAAAACAGCAGTAGTCCCCTAATAGTGGGAAAACAGACATTAATCAAACAATCATAGTGATGGGTTTATAATTAAAGGCAGAGATAGGTGTTTTGAAAAAATAAAGTTCCAGGAGATCATATCACCAAAAAAATCCAACTGAGAAATATAAGGAAGATCTATAAGGAAATGATGCTTGACCTAAGATGAGCAATTGAATAGTGTGTATGAGAGGAAGGGAGATTAAAACAGAAGGAAGAACACTTGGATATATTATATGGAAGTGGAAATCTTGGTTATCTTTGCTTTTGTTCAGGCTCATCCACAGAAGCTTTAGACTGGTTGAATTAAACCTGGAGCTGACATCCTGAGCCTCCTGGATGAAACACAGTCTAGTCCCTGGACTGGATCTGACTAATCAGGCATCCACAGAACCACAGTGGCCTCTGTAAGCAAGTAATTGTCAAAGGAGGGCTGTAGGCAGGTATATCAGGCAAGAGGTTTGGTAGGGAAGGAAGTTTATGTTAAAGGCAAAAATAAAGATTTAGAAAATTGGTAGGTTTTCTTCTTTGCTGCTATGCATTTCCATTCCCTATTATTACTCTCTGTTAGGACCCTCATTCCATCTGGTGAAATTTGGCTCAGAATTTTCATGAACATGGAGACCTATAGCTGATGGTAAAGTCTCAGATACTAAGATTTCCATTGACATGGGCTCGTTTTTCTTTGGTTTCTGTGTGGCCTTTGGCTTTTGTAAATAAATCCACGCTTAGGTCAAGGAGGGACCCTAAGCTATACATTGTTTCCAAAGAGCATCAACTCTCAAGCACACAGAGCATTGTTCCCTCCCTACCGATTTGACTCACCTGCAAGGACTCTTTGCTCCCTCACTAAGCGTCAGGTGGAAGTCCAAACTGGCCTTCAGCTGCCCATGCTGCCTGCTCTGCACAGTTTTTGAGTAACACGGAAATGAGAACATTGCGATTTTTAAGTGCTGAGGGCAAGGGGGTCTTCTGGAGGTGTTGATTTCTTAGAGGAAGGGAAAAAACTAACAGTGGAGGTGTGCAGCATCTCATTTCTTCAGGAAGCAAAATTCTTTTTCACATTGAAAGAATTAAAAGTCTTCCTGGGGCTTCCCTGGTGGCGCAGTGGTTGAGAGTCTGCCTGCCGATGCAGGGGACGTGGGTTCGTGCCCCGGTCCGGGAAGATCCCACATGCCGCAGAGCGGCTGGGCCCGTGAGCCATGGCCGCTGAGCCTGCGCGTCCGGAGCCCGTGCGCCACAACAGTGAGAGGCCCGCGTACCGCAAAAAAAAAAAAAAAAAGTCTTCCTGGCCAACAAATGACCTGAAGTCTCTTTATCACACAGCTGCTCCCGCATTGACAGGAAAGCGTGCTCAGTTTTATTGATGATTTTCTTTCTTTTTCTGTGACTCCCTTCATTGATCTTCCTGCCAACGTTGTTGAGAGAAAGTATATGAGATGGGATATTTCTTCCCTTTATCTTGATGTAGAACATTTTGTTGTCTCTCAGTTTGGATTATAATTTTAATTTCTTTTCCAAACACGGAGACATGTGTGCATTTGCATGTGTGTGTGTGTGTGTGTGTGTGTGTGTGTGTGTGTGTGTACATATGCTGTTATTTTTATAAAGAGGAGGATGCTACCTAAGATGCCCAGAGGATCTGAACTCTCTAAACCCTGTGGTCCCCAAATGCATTCATACCTCTGACATATATGATCAGGAGTCGAGTGAAACCAAGCTACAATACTGACCTGAAGTTCTCACAAATTTCCATGTGGTCTCTTTATCAATAGTTTTAAGGTTTTTATAATAGGTTAAGTCTCCCCTTTTCCTTCACACATGGTAAAAGCCCAGAAGAGGATAAAGAAGGCAAGATGGCAGAGAGCTTGAGGAATTATCAGAGCTGCTGCACAGTTCTTGTTTGACCCAAACTGTCTGACTTTGGGTCTAATTTAGCCTCTCTGTGCCTTTGGTTTTTCCTTGACAAAATAGGCTTAATCATGTCTGAGCTCAGAGAGACCATCAGGAATTCTCTGATTAAAAATGAGACATTATTTGAAAAAGCATGTTGAGAAATTTGGAATATATGAATTAGTAGAAGCTCCCTTAACTGTCCTCCAAGTAACCAACAGGCCAGACTAACCAGGGTTTTCAGCTACTCCATGCCAGCTGCCTGTCCAACACTGAACTGCAAGTTTTATAGGCTCCTCTCTTCCACAGCTTCACACTTCTGCCCCTACCAGTCCAGCTATAGACTTACCAAGAGTCAGTTTTGTTTGTTTCCAAGTCTATTTATGCCAGTTACTATTGTAATTGTGTAAGTTGATTAAACATATCAACTGATAAAGGAGGAAAAAAAGTTATTTTTATAAAAACTAAGTTGAAAATGCTGAATAATTGAAAGTGGTTTGCAAAAATTTTCCTTTGAATTAATGTGGATAAGACTACTATAAAAGATTAAGGAAAAATAAAAGCATTTTGTAGTCAAGTTTGCTGCAAAAGTTGCCTTTAAGCTTTCACCTCTCTTCAAAAGAGAGATAATTCTCAACTTTGTCTGTATCTGGATTAACTCGGAGAGATTTTATACAAACACAAAATATTGGGCCCTCCCAGCTCAATGACATCAGAACCAGGGGATGGGACTTAAGCAGAGGTGTTTCTTAAAGAAGTGCCCCACTTGGAGTTAAAAAACCCATTGTTTTAGAGAAACTGATATGGGATAACATAGATGATGAATTATGTATTTGTTTTATTTGAGAAAAATCTTGAAATCAAATCAGGAGACCCTTTAGGAACTAAGAGGTTGGTCCTATGTCAGAAAATTGGTGAATATTTGTGTATTTCTATGTTCTAAGTTAAAACGTTTAATTAAAAAGTAGTGTGGACTACTTTTCTATGGCTCTCCACTTGAACTAAATTTTCAGTTAACCATCAATTCTGATTTTTTCATATGAGAGCACTTGCACTCCCTCAAAATCGTGAAGTATTAAATTGGAAAAGAAAACTGACCTCACTAATATTTGAAGATATCCACTTGACCAATAGCTACTTATGTGCTGCCTGACCTCATCATCGACACGGGGTGAAATACAACCCAACCCGCCAGTGAATCTTCTTAAGAAATAGCTCCTCTGTAGATGCTACGCGACCAACCACAAAGGACACCAACTTAGCAGACCCCAGTATCCTGAGCAGCTACTCACCTTTTTCACAGGTGAGTGAGCTTGAAATGGGAGGTGTCCAGGAATCCCCACTGCATGTGTACCTTGATGGCCCAGCAACAACAAAGCCTCTGGGGCAGGTTAGCTCAATGGATTCACCAATTTTATATAATGTCTGAAATGGTGACAGTGTCAGTACTTCCTGCACCACTGGCTTGAGGCACTCTGTCCCTGCAGAGAGAGAAATATTTCAGAGGTATTTGGTGGAGCAGAATACTCAGTGGATACAGGCAGATTTTGTGCAATCCAAGAAGTGATTTTAATATGATTTACCGCATTGGTTCAGCTTTAATGCTGCCTTTTGATGAGAAAGACTGGGGGTTGAGGGTCCCAGTTTAGAAACTGGGAAACTGTCTTTAGTTCCATTAACTGAAGAACTTGCTAAGGAACTGCCTTCAGATACTCCTTTCATTATATCATTGGGAGCTTTTCAAGAAATAATCTTTTCCATTCTTCTCCCCAGTGAGTTTTCCCAAAAGCAAGTCACCACATTGTGGGTGACACAGAGACAGGATGTTCTAATTGACACTGGTCTCAACTCTTTGTCATGATATTCCAGAATAACTCTTTGGAGGCCCCATCTGAGCCTTGTTTAATCGCATTTTGACTTTCCTGAAGCATGGGTATGTGGGGAGCCTGCAAACTCCTCCTCTCTCTTTGAGCAAAGGATGTGGATGTGCTCCAAGGAGAAAATTGCATTTCACAAAAAAAATCCCATCTCTGATACACAAAGAGTGTAAGTATCAGCTTCCTGGGACTCATTATTTCGCATCTCTTTGTACATCGGGCAAGGCAGATGCCTGTGGTTAGATGCAGTTAGCAGACTTCCCAGATTTCTTCTTAAACACATGCCTCACAGTCCTGCTAATACTCAGGGGCAGGAAAACTAAAATATGAAGATAGTTTGAAATCTAATTTGAGCAGATGAATCCTACTTTCTGCCTTACTAAACCTTTTCACTAGAGTTACTAAAAAAATAGTAAAAGTGTACTAATCTAAGGGTGTGACTTTGCTCTATTTGGGGCACATCCATTCTCTAGCAGAGTCATGTGGAAGGCCTGCTCAGTTCTCACGTTGGCATTCCACATCTCCTCGCCTCCAGGTTCTGTCTGGTAAGCAGCTGAAGTACTGGTATCCAACAGGTTTGAAACCAGTAAGGCATATGATTTCAACTTCTTCCCCAACGGAGTACAGTTTCCTTTCATTCTAGAATTAAAACAGAAATCAGCACATTACTAATGTTATGAATAATACCTTCAAACACCTCGGGGTCCTCCTGGATTCTTTCTGTTCCTTCACTCTTGTATCTACTCAGAGTCTGCTCAATTTCTACTTCTAAATATGTCTCAAAATTCTCTCCTTTCTTTTGCCATCATCATTGTCTTTGCTTACAGCATGTATTATCTCTTACCAGGACAACTATCTAATCGGTCCCTCTTCTAATCCATCTTCCATATTGCTGCTTCAATTGATTAGAATATATATACTTATTTTAATTAATAACTTGCTCCCCTCTGTATATGAGATGGCTTACTATTGCAAGAAAAAGAAAACTATATATGAATCCTGTAGTGGCTATAAATGGAATAAAAAATGTATCCTGCATACGCAGCAAATATATGCAGATGCTATGGTAACACACTGACTACAAATCATTTGAAAGTGTTCCTAATAACCTATTTATCATCATATACTTTCCCAGTTAATGTGTAATTAAAGTACAACTCCTGGCATTTGGGGTTCACTAAAAGATTTTAAAGATAAGATGGGTTTTATATTCTTAGCTTGGAATATGAGATTTAACCCACTTTCCCATCCTCACCTCTTGCCATTTCTTCCAATAGAACCTATCATCTAGCAAAACAAAGCCATCTGCTATTCTTTGCACATAATACTCTCTTTCATGCCTCCCTGTCTTTACCTGGCTGTTCCCTCTATCCTCAACATCTTCTCTCTTCCGTTCTCTCAAGACCCAACTCAAATAGAACTTCCTCTGTGGAGAATCTCTTTCATTTCCCCAGCTTCATCCGGTGTACCATCCTTTCAGTTTTGGGGGGAAAATTGTCCAAAGCTCTAATTTATGTTTATCACATTTATCATCCCCACCCATACACTTGAGTGGCACTTCTATTACCAGGTCTCCCCTCACAAACCTTTACACGGGGCTTAATAACTCTTTGCTGAAAAAATGCAAAACACTCTCCTTCTTAGGAAGACAGTAATGTAACAGTAATGAAACTCTTTCCTTACCTAGTGGGAGACAAGTACAGAGAATTGGCTAGGAAATTATTCTCTGAGAATCGAAGTTGGGAATTTTGAGGGAGGTGAAAGCTCAGTCGTCAACATTTGTTATTACTTGGCCATGTGATTCAACTTTTCTCCTAGAAGATGATTAATTTCCTGAATACAAAAAAGAGCATTCCATCTTTGGTTATTATGGGTATGGCTGTGTTTCCAAGGGAAATGGCATGATGAGTAGTATTAATGATCTAGATGTTTTATTCAAAGACTGCACATTCATCCTGAAATAAATTATTGTCATAAACTTCTGCTTCCATTTCTTTTATGAAGCTATAACGTATAAGTGTATGTTGCAACCATCAAGCTTTGTCCAACATATCTGCTAGACCGACTAAACAAGAACCCTTAGTCACTGTCACTTGCCAGTGGGGGTAGGACCTGTGTCTTGGTCACTGAAAAGATATCTTCACGTGCAATGACATGATTGCTCTAGCCTGAAATGAGGCATACCTGCCTCTGTTTGACTCCATATAAGGAGCATTTTGCTACTAGGAATCTAGAAGGTACTCATTAGGAAAAGTTAAAATTGTATTACTTTTGTGCAAAAACTATCATCAGGTAGGAATTAGGCCTTAAATAAAGAACAAATTAAAACAAGGAGTGAACCTATTCATGGAAATGGAAACATATAATCTAATTTTGTAGAGTCATTAGAAGAATGAATCACTGTTTAAACCTTTTGTGTGTTTTTAAAATTAGAATGTCAATCATTTTAATACTTTATTTAAGCAGCTGGCACAAACAGATTAAAAATTATTTAGGTATCTGGATCTGATAAAATGTAATTCTGAGGATACTGTTGTAGGGCAGGGACTGGAAAACTTCTATAAAGGGCCTTGATCATCAATTGCAGGTCAGGCAGTGTCTGTCACCTTGTGTCACAGTTGCACAAAACAGCTATGGTCATTATGTAAACAAAGGAATGTGGTTGTGTTCCAATAAATTTCATTAAAAAAAGAAAAGAAAAGAATACAGAGGGCAGGTCAGATTTGGTCTGTGGGCCATAATTTGTTAACTCCTATTCTAAAGGATTCGTTTCCAAAGTGTGACTTCTGAACTAGCAGCATCGGTATTACCAGGAATCTTGTTAGTTATGGAAGTTTCTGGGCCCTGCTCAAGATTAGCCTCTAGTGCATCTGGAGTGTGAGAATCTCTGGTTCTAGAGTAAAGACTAATCGACATTACTCCCCCTCCAATATTTCCTCCCCCTCACAACTTTAGGCCTGGTACCTTATACATGAACAGAAGATGAATGAACAGGGAAGATACATTAGCCCAGACTAAGCTCCATGGATATTTATTTGCTGGCCCTGGAGAATCGAGGGTATTGATTTTTGATCATAAATATGATACAGTTGGAAACAGATTAAAGGCCTTACTGGGTTTAAGAAAGGTAAACTTTTTTTAAAAAAAGGTAAAATTGATTAGGGCCCATGCCTCCTGTGATCAATTTTAAATATTATCTATCTCCTGAAAGTTTATATCTAAAGCCACAGAACTGTCTAACAAAAAGTATTTAGTTGTTTTTAATCATAGAAACATATAGTGGTTTAATGAAAAATGATATAATTAAAAGGTATTAAAACTGTACTGACTGCTTAAGAGTTCTATAGGTTTTTAACCTAAGAAGCCATTACAGACTCAACACCTCCTATGTTACAGTCAAGACTAGTTTGTTTCTCTGATAACGTGCCTTACATAGGGGGTTACTTTGCTCAGATTCAGAAATAAACAGTCAGATCTTAGTTGCAGATTCCTACAGAAGTCATCCAAACCATTCTCCACTCACATAAATGTACCACCACACGAGTTAGTAGTGCCAAGGCACACAAAAGTGTGTGTGTTAGTTTGGTCTAGCAACCAGGTATGAGGACACCTCCAGGGAATTCACAGGGAAAAGTGATGGAGACTTTCTAAATATTCCTTTTTTACTTTTTAAGTCAACAGGTATTAAACTAAGAAAAAAATAACTCTAAATAAAAGAAAGTGCATGTTTCCTAAGTTCTATTTTTTTGGATTCCAAACCTAAAGTAAAGGTCAGGATGCTTACCCGGATAAATGCATTTTCTGGAGGGACTGGTTGAGGACACCCTGAATCTGATTCTAATTCAGGGAGGTCTATTTCTTTCACTTCCTCATCATCACTGATGCATGGTTGTCCACTAAAAGGGAAAAATAAACGTGTGTATAATACAGTAAATTTGTGTGTATATATATATATGTATATACACATTTACATGTTTGTGTATACACATATATGCATGCGTATATACACATTATATATGTGTGTATATATATGTATATAATACATTTAAAAAAGAGAGAAAACAGAGAGAAAAAGGGGTAGCAGCCGATCTAACACCTCACTGATATGTTGCGTTGGAATAGGTAAAATTCTAATCATTTCTTTACCTAGCAGTAAGAAAATAAATATCTTAACTGTCTAGTTTAGTAGCGGTGTTGGGGGAGATGCCCTGCTCTCTCCCCGTATCCATCCTTACTCGTTCTGCATTATGGAAAATGTGCAGTGCTCCACTTGCCGCCTCTTCCCCTCACAGCTTTTCCCTCCTTGCTGGGGGGCAGGGTTGTTGCATTCTCGGGTTCTCGATCTCTTGTAAGTAGCATCACACGTGCTCCAGGAAGACCAGCAGCCCCAGTTCCCGTCTACAGCATCTGGAACACAGGAAGACCCATCCACCGATCATGGTGCCTCTGGGAGAATTGGGGCTTTGAAGCCAGGTCCACTTGGCTTTCTCACAGTTTAGCTGTGGGAGCCTTTGTGGAATATCGTAGGATTATTGTGAGGATTAAAAGAAATTATCTGTGCAAAGGGCCTGACATATCACCTGATTTCCCTTTCCTGTTCCCACAGCCTGAATAAAATGGCAACAACTATGAATCATTTTCAACTATCAGCAACATATCTCACACATACATATATACATAAATATATGTATACATGTGAACTTCTTCCAAATAGAATATATATAAAATTACATTTTTAAAGGTAATAGGCTATATTCTTACTCCCATGACATATCCTCTTTCTAAGGAGGGTTAGAGGTATGAACATTGCTTGGTCCTGTGTGAAAACTTTGGTTGTGTCTTAATTTATCCCTTATTACAAGCCACCCTCATTCTACATTATAATGCACAAGAGGTTAACAAGAGCATCACATATTTTACTTTATAGTGTGTTTTATTATTTTATCTATTTTATGTTATTGGCATTGTGCTGTATATTTTATATATATATATACACATATATAATTTGGGGGTATATAGTGGCATTATCCCCATTTTATGGATGAACAGACTGAGGCATAGAGAGGTTAGGTGACTTTCCCAAGGTCACATAGCTGGTAGGTTACAGCTGAGATTCACACCAGGACTGTTTGACCTTTGAGTCTAACTTTCTCCAGGCCTGTTTTCCTTGTGAGTTTGCGTAAGGTGGAAATTGCTTATGCAGTTCTCTTATGCAGAGAAGTTTTGTTTTGTTTTGTTGTTTTCATTGACCAACCTACAATACCTTTGGGAGGGGAAAGCTTCCTACCTTATAGCAAGTTACTGACACTTACTAGATTTGTAATCCGGAGAGCGCCTCTCACAGTTCTCACCGTAGGTGCCGCTCTGGCACACGCACAGACATTCAGTCCCTGAGAGCGTGGGGTGGCCGTTATTAGGGCATTGAGCACATTGGCAGGGGTCAAACTTGGCTGCATAGTCTCGATAAGCTCTCATGAGGTTGTTCCGTCTTGTCACCGCACAGGGGATATTTCTTACCAGGTCTGTAATGGGAGCAAGCTAAGAGCAGATGGGAGAGAGGAGGTCCAGTCAGAGTCACATCTCTTTGGCATATGTTGCCATCATCGCCCAATTCTCATAGAATGAGAGGCAAGGTATGGAAAATCCCACACTTCAAAGGGATTGTTGTAGAATATGGTATATCTGTCAATTGGACTAGTGGAGAAAAGCCCTTCCCATGAGGGTGGGGGAGCTTCTTTCCCTTCTACAGTGGGTAGAGCAGCTATCTGCAAGGTTAGCTGGCTTCTGTTGTCCCTAAAACATGGCAGGTATAAAGTATCTGGAGCTTACTTTCCCCAGAATTCTACTATGGAGGAAGCCTCACGTGAGGTGTCGCTTACTTGGATTTACATCGACTTGTTTATTAAGCATCAAATGCATGCATCAAAGTACTGAGAAAAGTGACCAAGAGTTAGGCAGCTCAGGAATGCTTTGCTGAAGGCTCATCAAGTTTGACTCAAGGAGAAAAATCTGGAAAGGGCGAAGAGAGGCTTTCAGTGTTCTCTGTTTTTCCAGGGACACTACTACTGGCTTTTGATGGAACCAGATGAGAAAATGTGGAGAGACAAAATAGAGAAATGAACTTGCTGGTAGGATCAATAGAAGAATTACAGTAACAAATATGGAGCTAACACAAAATCGGGGTTCATTTTTTTTTAACATCTTTATTGGAGTATAATTGCTTTATGATGGTGTGTTAGTTTCTGCTTTATAACAAAGTGAATCAGCTATATGTATACATACATCTCCATATCCCCTATCCCACCCTTCTAGGTGGTCATAAAGCACCGAGCTGATCTCCCTGTGCTATGTGGCTGCTTCCCACTAGCTATCTATTTTAAATTTGGTAGTGTATATATGTCCATGCCACTCTCACTTCGTCCCAGCTTACCCTTCTCCCTCCCCATGTCCTCAAGTCCATTCTCTTCGTCTGTGTCTTTATTCCTGTCCTGCCCCTAGGTTCTTCAGAACCATTTTTTTTAAAATTCCCTATATATGTGTTAGCATATGGTATTTGTTTTTCTCTTTCTGAGTTACTTCACTCTGTACGACAGACCCTAGGTCCATCCACCTCACTACAAACTCAATTTCGTTTCTTTTTATGGCTGAGTAATAGTCCATTGTATATGTGTGTCACATCTTCTTTATCCATTCATCTGTCGATGGACCCTTGGGTTGCTTCCACGTCTGGCTATTGTAAATAGAGCTGCAATGAACATTGTGGTACATGACTCTTTAAATTATGGTTTTCTCGGGGTATATGCCCAGTAGTGGGATTGCTGGGTCATATGGTAGTTCTATTTTTAGTTTTTTAAGGAGCCTCCATAGTGTCTGTATCAATTACATTCCCACCAACAGTGCAAGAGGGTTCCCTTTTCTCCACACCCTCCCCAGCATTAGTTGTTTGTAGATTTTCTTATGATGCCCATTCTAACTGGTGTGAGGTGATACCTCATTGTAGTTTTGATTTGCATTTCTCTAATGATTAGAGATGTTGAGCATCCTTTCATGTGTTTGTTGGCAATCTGTGTATCTTCTTTGGAGAAATGTCTGTTTCGGTCTTCCAGGGCTCATTTTAATTAACATTTTAAAACCTCAGAGGAATGACTCTCTAGTGAAGTGTATGACTCACAAGTGCCCAGATGGGCAGCTGGACCTCATTTTCCTACCGTAACCTGTAGAGCTCCAAGTATCTTCATGCTACATGTAAATCATTCTGCCTTCATGATGATTGAACTCCTTTATTTTCATTTAAATGAAATGAGCAGAATAGCTCCTTAAGGAGCTTTTTAAAATGTGCTTATGTTTTAGGCAAAACTGGCTCAAAGTGGCATATGACTGATTTGTGGACAAAGTATTTCATACCTAATAAAAATCACCCTTTAATGTAATTACAACAAATATAAGACTGGTAAATTTAATCAATGGTGATAGAAACAGAAAATCAAATGGGTCTAAAATCCCATTTACCCCACAGAGCTATAAATGAAGATTTAGCAGGGCTCATCAAATAAAGAATTGCAAGAAAAGTACAGAAATCAAATTTATTACATACATGGGGAGTAGAACACTACTCCAGGTAAGTTTAGGCATTCTACTCCCCATACATGGGGAGTAGAACACTACTCCAGGTAAGTTTAGGCATTTTCATGCACTAAACTCCCTCTTCTGGTATTTAATGTGTGCTGGGAATTCTAAATGCTGTACTACAGAATGCTTGTTTGAACAGCATAAACAAGAGATGTTTAATTTAATGTTTTTTAAAAAAGTATGTTGTGCATACACACTAAAGAAAGACATTTCTTTTATCATCTGAGAAGAAAATGGAAAAGGAATTGTGTGATGTACAGTTTGGGCTGCCAGAGAACTGCCTTAGCTCTTACCCATAATGCTTTTCAATCTTACCTTAAAGTCAATCACAGTAGGATTTTCCTTCACTGATTCTAACCACTCAGAAAATGTCTTCTCTTCTGGACCAGAACTCCCTTTCTCCCACGCCAAAGCTGCTGCATACTCACTCCTCCCGCCTTGAACCAGGGATATGGATTTCTCTGATCCTTGAATAAATGAACCTGCAAGGTATTTCAAGAAAATTACTCGTTTAATTTTATTGCAAATTCAAACTTGAAAGTAAAGCCTATTTGCACAGGAGAAAGAAGCAGATGGCAGAGTCATGTAGCTCAATTAAGTAAACTAAGTGAAAAGCAAGAGAACACGTCTCTTGTCCCTATAGGGAGTTTAATAATAGAAATGATAATAATAGTGCCAACAGCTACCATTTATTAAGCAACACATGTATGCCAGGCACTCTGCACTCATTATTTATGTAATTCTCTTAACAACCCGGAGCAGTAGGTTTTACAAACATGGACATTGAAGCCAGAAGTAATTTGGCCTGGAACACATGGATACTAAGGGGGCGGAGGGGGGCTGGGATGCAGATGTAGCCCAAGGCCTGAGGACTCTGTCTCCTGCTTTTTGATGCCAAGCCTCCCACTTTTGACTTATATGGGCATATGTCTTGGGCCCCCGGAATAACATAAACCACATGGTTTCTGGTACCCAATCAGTTGACTGCCATGCCATAACTGACTACAATTACAGAAAAATGTTGATAGAATACCTTTAAGCTTAAAGACAGGAGTAAAAGTACAACTAACCAAAAAAAAAAAATTAAATCTCAAGTTAAAAGTTGGCACAATGTTGCTTTAGAGGTACTGGCGTTTACTCTATACAGCACAGATCTTTCATATAAATTTTCAAAACTATTCCTCTTAACTAATGGTGTCTTTAATATGGGTAGGAACTGAGTAATAAGAAATTATAGTGAGAAATAAAATCAAATGGGAAAGAGGCTAGTGATATGGGTAATAGTTAATGGCATTAATCTGGTGTCTGTTCTGGAGTGTCAGTAAGGATCAGCTATGCCCCCAACTGTTTAGAAATTCTACAGTAACAGAGTCTAGGATGATTAGAACAATGGGTGAAATACTCTCTCTATGAAAAAAGTATGGTCCTTTTCAAAGTGAGCTGCTTAAGAGGGGTATAAGAAGAAATTTTTAGAGTTTTTTTGCATTTAATTTTCAAATAAAATAAGGGAGAAATTATTATTTGCCAATATATCATATACCTATTGACAGTGACTCTGATATGCAGATTGATATATGTCATAAATGGATTGACACTGGTAAGAGCTATATATGCTAAGAATGGGACCCTGAAGAAAGAACTAGTTAAGTCTATTTACTATTCTATTAGCTACTTTGAACAGAACGCTTACAAGTGAATAAATTGCTTAAAAGGATTCCAGAAAGAAAATGCAGACTGAAGATGATACCAACAGTGCAAACATAAGGAAAACAACTAATAGAAGGAAGAGCAGACACTTCTATTTCTTCCACAAGCTTCTCATCAATCACAACATGAGTTTGACAGCAAGCCACTCTCAAAACATATCAAAAATTTTAAGGAATTTTATGAAGTATTATCATTATGATATGAGCAAGACAAGGAAAAAATCTGTTTATTTCATATAGATTATCTCTTGATATTTTCTGTTTGCACACTTGTATCTATTTTTGTCCATAATGTATTTTTAGAAATAATATATTCATAAACATTTGTTAGTAAGTATACATATATTAGGGATATATCCTCAAAAAAATTTAATGGTACCATTACAGATTATAAAAGTTTGGAGTCAAATGATTTAATCAAAGTAGCTCAGGGTTAGAAATAGACAAATCACAGCTCTTTTAAAAATTTTTCTTTCTTTTATACAGCAGGTTTTTATTAGTTACCTATTTTATACATATTAGTGTATATATGTCAATCCTAATCTCCCAATTCATCCCCCCCACCCAGCGCTTTCCCCCCTTGGTGTCCATATGTATGTTCTCTACATCTGTGTCTCTATTTCTGCCTTACAAACTGGTTCATCTGTACCATTTGTCTAGATTCCACATATATGCGTTAATATACGATATTTGTTTTTCTCTTTCTGACTTACTTCACTCTCTATGACAGTCTCTAGGTCCATTCACATCTCTGCAAAAGCCCCAATTTTGTTCCTTTTTATGGCTGAGTAATATTCCATTGTATATATGTACCACATCTTCTTTATCCATTCGTCTGTCGATGGGCATTTAGGTTGCTTCCGTGACCTGGCTATTGTAACCAGTGCTGCAGTGAACACTGGGGTGCATGTGTATTTTTGAATTAGGGTTTTCTCTGGGTATATTCCCAGTAGTGGGATTGCTGGGTCATATGGTAATCCTATTTTCAGCTTTTTAAGGAACCTCCATACTGTTCTCCATAGTGGCTGTATCCATTTACATTCCCACCAACAGTGCAAAAGTGTTCCATTTTCTCCACACCCTCTCCAGCATTTGTTTGTACATTTGCTGACGATGCCCATTCTAACCGGTGTGAGGTGATACCTTTTTGTAGTTTTGATTTGCATTTCTCTACTAATTTGTGATGTTGAGCATCTTTTCATGTGCCTCTTGGCCAACTGTATGTCTTCTTTGGAGAAATGTCTATTTAGGTCTTCTACCCATTTTTTAATTGTTTTTTTTTTTAATATTGAGCTGCATGAGCTGTTTATATATTTTGGAGATTAATCCTTTGTCTGTTGATTCGTTTGCAAATATTTTCTCCTATTATGAGGGTTGTCTTTTCATCTTGTTTGTAGTTTCCTTTGCTTTGCCAAAGCTTTTAAGTTTCATTAGGTTCCATTTGTTTATTTTTGTTTTTATTTCCATTACTCTAGGAGGTGGGTCACAAAAGATCTTGCTGTGATTTATGTCAAAGAGTGTTCTTCCTATGATTTCCTCTAAGAGTTTTATACTTTCCGATCTTACATTTAGGTCTCTAATCCATTTTGAGTTTACTTTTGTGTATGTTGTTAGGGAGCGTTCTAATTTCATTCTTTTACATGTAGCTGTCCAGTTTTCTCAGCACCAATTATCGAAGAGGCTGTCTTTTCTCCATTGTATATCCTTGCCTCCTTTGTCACAGGTTAGTTGACCAAAGGTGTGGGGGTTTATCTCTGGGCTTTCTATCCTGTTCCATTGATCTATATTTCTGTTTTTGTGCCAGTACCATACTGTCTTGATTACTGTAGTTTTGTAGTATAGTCTGAAGTCAGGGAGTCTGATCCCTCCAGCTCCATTTTTCCCCCTCAAGATTGCTGTGGCTATTTGGGGTTTTTTGTGTTTTCATACAAATTTTAAGATTTTTTTGTTCTAGTTCTGTAAAAAATGCCATTGGTAATTTGATAGGGATTGCATTGAATCTGTAGATTGCTTTGGGTAGTATAGTCATTTTTACAATATTGATTCTTCCAATCTAAGGACATGTCTCGTCTTTGATTTCTTTCATCAGTGTCTTATAGTTGTCTGAGTACAGGCCTTTTGTCTCCTTAAGTGGGTTTATTCCTAGGTTTTTTATTATTTTTGTTGCAATGGTGAATGGGATTGTTTCCTTAATTTCTCTTTCTGATCTTTCATTGTTAATGTATAGGAATGCAAGAGATTTCTGTGCATTAATTTTGTGTCCTGCAACTTTAACAAATTCATTGATTAGCTCTAGTAGTTTTCTAGTGGCATCATTTGGATTATCTATGTATGTATAGTATGATGTCATCTGCAAACAGTGACAGTTTTACTTCTTTTCCAATTTGTATTACTTTTATTTCTTTTTTTTCTCTGATTGCCGTGGCTAGGACTTCCAAACCTATGTTGAATAATAGTGGCAAGAGTGGACATCCTTGTCTTGTTCCTGATCTTAGAGGAAATGCTTTCAGTTTTTCACCCTTGAGAATGATGTTTGCTGTGTGTTTGTCATATATGGCCTTTATTATGTTGAGGTAGTTTCCCTCTATGCCCAGCTTCTGGAGAGTTTCTATCATAAATGGGTGTTGAATTTTGTCAAAAGTTTTTTTCTGTGTCTACTGAGATGATCATATGGTTTTTATCCTTCAATTTGTTAACATGGTGTATCACATTGATTGATTTGCATATATTGAAGAATCCATGCATCCCTGGGATAAATTCCATTTGATCATGGTCTACGATCCTTTTAATGTATTGTTAGATTCTGTTTGCTAGTATTTTGCTGAGGATTTTTGCATCTATATTCATCAGTGGTCTGTAATTTTCTTTTTTTGTAGTATCTTTGTCTGGTTTTGGTCTCAGGGTGATGGTGGCCTCGTAGAGTGAGTTTGGGAGTGTTCCTTCCTCTGCAATTGTTTGGAAGCGTTTGAGAAGGATGGGTGTTAGCTCTTCTCTAAATATTTGATAGAATTCACCTGTGAAGCCATCTGGTCCTGGACTTTTTTTGTTGCAAGGTTTTTAATCACAGTTTCAATTTCATTCTTTGTGATTAGTCTGTTCATATTTTCTATTTCTTCCTGGTTCAGTCTTGGAAAGTTATACTTTTCTAAGAGTTTGTCCATTTCTTCCAGGCTGTCCTCTTTATTGTCATAGAGTTGCTTGTAGTAGTCTCTTAGGATGCTTTGTATTTCTGCCATGTCCATTGTAACTTCTCCTTTTTCATTTCTAATTTTATTGATTTGAGTACCCTCCCTCTTTTTCTTGATGAGTCTGGCTAAAGGTTTATCAATTTAGTTTATCCTTTCAAAGAACCAGCTTTTAGTTTTATTGATCTTTGGTATTGTTTTCTTTGTTTCTATTTCATTTATTTCTGCTCTGATCTATATGATTTCTTTCCTTCTGCTAACTTTGGGTTTTGTTTGTTTTTCTTTCTCTGGTTCCTTTTGGTGTAACGTTAGGTTGTTTATTTGAGATTTTTCTTGTTTCTTGAGGTAGACCTGTATAGCTATAAACTTCCCTCTTAGAACTGCTTTTGCTGCATCCCATAGGTTTTGGATCATCCTGTTTTCATTGACATTTGTCTCTAGGTATTTTTTTATTTCCTCTTTGATTTCTTCAGTGATCTCTTGGTTATTTAGTAGCATACTGTTTAGTCTCCATGTGTTTGTGTTTTTTATGCTTTTCTCTCTGTAATTGATGTCTAATCTCATAGTGTTGTGGTCAGAAAAGATGCTTGATATGATTTCAATTTTCTTAAATTTACTGAGGCTTGATTTGTGACCCAAGATGTGATCTATCCTGGAGAATGTTCCATGTGCACTTGAAAAGAAAATGTAATCTGCTGTTTTGGGGTGGAATGTCCTATAAATATCAATTAAATCTACCTGGTCTATTGTGTCATTTAAAGCTTGTGTTTCCTTATTAATTTTCTGTTTGGATGATCTGTCCATTGGTGTAAGTGAGGTGTTAAAGTTCTCCACTATTATTGTGTTACTGTTGGTTTCCTCTTTTATAGCTGTTAGCAGTTACCTTATGTATTGAGGTGCTCCTATGTTGGGTGCATATTTATTTATAATTGTTATATCGTCTTCTTAGATTGATCCCTTGATCATTACATAGTGTCCTTCCTTACTTCTTGTAACATTCTTTATTATAAAGTCTATTTTGTCTGATATGAGTATTGCTACTCCAGCTTTCTTCTGATTTCTGTTTGCATGGAATATCTTTTTCCATCCCCTCACTTTCAGTCTGTATGTGTCCCTAGGTCTGAAGTGGGTCTCCTGTAGACAGCATATATATGGGTCTTGTTTTTGTATCCATTTAGCAAGCCTGTGTCTTTTGGATGGAGCATTTAATCCATTCACGTTTAAGGTAATTATTGATATATATGCTCCTATTACCATTTTCTTATTTTTTGGGGGTTTGTTTTCGTAGTTCCTTTTCTTCTCTTGTGTTTCCCACTTAGAGAAGTTCCTTTAGCATTTGTTGTAGAGCTGGTTTGGTGTTGCTGAATTCTCTTAGCTTTTGCTTGTCTATAAAGCTTTTGATTTCTCCATCGAATCTGAATGAGATCCTTGCCGGGTAGAGTAAACTTGGTTGTAGGTTTTTTCCTTTCATCACTTTAAGTATATCATGGCAGGTGGATTCTTAATCACTGTGCCACCAGGGAAGCCCCTGCCCTTTCATTTTGTCTATCTTTCTGTCCATGTAGTTTTTGTTCCACAGGCTGCAGGATTGTTGTTCTTCTTGCTTCTGCTGTCTGTCTTCTGTTGAATGAGGCTATCTAAGAGGCTTGTGCAAGCTTCCTGATGGGAGGGACTGGTGGTGGGTAGAGCTGGGTGTTGATCTGGTGGGCATAGCTCAGTAAAACTTTAATCCGCTTGTCTGCTGATGAGTGGAGCTGAGTTCCCTCCCTGATGGTTGCTTGGCCTGAGGCAACCAAGCACTGGAGCCTAGAGGCTCTTTGGTGGGGCTAATCTGGGAGGACTCCCACCAAGGAGTGCTTCCCAGAACTTCCACCGCCTGTGTCCTTGTCCCCATGGTGAGCCATAGCTGCCCCCCACCTCTGCGGGAGACCCTCCAAGACTAGCAAGTAGGTCTGGTTCAGTCTCCTGTGGGGTCACTTCTCCTTCCCCCTGGGTCCTGATGTGCACACTACTTTGTGTGTGTCTTCCAAGAGTGGAGTCTCTGTTTCTCCTAGTCCTGTTGAAGTGCTGCAATCAAATCCCACTAGCCTTCAAAGTCTGATTCTCTGGAAATTCCTCCTCCTGTTGCCAGACCCCCAGGTTGGGAAGCCTGACATGGGGCTCAGAACCTTCACTCTAGTGGGTGGACTTCTGTGGTATAATTGTTCTCCAGTTTGTGAGTCACCCACCTAGCAGTTATGGGATTTGATTGTATTGTGATTGCGCCCCTCTTACTGTTTCATTGTGGCTTCTCCTTTGAGTTTGGATGTGGGGTATCTTTTTTGGTGAGTTCCAGTGTCTTCCTGTCAATGATTTTTCACAGTTAGTTTTGATTCCTGTGCTCTCGCAAGAGGGAGTGAGCACACGTCCTTCTACTCTGCCATCTTGAACCAGTCCATCCAAATCTATGTTCTTAAGTGTGCTTTGCTTTTAGAAAGCAACATAAATATGTCTCTGTTTTTAGGCAAATTGTCAGTGTGATTAATAAGCATTAGTTGAGAATCTGCTATAAGCCAGGCACTAAAAACTTGGGTTGGGGAGTTGATACAATTCAGGAATATTAGCAGTGTGTCAGCTGGGCAGGATTGATAGTTGATTAACCAGTTTGGAGACTATTGCAATAGTCTCTGATTTTGCAGTGTCCCTACAAGCTGAAAACTAGAATTCATATTTGACATTTTCTCATCTCTATGTTGGATGGATTTTATAGTCGAGTAGTTTTTTTTCAGTAAGTATTCAAGAATGAATATTACCAGAATTCTCTCATGTTTTGAGACATCTTTCTGTTACCTCTACATATGAACACATTTTCTTTTCTCTTTTAGAAATTTGTGGACATTCCTCTATCATCTTGTAGCTTTGCATTTTGTCAAGAAGTCTGACGCCAGCCAGATTTTGTTGTTATTCTGTAGGGAACTTGTTCTTTCAGCTAGGATACTTGAATTCATTTTAAAAATCTTTGTATTTAGTTAATTAACTAGAATTTGTCTTGAAATTGTATATTTGAACAATATTTCTGATACAAATAATGAAGACAAATTTCTTCCTTTATTTCAGGGGCTATATATATATATATATATATATGTATATTTATTTATATATATTTTTTAAAATAGTTTTTCTGTTTCATTTCTTGGGCTCTCTATTTCAGGAACACTAATTCCCATCTATAGAATTACATTTGTCATTCCATTTCCATTAGATATTCTTTAATAATGGTTAACATCTGGATTTTTTCTCTGCATTCATTATGAATTACTTTAGATTTTTCTTTATTAATTTTATCTTCAGACAATTATATTTTGAAGTTGCAGTGTCTATTTATAACTATAATGGCAATACTTTTCAATATTTGCTGTCTTTGTATCTTAGCTTTGAAATCCTCCTTTTCAATTAATTCTTATATTTAATGTTTTCATCTCTGAGCTTTTGATTTACTGAATTCACATTCTTATTAAATTATTCTATCGCAAGACAAACTGGTATAGAATCTGTACATTGTTTGGTTTATATTACTAGGTTGATTGTTTGCATACTGTTCTTTTTTGGGGGGTATACAAATGTGTAGTTGTCATGTCAGCTCTCATTTTGCTTATGCTCAACATGGGCATCCACATGTAGACCATTGATAGGCTCTGATATTTAAAACTACCTATTTATTATTATAGTAAATATGATATTATTATCTGTTCCTTGGCTGTCCTCCCATGACCATATAAATTTCATATTTTGGGAGTTTTTGTGGTTCTGATTTCCTTTGTTCTGAGCAGAAGTAGCAATCAGTCAGGAAGAGTAAGGAAATAAGAAAATTTTACACAGAGGAAGGAGCTATTTATAATGGCAAGGCACAGAAGAGAGCATGACTTATTTAAGAGACTGCATAAAGTTTAGCTAGGCAGGGAGAGAGGCAGGAACCTATCTTCAAGGCTGTGTGAAACCATGGCAAGTTTAAGGCATGGGTGTTTCATGGTAAGATGTGCCTTGGAGAATATTCCTTTAACAGAAAATGTGTAGAATAGATTGGAAGAAGGCAAGACCAGAGGCAAGGGAATGAGTTGGGAGGCCTCTGTGGTAATCCAGGTTGGAAATGATGAATGGAAGGCATGTCTATGGAAATGAAGAGCTGGGGAGAACTGGGAGAAATATTAAGGAGGAGGAATGACTACTTATTGGATGTAGAGGCTAGAAAGAGGGAGGGAGAAATCAAAGAGAGCACTCAGGTTTCTGGCTTTGTTGCCTGAGCTTTTTTTAATGTACTTCTCTTACAACTTATTTGTCTTTTTTTTTTAAATTGAAGTATAGTTGATTTACAATGTTTTGTTAGTCTCTGGTGTACAGCAGAGTGATTCAATTTTTCATATATATGGATATATATACACACACACATATATAATTCTTTTTCATATTCTTTTCCTTTATGGTTTATTACAAGATACTGAGTATAGTTCCCTGTGCTATAGAATAAGACCTTGCTTATCTATTTTATATATAGTAGTTTGTATCTTCTAATCCAAAACTCCTAATTTATCTCTACCCCCCTTCTCATTTGATAACCATAAATTTGTTTTCTATAATATGTCTATGAGTCTGTTTCTGTTTTATAATAAGTTCACTTGTATCATATTTTAGATTCCACATAGAAGTGATATCATATGGTATTTGTCTTTGACTTACTTCACTTAGTATAATAATGTCTAGGTCCATCCACATTGATGCAAATGGCATTATTTCATTCTTTTTTATGGCTGAGTAGTATTCCATTGTATATATGTACTACATCTTCTGTATTTTTAATGGTTGTCTATATGTATCCTTACTTTGTAAGTTCCTTGACTGGAAGACCTAGTTCATGCCCATCTGTACTTTACAATGCTTAATACTGAGTTTGGCTGATAGGAAGAATCAATAAATGTGCATTCAGTTAAACAAACTAAATAGGAGATAAAGAAAATCTTAACCATGTCCCCTTTTAAGTAGTACTAATATTTGATTTGCTCCCTTCCCCCACCACACATAGGGCTCTGAGGCAAACAAATGAAACTAATGAAAAGTGAAAAATAGTGTAGTCACAATCATGTGCAATATGGTACTTAAATTATGGCCAGTCAGGACGCACTGGGTAAGCTGCTAAGAGAAAGCATTGTTACCTCCATATTTCTCTGACAGCTTGTTAGTGGTGCACCGGTCTTCCACTTTTGTTTTTGTAAAAAAAAGGAAGCGTTTCTTTGTTTCAACCCAGATGCAGTTTTGGGCTTCTGCCTTCGTTAGACCTAGGAAATGGAATACAAGCAAAAAACCCTGAGAATGTACCATGGAGAATTCAGGGAAGAGGAACATGAGGCTCTGGGCACTTGGGGGAGCTACAGGTACTCCATATCAGCACACAACTCCTCCAGTTCCCGTGAGCTCAAATGATTAATGGCTTTTACTACAGAGGCAGTCCTTCACAGGCCCTGGGACGTGCTGAAGAGAAGAGGTATATATGAGTCCCTGCCGTCTCCCCCATGGGGATCATGTTGGCGTCTCCATGTTGCCTACACACAATAAATCTCTAAGCTTTCCTGTCCTGCTGGCCACTGACCTTGTATAGCCCAACAAGTCAAGAGATAAACACATGATCTGTTTGGTGCCCCGCTGACAGGCCTTCTTTTGGGACCACAGCTGATTCTGTGAGAACTGAGTCCATATCACTTCTTCCCCTGTTCACCACCTAAAATGTAGATCTCATGGGTCACCTCTCCTTCCCAGAACGCTCATTCTCATACTTGGCTATGCTTCCTCTCCCTGACTTAGCTGCTCACTCCACTTCTACCTCCAAAACCCTTTCATTTTACTCTCAGAAATTCTGACTTCCTGACTCATGAACTCTTCTTTTATGTCCTCGATGACTGTTCACTCTTTCTCCTCATCTTAATTCAAGCCTATACTTGATATATTTCCACCGTTGTCTCCAAGGGAGGTTGATGCTGCCTCATTCCCAGCCTCTTTAGGAGTTGGAGCTGGGCTTGATATCTTCCTAGTTTCCCAGTGCTGCTTTCATAGGATGACACTCCACAGTTTTATAACTCTTCTAAAAGTCTTGTTGCTCTGAAGCTCAGGACATCCAATTCTAATTCCTTTGGTCTTCATTGTTCTTATCTTTTAACAAACTTCAAAGCATCATTTGTTAAAGATTTTGGTATCTGAATCAGTCTTTTCCACCCCAATGCTAGCCATTATTCTTAATGACTTCAAAACCGATGGGGATGTCAGGGATTGAGTGGGACAGAGCACAGAGAAACAGGTCTGGCTGTTTGGAGGCCAAGTTGTACTGCTTATCTGGGGTAATTGAGAAGAATAAATGTTTCCTTTTTTTTTTTTTCCCCCAAGTCACCTGACCTGGTACCCAAAACACCTAAACTAGAATCCAGTTTTTTTGATGTTTAGTTAAAAATTGCCTTGAAAAATACAAGCTCATGAGAGATAGAGCTGTTACGTGAGCTCTTAAGCAACTTAAAGCAAAGTAGTTTATCAGATACTGATTCTTAGGGTTGCAGGTTACAAGAGGCAGGGAAGAATGTTTTCAGAGCTGGATGTGTCATGTGAGTATGATGCTGAAATTTAAACCTGAGGGCGCAGATCAACGAGGAATGAGGCTGAGTAGATGGGGATGGGGCTTCCTACTTCACCGTTCTTTCAATAGTTTGACCCATTCAAAGAGATGTATTACAGGTTGGAGTAAAGAATTCTTGGTTTGATGGCTGTTTTGGTCAGACTGAATAAACACAACTCATTTTTCTTCTGGTAGTATTGTTCTTATAAGTGGGTCAGGCAAATGTTTAGGGCACGTGAGGAACTTAATACGTCTGTGGTGCACAACTCTTATCCTTTCATTAGGTTTCTATGATTTATAAGTGAAAATTAAATTGTATGTGACCAATTCACTAATTATAACATAATTAACTGTAAAGTTAATTACATTTGCTGAGGGTTATAGGAGAATGCTTAAAGATTTGAATGATTAATCTCTCTTATGAGTTATCGTGTTGGTCATGCAGTGATCAAAATATCAAGGAAGGCTTTATCAGTGAATTTCTGTGCCGGCCTTTTCTTCTTCACAAGATGTCCTATAGCTTGTGCCTGACCCATATCTACACTGACACAGGAGTTTCTTGATGCTAAAGCACTTGCCGTCTCAAGCCTGAGTGTCCCTCTGATGTGACACAGAGATGAGTATTTCAGAAATGTCCTCAGCTACTCTGACTGGGCAAAGGTCAACAGTGTCAATCAAAAATGTCATACTGATAGGGGCTTCCCTGGTGGCGCAGTGGTTGAGAGTCCGCCTGCTGATGCAGGGGACATGGGTTCGTGCCCCGGTCTGGGAAGATCCCACATGCCGCGGAGCGGCTGGGCCCGTGAGCCATGGCCGCTGAGCCTGCGCGTCCGGAGCCTGTGCTCTGCGGCGAGAGAGGCCACAACGGTGAGAGGCCCGCGTACCAAAAAAAAAAAAAAAAAAAAAAAAAAGTCATACTGATAAATAGTGGGGTGTATAGTTTTTCCCCTCTAATTCAGAGCAGAAAATGACTTCCCAGTCAAAGGACTTTAAAATTCCCATCTTGTATAACATGATATTTTAATTGTTTAATGTTGTCTCTGTATTCCTGAAATTCTTTTCACCTTGCACGCTGAAGCAATTCCAACTTTTATTCAAGGTTTTAAATTGACTATGGGACACTGTGCAGTAGAGGAATAAATCAAGGGATGCAAATAAAAAGCAATTTAATTTTGTTTTATTCTTCTTGCACTAGAGAAAGTACTATGAAGTATTCAAGTCATTTAAAAAAATAATGACAAGGGATATAATTCTTATTGAATAAAGCAAATAATTCTTATTGAATAGAGCAAATAAAAACTAAGCCTAAACTCTAACTCTACATTATTGAGAAGTAAGGGGAGAAGGACTAAAAGAGGGAAAAGGGAGGAGGCCAGAATATGTATTCATCTGAAGAGTGGGCAAAAACAGGTAAGCACACCTACTGGAGAATTCCATTTTATTGAGATTTGTTTCTGTCTGAGTGAGCTTCATCTTAACCACAATTAAAATTGAGGTCCAATATTATTATTGTGACTCAGAGAAGTATATATATACATGGAAATGCACATATTTAATGACTATAAGAATATATATTACATATAAAAATATTGAATATAAGGATATATATCTTAATATATTAAATATATACACATACTATAAATACTATGTATATATATAGTGTGTGTGTGTGTGTACACATAGGTGTGTATGGTTATATATTTCCAGTTTTATATCATATCTCAAACTCCCTTTCTTTCTCTTATTATGTGTGGCTCTGTGTCTGAAGTCTCTGTTTTTATTTAAAGAGAAAAAGATGGAAGGTGAGAATATTTCAGGAAGTATAGCTCATCACTCTTCATTTTTGTTATGGGGCTTCAACTATTAAAATGCTGGATGGTTGATTAAAGATTCACATAGCTCTTTAACTGACCTGAACTCTAAGCCTTTAGAGGCTTTGCTGTGAATGCATGATGAGTATAGCTTATCAAGTGAGAAATTATTCTTGGCTACAGCAGCAGTGACCAGAATAATTTTATCCCAAGGGTGAGATGAAGCCAAGTCAAGGGCCAGAGACTTCCCCAAACGATTTTTGCTCATCATAAATGTTGATTAAATTCATCAAGCAAACATTGCTCCAGTGGAAAGGGTAACTGTAAGGAAACATAAGAGGCAGGCAGTGTGGAAAGCCCATCACCGCATAAGTCTTTTGGATTTCAGTAACTCTGTCAGGCAAAAAATTTTGAAGACCTTCTTACTGAAAATCTTTCTCAAAGACATTTATCCCATCTCCTTTCTTAAAAAGCAGATCATGATGGACATCTGATCAATTAAGGTTTAGAAGGACTCAGGGAAGCCCCATTAAACATTACCATTTGCCATAATGAGATATAAGAACAGAAGGATTGAAACTCTATTGACCTCAGAGTTGGCTTGGTGTTTTTTAAAATAAATTCTTAATTTCTTTTGTATAAAAGTTAAATGATCAGGGCTTCCCTGGTGGCACAGTGGTTGAGAGTCCGCCTGCCGATGCAGGGGACACGGGTTTGTGCCCCGGTCCGGGAAGATCCCACATGCCGCAGAGCAGCTGGGCCTGTGAGCCATGGCCGCTGAGCCTGCACGTCCGGAGCCTGTGCTCCGCAACGCGAGAGGCCACAACAGTGAGAGGCCCGCGTACTGCAAAAAAAAAAAAAATGATCAAGAATTCTGATTTATTTAGGGGAATCTGTCAGTTGGGTTCTGGTTATTATACAATTTCCTAACCATGTTCTCAAGATAGAAGCAGCACAAGGATGCTGTGTCATTTCACACAGGAGCCTGAAAAATTTCACACAGGAGCCTGAAAAATTTATACAAAGGTACTTAAGTAATAGTAATTAATATTGGCAATCTAGGATAATAAGAAAGCAAGATTTATTTTTTATTTTTTTAATTTTTTTTTTTGCGGTACGCGGGCCTGTCATTGTTGTGGCCTCTCCCGTTGTGGAGCACAGGCTCCGGACGCGCAGGCTCAGCGGCCATGGCTCACGGGCCCAGTCGCTCCGCGGCATGTGGGATCTTCCCGGACCAGGGCATGAACCCGTGTCCCCTGCATCAGCAGGCGGACTGTCAACCACTGCACCACCAGGGAAGCCCCAAGATTTATTTTTTAAACCAAGGTTTATATTGTTATTTTATATGTAAGCAGAAAAATATCACTGATTATATCCCAAGATATAAAATTGCAATCTTTCCTCAAATGAAAGTGCTTCCCATCTGGTTTCAAGTTTTGTCACCAGTAGGTGCATATCTGGCCCATATTAACTTAGTCCCTTGTCAAGTCCTTAATTGCTTTTCATCCTTTGCCCTTGACTTTCGGTTAAAATCATTAAAAGAAAAAGAATTAGTCCAGTGGCTAGGACTTTGCGCTTTCACTATTGAGGGCCTGGGTTCAATCCCTAGTCAGGGAACTAAGATTCCAAAAGCTGCTTGGCCAAGAAAAAAAAAGAAAAGAAAGAAAGAAAGAAAAAAGACTGCCAGTGGATTTGCTGTAATTACAGTTTTATAAAATTATTATCTCCTATAAAATTGCTATAAGTAAATTATCTTCTAGAGTTTAGTTCCAAGAAAAATTTTGTTTTCCTTGAGGTGATGGCATGCATCTCTCTTTAGTTTACCACTACTAAGTAGCTTATGATAGTCTTAATGTCAGGAAATTCTGGGTCAAATCTGATGCCCAAAGAGGTGAAGCCTATTTATTTTTCCTTCTTCTTTTTGTCTGAATTTTCTATTTCTATTTTATTTCCTTGAGTGTGTACTTTTTGGTTTTTCTTCATATCATTTTGGAAATAAAGCAGGGTCGAAATAAAGTCAATAAAGAAGAACTAAAAGGATAAAGAAAGAGAAAAATATATTGCACACTATCTTATCAGTTAAAAATGAAGGTTGAAGAAAGCGAACCTGAGTTCTTTAGTTCTTCCTTGCTAAACTGATAGAGGAGATCATACACGCCTCCCAGGGAGCCAGAGGTGAAATAGTGAGTCCCGAAGTCATCAAATATCCGGCTGTATAAAGCAGAGTTGTATTCTAGAGGCAGATGGTTAAGTGCTTTCAAAAAGACATCAGAAAGCTGCAGATCTTTAGTTTTCATTGTGAAATTTAAGACTTTTATCACTTTATGGATCCTAATAAAACTGGAATCCTAAATGGAAGAGGAGAAAGGATTAAAAAAAAAGATTATTAAAGGTAATGAAAGCTTGAGGGATCAAGCATTAAATGTTTACCATCAGCTTCATTCTAACCACAGCATTACAACAATTGTTAACTCTCCATTGCATGTTCCCACAGACAAAATGATAATTTTCATTTTATTTTTTTCCAGTACCTCTTCCTCAGATGTTCAAAATGGTAAACAGATTAAGATGACCTCAATCATGTAAACTGTGTGCCTGAGGCATGTGCTCTCTACCAAAAAGAGATCAAGTATCAAAAAGTAAATCTTTCTTTCTTGATGGTCAATTGTGGGTGCACCCCTACCACGTTATTATTTAGAAAGCCTAGCTAATGCAAATAATTGAACAAAGATTGTGTAAATTTTCAACTGGAAGTTACCCAGTGAGATTCAAGTCATAACTTTGTCATAGACTCAGGAAAAGCATGTCAATTCTCTGGACCTCAGTTGTCTGGGAAATGTCACCTGCTGCACAGCCTTCATCTGTGACATTTCACACCCCTTTCAACTCCAAAATGTTATGACTTAAAATTATGTCAGGAGTAAAATTAAACAAAATTATTTGTATTCTCTCTCCTCTATCCGTAAAC